>NW_020954687.1:4372627-4509429 GCF_900497805.2 Vombatus ursinus
GCTATGGGAGATAAAACATGAAATCATATTGACAATCATACATTTTCTCTACTTTCATGGCATTTCCTAAGCTGGTAGGCTTACAATGGTGATTTGAGAACATATCTGCCCTCATAGAAGTAGATCACATCATCTGTATTTTCCTCTTACTTTCTTTAGGGGGCAGTCTGAGTAAAGGGTACATTAAAAAGTAAGAGAAGGGACCAGGGGGAAAAATGTTTGGCCTACCCAGCATGAGTAAGTCAACCAGCCAACATTCCAAATGTTTTCATTGATGGTTAAGTAGAATTATTCTGCAATTTGTCTAGGGCCCCACTGAAAGTGAGTCACTGAGAACTGAATATTTATATTCCTCCTGACCTCAAAAATTTTAAACCTTGGATAAGGTCATCCAAGGAGACTGTGGAAAACTTCCATGCAACTTATTGGCAGATAATTTTGCTTCTGATTTCAACAAACTTGGGCTGTGACGCATGCCATCTGGCTATTGGGGAAACTCAAGTGCATATTAACTGCCTGTGTGATCGACATTCCTGCCATTTACTTGTAAATTATAGCACCTGCAAATGAGGAAAAAAAATATATGTCTTATGATTCACTCCGAGGGACTGGGGGAAGGGGTTGTTTAATGACACAATGCTGGTTCATCGACTTTTTAAATCTGTCTCTGATTGGTACAGCTGTTTTTCCCAAACCCTTTTGAATGTGCTGTGCAGCATGATAGGGGAGTGGAATGCCCAGGAGATAATCCAAGCAGAGATGCGTGAAGACTAGGGTGGTCTCCTCCCATTCCTTAAAAAATTTTCCAGAACATTTTAAAGTCAAATGGGGCTATTTTACATAGTTCCTAAAATAATCAGTTCCCACTTCTCTCCCCCGAGAGAGGTATATCTGAGGATAAGAAATCTGTGAAAAGCAAATGAGTTCGATTAGTTATAACAACCTAAGTTCTCATGCCACTGGCAGCTGTGGCATGATGGATAGAGAACTGGCCTAAGTCAAGAAATTGTGGATTCAAGTCCTTTTCTGACACATACTGGCTGTGTCCATGGGCAAGCTGGTTAACCTCTCAGTAACCTACACAGTTCTCTGAGATTATAAGTTATAGATGATTTGCCAACATCACCTGCCAATTGGTAGAAGGGATTTCAACACCAATGAAGTCATAGGTCTTGACAAAAAGAAAAAAAAAAAACACAAACTATCAGAAACCTTGCATAGACCTAATGTGAGTCTAATCTTTAGCACATCATCAATAAATATGACAGCCCTTCATGAAGTCTTTCCTCAGTCCCAGAACGCAAGTCTGACTATGCCACTCCTTCCTAAAAGACCTTCAGAGGCCCCCTAGTGCATCCAGGAAAATATGCAAACTCCTCAGCTCTGCATTTCAAGTTTTTCGCAGATGGGTTTGAGCTTACCTTTCCAGGCTTTTTGGACATTATTTGTCTTCATGCATTCTATATTCCAGGCAAACTGGCACCCTTGCTGTCTAATGATCTCAACATTCCATCCTCTGATTTTGTCTTCTCACACGCTGTTTCCCAAGGTTAGAATTTACCTCAACCTCCCTCATTTCTGCCCCCTTGAATTCCTCTATCCCCACAATCCAGGGAAGGGAAGGAAAGGGAGCTTTTAAGTGTCTACTATATGTCAGACACTATGCTAAGCACTTTACAAATATTGTCTCATTTTATTTGATCAAATACAGTGGGAGCTCAATAAGTACTTGTTGGAATGGATTGGATTCGGTTTAACAAGAAGCATTTATTAATTGACTAAATGTCAGGAATTATGCTGATGTTATAAAGACAAAAATGAAACAGTCTCTGCCCTCAAGGAGCTTACATTCTATTAGAGGGAAATGATATATACACTAAATAAATATAAAGAATAAACAAATTAAGTACAAAAGCAATTTTTAGAAAGTACTCTAGGCAATTGAGAGATTCAGGATAGGCTTTGTATAAGTCCTGGAAATCCTAAAACATAGACTGGAGCCAAACAAGGAAGGGCTTTAAATGCCAAAAAGAGTTTGTATTTTATCTTAGAGTGAGGCAATGGGGAGCTGAAGAAATATTTAGGAATATTGATTTTAAAGTCATGTGGAAGACAGATTAAAGAAGAGTGCTTTAAGTTGGAGGGGTCTATGCTTGATGTTTGAAAGGATATTGAAAACCATAAAAAGTGCTCCAAATAATCCAGGTTCACTAACTCTTTGATTCAAATCATGCCCCGTTTGTGCATGCTGACATATAATTCATCTCTCTCACATTTGAACAGGAAGCATACCTAAAAGGCGGATATTATTTTTGTTCCCCAACACCAGCATTATAAAGAAAGTCTGCTATTTTTGGTCTTTCTGAAGTCATTTCACTTCATAAAAATCTTGCCTTATGCTTAATTCTGTCCATATTTATGGAGAAATTCTTTATAATTTTAACTTATACTTAGATTTAAACTGAGAAATATCCTCCTCTTGTTTCATGAATAAAGGTATTGTCTCCCCAGCTGGGACACAGGAACATCAATTTAAACCTGGAAGTGGCTACAGAGATCATTTTGTTGAACCTCTCATTTTGTAAATGAAAGTTAGATCAAGTGACACTGTTTTTCTCATAAAACACTCCATCTTTAGGGGCAGCTAGGTGGCACAATGGATAGAGCACTGGTCCTGAAGTTAGGAGGACCTGCGTTCAAATCCGGCCTCAGACCAAATACTTGACACTTAGTATCTGTGTGACCCTGGGCAAGTCACTTAACCCCAATTGCCTGAAAAGAAAAACAAAAACACTCCATCTTTGAACTCTGGGCATTTTTCTTTCCTTCTTGGTCTCTGCCTCCTGGCTTGCCTGGCTTCCTTCAAGTCTCAGATAAAATCTTATCTTCTCCAAGAAGACTTCCCTAGCCTTCCTTATTCTTAGTGCCTTCTCTCTGAGATTATCTCCAGTCAATCCTGTACATATCTTGTCTGTACATACTTGCTCACATATTATATATCTTATTAGACCATGAGGTCCCTGAGAGCAGGGGCTATCTTTTATCTTTCTTTGTATTCCTACCACAGTGTCCATCACAGGGTAGGTACTTAGTAAATGTGTCTTGTTGATTTGAGAAAAGTTAGATGGATCAGGAATTTATTTTAATGGGAGGTGTGACATCCTGGAAAGAACACTGAGTTGGGAGTCTGAAGATTTTGGTTAATCCTAGCTCTGTTATTTAGTATCCATGTGACCTCACACGAGTCATTTTCTCTTCTCTCAATGCTAATAACAAACAAACAAAAGTATGATTTCTCTTTAAGGTCACTCATAACTTTAAATTTGTAATACTGTGATCATGTCGTCTACTCCTTTTATATGGGACATTACTCTTTATTGAATGAACCCTGGTGATCAACCTAACCATGTAAGTTGGGAATTAGTAATCCAGTATCTATGAGACAATTCCAGGAAATCAGATTTTTTGAAGGTATCCTGACTGATAGAGAGCTTTGAATGCAGTTGGAGGGAATACTTTCATTGTACAGGCCATATCATCCCCAAACTTCTATGGATATTCCTGCATCCCAGAAAATATGGTCATCCAGGACTCTGTAATGAGGATCAACTCCATCAGAAGCTGACAGTCCCACTTATTCAACACTTACAAAACCAAGGAGAGTTCCCTACTCTGTCTTAGGAGGGAGGGAATGAAGTCATCAATCCCTGCAGTTGAGTAATAATTTGGGGAACAACACTGTGAAATGGGCAACTGAGGTCGGCAGTGTACCTTAATGAAGCCTTTAAATCAAAGAATGTGGGATGGAAATAAACCCCAAATGGTAAAATCTTTAAAACCTGTAGCAGCTTATCAACAGAGAAGATATATTAGACAGCCAAATAAAAGGAAGAGAATGGAGTGAATGGCTCTTGTGTATTGGCCACATCAGAAGTGTTATCATGAGATTTAATGTTTATTTGAGGCTCTTGTCCTGATTTTTTTTTTCTGAAATGAGAAAAAAAAATTGAGGGAGCATATTTATCATCAGGGAAAAACATCTGTAGGAAAGTTATCACTTACCATAATGCCTGGCACATAGTAAGCACTTAGTAAATTCAATTCAAACAAAATATTGCTGTCATAGCCTCTTCTATCTCTACTTTCTGGGCATGTCTATTTGCTCCTTTGACCCTTAAGCTTGCCCTTTTCTAAATTTGTCTCAATTCCTTTGGTTGAGTGTTATATTTTCTTTTTAAAACACCCTTTTAATAGTTAAAATTTATTATTAATAGTAGGAATGTTTTAATTAATGATTTATTGTCATATAAAAAAGTTGTGTGTTTAAAGACTCTTGCTCCCTGCGTTAGAATTAGGAAATTCACACTAATTATATTTTGATTAAGAGTATTCTCTCTTTCATACTTAATCTATGAGGTTTGTAGGAAATGTGCTTAGTAGTTCATTAATTAAACTTCGTTTATTAATTAGAGCTAAGATTTAATTTTAATGTGTTATAAAGGTTATAGTTACTAGAAACAGTAATTAAATAATCATAAGTTGATTGTATATATTAGTTAAAGTTGAGGAGAATTCATCCCAAAATCAAATTTGAAAGACTTCGGAATACACCTCAACTCACATTTAGTAGATTTGGTTTGGTTGTGGTTGGGATAAGAGGCTAAAGAAGAAACTGCTCAAACGCATAAATGTTGCACATTTTTGTAGCCTTTTCTCTACAGCCAATCTGTGTCTTACAACTGTGAGCTGTAAGATATTTAGTTTTTTATGCACTTTTATTCAGATACAAAAATACATTTCCCTCCTTCCCCCCTCCCATTATAACCACCATTTTTATAGGAGAAATCACACTCTATAAATAATGTTCTTTGTTTTAGTCAGAAAAGGTTAGCTAAAAAAAAATGTAAAAACAACATGTGGCATTTAGAAAGGAAGATATAGGACCAAGTTTTATTGATTGGGAATCAGCTCTGTAACTTTATTTGCATATTGAAATTATGGTTAGTATTACAAATGAGACAGGTGTTTAAGTGTATAATTTCTATAAAGCACAAACACAAGCACAAATACATGAACACACATGCACATATATACAAACAAATCTCTCCTTATTCCAGTCCATTTTCCATTCAGCCACCAAAGTGATTTTCTTTTTTTTGACTTTTTTATTAATTTGTTTATTTTTAATTTTCAGCATTCACTTCCACAAGATTTTGAGTTCCAAATTTTCTCCCCATCTCATCCCTCCCCCCACCCCAAGATGGCATGCATTCTGAGTACCCCTTCTCCTAATCTGTCCTCCCTTCTCTTATCCCCTTCCCCTTCAATTTTTCTGTAGGGCAGGATAGATTTCTATATCCCATTGCCTGTATATCTTATTTCTGAATTACATGTGAAAACATTTTTTAACATTTGTTTTTAAAACTTTGAATTCCAAATTTTCTCCTTTCTTACCTTCCTACCCACCCTCATTGAGAAGGCAAGCAACTCCATACAGGTTATACATATGTAGTCATGAAAAACATTTCCATAGTAGTCATAATGTGAAAAACTAACTATATTTCCCTTCATCCTATCCCGCCCCCCCCATTTATTCTATTCTCTCTTTTGATCTTGTCCCTCCTCAGAAATGTTTGCTTCTGATTATCCCCTCCCCCAGTCTACCCTCCCCTCTATCATCCTCCTGCTCTTTTGTCCCTTTCCCCCCATTTTCCTGTAGGGTAAGAAAGATTTCCATACCCAATTGAGTGTGTATGTTATTCTCTCTTTAAGCCAAACCTGATGAGAACAAGATTCACTCATTCCATCTCACCTTTCCCCATTTCTCCTACACTGTAAAAGCCTTTTCTTGTCTGTTTTATGTGAGATAATTTACCCCATTCTACCTCTCCCTTTCTACTTTTCCCAGTATAATCCTCTCTTACCCCTTAATTTTATTCTCCAGATATCACCCCTTCATCTTCAACTCACCCTGTGCCCTCTATTTATCTGTCTGTCAATCTATCCGTCTATACATACGTAAAATTTTTTCTCTCCAACTACTCTAATACTGACAAAGGACTCATGAGTTCCAAATATCATATTTCCATGCAGAATGTAAGAAGTTCAACCTTAATAAGTCTCTTATGATTTCTCTTTCCTGTTTATCTCTTCATGTTTCTCTTGAGTCTTGTATTTGAAAGTCAAATTTTCAATTCATCTCTGGTCTTTTCATCAAGAATGTTTGAGGTGCAGTTAGGTGATGCAGTGGATAGAGCACCAGCCCTGAAGTCAGGAGGACCTGAGTTCAAATCCGGCCTCATACCAAACACTTGCCACTTACTAGCTGTGTGACCCTGGGCAAGTCACTTAACCCCAATTGCCTTAAAAAAATACTTGAAAGTCCTCTATTTCACTGAATATCCACTTTTTTCCTCTGAAGGATTATGCTCAATTTTGCTGGGTAGGTGATTCTTGGTTGTAATCCTATCTGCTTTGCCTTCCAGAATATTATGTTCCAAACCCTGCAATCCCTTAGTGTAGAAGCTGCTAAATCTTGTGTTATCCTGATTGTGTTTCCACAATACTTGGATTGTTTCTTTCTGGCTGCTTGTAATATTTTCTCCTTGACCTGGGAACTCTGCAATTTGGCTACAATGTTCTTAGGACTTTTCTTTTGGGGATCTCTTTCAGGAGGTGATCAGTGGATTCTTTCAATTTCTATTTTGCCCTCTGGTTCTAAAATATCAGGGCAGTTTTCCTTGATCATTTCTTGAATGATGATGTCTAGGCTCTTTTTTTGATCATATAGTCTTTCAGATAGTCTAATAATTTTTAAATTCTCTCTCCTGGATCTATTTTCCAGGTCAGTTGTTTTTCCAATGAAATATTTCACATTCTCTTCTATTTTTTCCTTATTTTGGATTTGTTTTACAGTGTCTTGATTTCTCATAAAGTCACTAGCTTCCAATTGCTCCATTGTAATTTTTGAGGAAATATTTTCTTCAGTAAGTTTTTGGACTTCCTTTTCCATTTGGCCAATTCTGCTTTTTAAGGCATTCTTCACCTCATTGGCTTTTTGGACCTCTTTTGCCATTTGGGTTAGGCTGTTTTTTAAGGTGTTATTTTCTTCAGTATTTTTTTGGGTATCCTTTAGCAAGCTGTTGACTTGGTTTTTTTTTTTTTGTGATTTTCTTGCATCACTCTCAGTTTTTCCTCTACTTCTCTTACTTGTTTCTCAAAATCCTTTTTGAGCTCTTCTGTGGCCTGGGACCAATTCATATTTTTCTTGGAGGCTTTGGATGTAGAAGTTTTGACTTTGTTGTTTTATTCTGGTTGTATGTTTTGATCTTCTTTGTAACCAAAGTAAGATTCTATGGTCTGACTCTCTTTGTGCTGCTTGCTCATGATCCCAGTCAATTACTTGAGTTATAAACTCTTTGGTAAGGTAGGGGTCTGCTTCCAGTGTGGAGAATGTACTGTCCCAAGTTTCAGGGGTTTTGTGTAGCTGTTTTCAGAGATATTTAGGGACCTGTAAATTTTCTGTTCTTCCAAGATGGTATGATCAAGGGCAAGGTGTTTACTCCCATCCTGGCCTGTGCTCTGGTCTATGAGTGACCACAAGTGCTCTTTTCTTCCTTGGAACTGTGAGGAGGATTTCCTGTCCACAGTCACTACAAGCTCCACCACGCCAGCACTCCTCCTCGCCCCAGGACTGCCACCCAGAACTATGACCCAGATCCAAGCACTGGAAAAGCAAGAGAATCCTGCACCAGCAGAGAGATCCCTGCAATCCTCTTCTGATCAGCCACTTGATTCCCCCCTCAGTCTGTGGGCCTGAAGCTCCAGAGGCAGCCACTGCCTCAGGGCCACACTTGGGAACTGGGTCTAGGACCCCTTGCTTCTCTCTCACTGCAGACACAGACTTTTCCTACTGACCTTCTAAGTTGTCTTTGGCATTCATAGGTTGAGAAATCTGGCAACTGCCACAGCTGCCTGCAATTCAGTCCTCTGAGGCCTGCTCCAGCTTCTCTGAGGACTGTGTGCCCATGCTGAACTACATTCCTCTCCCAGCCTGGCGTGATATACCTTTCCGATCAACCATCTAGGTTGTCTTGGGCTGGAAATTGGTTTCACTGTGTCTTTTTGTGGGCTGTGCTGCTTTAGAATTTGTTTAGGGCCATTTTTTTACAGGTATTTGGAGGGATTTAGGGGAAAGCTCAAGCAAGTCACTGCTTTTACTTTGCCATCTTCCAAAATGATTTTCTTACAGCTCAAATCTGACCATATTATCTCCACACTTAATGAACCCCATTGACTCCCTATCCTCTCCAAAATCAAATATGAAATCCTCTGTTTGGTGTAAAAGCTCTTCATAAGTTAGCCCCACCCCCTACCTTTCCAGTCTTCTTATACGTTGCAACCCTCCACATACTCTTTGATCCAGTGACACTGGCACCTTTGCTGTTCTACAAACAAGGCACTCCATCTCTGACCTCTGGGCATTTTCTTTGTCTTTTTTCCATTTCTGGAATGTTTTTTCTTCAGATCTCTGGCTTCTGGCTTCCTTCAAGTTCCAGATAAAATCCTACCTCCTATAGGCAGACTTTTTCAATCCCTCTTAATTCTAGTGTCTTCTTTCTATTATTATTTCCTATTTATCCTGTATATTGGATGCTTGTAAATATGTGTTTGATTATTGCCTCCCCCATTAGATTGTGAGCTTCTTGAGGGCAGAGATTATCTTTTGTCTCTTTTTGTATCCCTAACACTTAGTAGCGTAATACCTGGCAAATAGTAGACCAGCTAGAAATAAATGCTTATTGACAGACTAAAACACAAACTTGCACCCATCAAAAATCCACAACTTGTAAAAAACAAAACAAAACAAGCCAGTATTTAGAGTTTCCTTTAACTACCCACATTGGTGATACTTAGTCAGTATTTCTGTGACCTCATGAGCTGAACACTACCATACTGTAATACAGCCAGTTCTAGGCATCCTTCCATCTTCTTTTTTGCTTCCCAATTTTTCTTTTAGAGCCATCAGCCCACCTCAGCTCATGCTTATTCTGTGTCCCATTTAACTATAAATTAATCCCTGGTAAAGTGATGTTATTCCCAGGAGCACTCACCTTTTAATATAGAGTTTTAGAAAACTAGAAAGGATAGCGAGGTGGCACAGTGGTTAGAGCACTGGGCCTGGAGTCAGGAAGACCTGAGTTCAGATCTGGCCTTAGATACTTACTGGCTGGGTGATCCTGGGCAAGTCACTTATCCCTGTTTACCTCAGTTTCCTCATCTGTAAAATGAGCAGGAGAAGGAAATGGCCAGCCACTTTGGTATCCTTGCCATGAAAGCCCCAAATGGGGTCATGAAGAGTTGGACATGACTGAAAAAACTGAACAACAACAATGATGGAGCACAACAATTAGTGGCAATTTCAGAGAGATTAGGATTGATGTCAGTTAAAAGTTCCTAATAATTAAAGTTTTCCCGAAGAGTGACAGACTGCCTTCAGAGACTGGTGGATTTAATTTCATTGGAAGTCTTTAAACAGTGGCAGGACAGGCTATTTATCAAGTATGTTATAGTGAGGATTCTTTTTCTGGTAGGGGTTATGGTAGATGGCCACCGAGGGCCTGTTTACTTTTGAAATTTTATATCTTTGACTGTAATTCTCTGAAAAAAAGAGATGCAGCAGTGGGACTAACTAGAAAGATAGTATTCTGCATTAGCTTTCTAGATGTCACATTGGCTAGGCATGAGAGGGCTGGTTGAAGAAAGGTCTTGATTGCAAGTTTGAGAATTTAGTCTGTGTTTGAAAGGCAGTCAGGAGCAATTAAGGATTCCCAAACAAGGGTAATGTAAGATGGCAAATCTGGAAGTAGTGATCAAAATGAAGCAGGGAGGGAAAAGACTTGGAGCAAGTAGATCAGAACTAACCAGGCTGTGAATGTTCTTAGCACTTCTTAGCTATATTTTTTTTCAGAGATTTGCTGAGGAATTTGCCATGAGGTAGGAATTTATTGAACCCTATCAAAATGTATTTAATTACTAAAATACCAACATAATCTGGCTGTAAAAATAGTTCAGGGAAGAAGTGATGAGGGCCTGAACTAGGGCAGGGGTCATATAAGCAGAGAAAAGAGGATGGATGTGGATACAAGAGGTGTGACTGTAAAGGAGATGAGACTTGTTGTCTGATTGGATGTGCATGGAGGGGGGAGGGACGAGAAGATGAGGGAGAACGAAGAGTTAAGGATGAAGCCAATGTCATGAACTGGAAAGATACAGCTCATTTTGATTAATTAAAAAGATGAACTCTAAAGTCTCTTTGAGCTTAGAACCAATGTATGATCCCATGAACAGGTAAAAGTACAAAACCAAAACTCAAGCTCATATGTGGAGTTGAGAACAGGCAATCACATTTACTAAATTGAACTGACAAATTTGTGCTCTCTCAATAGGTGAAAAAAAATCAGTTGGTGAGGAGGACATGCAAGAGAAATTTCATAATAATATAAAAAAAGAATGCATGTCTGAACTTGTTGAGACACACATTCCACTCTGTGCTCCACAGGCCTTATGTCTGAAATATGCCATACTAGCAGTTTTGTGAATCTAGAAAAAATCTGCTTCTGTGTATGCCAGCTGGGATTTAATACGGTGTTCTAACATGCTGCCCTGTGGGTGGGGTAAGAGTCTGAGCTTTCACTGCTAAGCATGGGATTTGCAGTTCAGAAAGACATTGTTTCCTCCCATCCCAGAGACCAAACTATTATGAGATTTGAGTTGAGGGAGAGAGAGTTCCACTAGCCTGGGAGCTATTGAATCATATTGTAAGAGAACTGGGGTGGAAGGGAGGGGACAGATGGAAGAGACAGGAGTCTGAAATAAAGAGATTGGAGAAAAGTAGTCATTTCAAGGAAGAAGATGACAGAGCCAAAGGACTAATGCCAAGATGGATGCTTTGAATGGGACTAACAGTGGGCATTGGTTTATCAGAAAAGGTGTAATTCTTTGCACAGGGAAGTATCTAAGGTGTTGTTGGTGTGCAAACATTTAGGGATGGGGTGGGGAATAAGGAATACATTCACTTTTCTTGGCGAGTTAGCTACTCTTTAGAAACTTATTTATAACCTTAAAAATAACTACCTATATGACCTTGAACAAGTAATTTTACCTCTAGGCCTCAGTTTCCTCATCCAATTAAATTCAAAGCACTTATGGAATACTTACTATAGATTGACCATGATCCTAGGTGTTATGGATACAGACAGAATTGAACATTCCTTGCCCTCAAAGAGCTTACATTCTCTTATAAATAAAGTGGGTAAAATTAAAATAGCTCTAAGGTCCCTTCTACCTCTAAAGTTTTAATAGTCAAAGAAAATGTCATCATTCTGAGCCCTAAAAATGACATTTAGGGTCTTCTTAAAAATTAGGTTTTGTTTTTATGGTCTTGCAGGAGAGCCCTGCTTTTAACATTGTAATTATACATGGACACTTCATAAGGCTATATTATCATAGAGAGAAAGAAGGAGACAGTTTATAGAAAGCCAGGATTGAATTTAAGATCAATTGAGTTTAAATTCTGCCTCTGACATATGCTAGCAGAGTGACTGTGAGCAAGTCACTTAACCTTTCAGTAACCCCAGGCAACATTCTAACCGTAGAAGTTGTAGGTGCATTGCCAATCTTCAACCATTATGGAGACAGGCATTCCCTATGCTGATGAAATCACTGAAGAAATCCTATCCTAAACAAGACTGAGTTGAAAAATTACTTTCATACTCAGCCTCTTACAAAACCCAAGTCAAGGAATCAGTATTTAGAGAACTCTTTCTCCTGGGGAATGAGAGCTATTGAGCAGGAAATTTTAAAACCATATGTAGGCAAATGATCAATATGTGTCAAATTCCATGTCCTATTCATCTGTCCCTGCTAAGTGTAAAATATAATACTTTCATTTCAGAGAATATAATTTTCAGGGTCCTATCATAAAGGAGGGCTCATATATGGGGTTGGATTGAAAAATTGAAAACAGTTTATATTTTTATGAGGAGAAATTTTGTGCATATTAATTAAAGCCCTTAACATTTCTGATTGACTCCAGATTCAAGGAAACCTTGCTGTATTAACCCTATTTCACTACAATCACAATCCCATTAGAGCTAATACTTCGTGCTAGGGTTCTATTAAATAGCATTTTTAACTCATTGTCTTGTACCTATTCTCAAGTCGCTTCACTCTTGTCTCCTCACCTAGATAGTAAGCTCTCTAAAGTCATTGACAGTATCTTTTTAAAAGGGAGCCATAGATCCAAGTCCCTACTCAATAAATGTTAACAATAAAAGAATCAGAGATTTCAGATGACATTGACAATCTAGTCCTATAGTATCACACTACCCCGGATAAAATCCCCACTACAACATCCCCAACAAGCAGTCATCCAGCCTCTTTTTGAAGGCTTCCAGCAAGAGAGAACCCAAGATAGTGCATTCCACTTCTTAAACAGCTGTAATTGTTATGAAGTTTTTCCAAACAGAAGCTCAAATGTGGTTCTTTGCATTTTCTGCCCATTGCCCCTAGATATATTTTTTAGGATAAAAACAAAAACAAACAAACAAAAAAAGCTAAGTCTAATGTTTCTTCCATATGAGCCCTTTGCCTACTTGAATACTGTCTCTCCTGAGTCAGCTTTTTTTTTTTTTTCAGATTTAACATTGCTAGTTCCTTGATATGGGATTGACTCAAGGCCTTTCACCATTCTCGTTGCCCTACTTTGGATATTCCCTGTTTTATCAGCGGGGTGCCCAGAATCCCAAGACACAGATAATAACTTAGAGTTTTTAAATTGAAAAAATGGCAGGGATGGCGCTCATGTAACATCATTCTCTTAATCTACAAGTTTAGCACCATATACTTAGAAAGGCACTTAGAAAGTTTTTTGATGAAAAGGGTGACCATCAGATTCTGCTAGTCATCAGGCAGTAGAAATTGGTCTTGCAGTCTTAGCTCATGAAAAATGAGGAAAAAAGAAATTTCATAGCTACCAAAGAACTTCATATGTGGTCTTTAAGCCCAACAGAAAATTGAAAGATCAAAAGAATTAAGAGAAGGATATTTAGAAGCAGAAAACAGAAGCTAGGGTTGAGGTTAAAAGAACAGAGGACATTTAGCCTGGAGAAGAGAAGATTTCATCTAACCTTAGACTTAAAGACTTCAAAGATTTGATAGATTTGAATTTTGGGGCCCTAGAGAGTGGTGTTACATGCAATAGATAGGAGCTGCATAGAGAGTTATTTAAGCTTGATGCCAGGAAAAGCTTTTTTTTTTTTAACCAATTAAAGCACCAAAAACAGAATTAGTCTGCTTCCGAGGATAGGAGATTTCTCCCTCTCCTTTCCCAAAGGACTCTATGTGGTGTCTGGATGATGACTTGACTTTTGTAGAGAGATTCCCACTTAGATATAGATTGGACAAATGGCGACTGAGGGCCCTTACTATTCTGTGCTATGCCCCATAGGCATAAATCCTTTCTCATTAACATCTCCCCCTACCTCCAGTAAAATGTAAGCTTCTTGAAGGCAGGGACTATTTTGTTTTGTCTTTTGTATCCTCTGTACCTAATTTGGCACATATTTAGTGATAAATAAATGAATTAAATTAAATTGTTTTATTAGTTTCAAAAAGTAAATAGGCTTAAGATCTTCAATTAAGTTTCCCAAATTGAAGTTCACATGAGGTTTATGGAATAAAGTTGTGGAAACCTTGACTGGACCCCATGGTAAGACCATCTGTTAAGTCAAACACTCCCAAGAGGAAAAGTGCTTTTAGAATTACTTTTTTTTCTTCTTTTGAAAACAAACCCCAAACCTCTCTGTTTATAGTTTGCCTGCACTCATACACATATTACTGTACTTTTTGGAACACTTTAAGGTTCCCTCCTAAGGACAAATATGCACATGCAATTATTAAAATCATTTTTACTTTATTACCTATAACATGCACTTGGAAAAAAATACATCTAGTACTACTGGAGTTGGTTTGCTAACCACATGAGAAAGTCAGGCATTATTTTATAGTCATACTTGCTTTCTGACCCAAAACAATATTATTCAGCTAGATCACCGACCCTATTCATTCAAACTTGGCTGTATGTGATTTCTGTACACTGCCAAAAATACAACCTTCTATTAAAGGGGAAAGTTTGTATTTTGCTATTTTTTTCCATTGCAGATTTTCAGAAGAAATCTCCACAGGCTCTGAAGGCAATTGCAAAATGCTTTGAGAAATAGAAGTATTGTTGGGACAAGTGTTATAGGTGACTATTTTGATGGAGGTAATGTCATCACTGTCATAAAGCATTTCCTATGTCTGTGACCTCAGATTTCCCATAGCATTTTCTTTGTCAGCTCCCAAATGCACTTCATAGAATCCTATAGTTATAGAATTTTAAAATTGAAATTCAGCACCACCTAGTCCAATCCATAACCTGCCAAGATGCTATTCTACAAAATACAAATCAACACTGAAGAAGGAAGGAAGAAAAAAGCAGAGCAGGGAAGGAGAGAGAGAAAGGGAGAGAGAGAGAGAGAGAGAGAGAGAGAGAGAGAGAGAGAGTAAGAATTTTAGGAAGCAGATTGATAAACTCATTGGGATTCAAATGGAGCTACTTGACTATGCCTTAAACTGAAATCACTCTGACTCTCACTGATTGGCCAATAATAGATTCCAGCCCAAGCCTCACTTGTTCATTATTTGGGTTTTGATGGCTCAGATTGAGTGTAAATGGCATGTTCGGGCAAGAAACCCTGAGGGTCTCTCTTGGATTGATTTTCTTTTTCTTTTGTTTTCTTTTCTTTCTTTTTTTTTTTTTTGAGTCATGCAAACAAAGTCATCTTTTGCCTCATTTCTTGCCTAGCCTTAAATCACTGAATCACTCAGACAAACTGAGACCTGGGAAAGACTTTAGCTTAAAAAGACCATCTTCTGGGGCAGGTAGGTGGTGCAGTGGATAAAACTCTGGCCTTGGAGCCTGGAGGACCTGAGTTCAGATGACTCTGGAGGAGAGAGTGAAGCTGATGACTTTGCACAGCCCTGCCTCAGTCAATCCAATTCACTTGCAAGTCAAGACACCACACTCCTGATGTCACTGGGCCTCTTGGAGAATGTAGGATCAACAACAACAACAACAACAAGCATTAAGTGGGTTCCATGAGGGGTCTTTGGTTTAGGAGAAATGGCCAAATGACCATCCTTTTATTAATTATTTGTTAGCATAATTAATAAAATGATTAATTACCCAGAAAGTATGTCTCTCAAAGTTTTTATACATCACAGTCTCCTTCCTAAACTGTGTATTATTTATCTTGAAATGTCATATTACACTCATCTGTGTTCATGTCTTATCACCCTACTCAACTGAAAGTGCCATGAGGACAGGACCCATAGTTAATCTAAACTTTGTATTGCTATGAACAGTAGGTAACTGATGATTATTTATTGAATGAAAATTGAATGAATAATGTTTGGTCTCGTACATTTATCAGATTAAATTTTTGTCCTATCATTCTTTCTATACATGTTTTATCTCCTCCACCATATTTTCAACTCCTAAGGGCATAGAATACCCCATTTATCTTTCAATCTTCCTCAAAGCCCAGGAGAGTGCTTTGCATGTGGTAGGAGCTTGATAAGATGCAGTGCAATTAAACTGAAAAAATGTGTCATATTGATTTTTTTAAAAAGTCTCTCTTTATATTTGCTTTTACTTTTTATGCAATCATTTCTAAAATGCTCAATTTACATTCAGATGCCTGGAGCTAGTAGGATTTGTACTGAGCAACAGATGTTATTGCATGTTTGAATAAACAGAAGTAATGACTTTCTTTTATTTATTAAATAGGACTTTCAGCATTCTTTCTGACATTTCAAATATAGCTTCCTACAGAGGGTCTCAGTGTGGTGTCAAGGCTGTCACACTTTCAAATTATTTTTTTTAAAAAGCTTTGGATAATTAACATGGACAGTTGGATAGAATATGAAATTTGGTGAACATCTGCATGTACTCTTCTTTCATTGACAAATAATTTTTTTTATTCCAATGCATACATGAAGCCAAGCAAGGCACCCTTTAGAGAGAGCAATACCTGGGATTCTTTGGCAGGTCCTGGTCTCTTGCTTTCTGTGCCTTGTATTCCTAACTGTGGGAAGGGGGTCTTTCCTGATTGTCCCATTCCCTTAGATATTATTGAATGATGAAAACAGACAGAAGTAGGAGGCTTGCACCTAAATCCTAAACATCCTTTAAGTCTACAGGTTTATTGTGTTTCTAACACTACAATGGAACCATTTAGTTACTTCGGGTGTTTTTACTTTTTTATTTTTTGAGGTCAGGTGGCATTTAGTACACATATATGTTAGAATTATAAGCAGCAAGAAGAATGGATCCTCAGAATACCATCCTGTGTCTGGCAGAGAGAGATATTCTTAAGATTATAATACATTAACGTTATCCTTGTTTCTTCTTTTGGATAAAATCAAACCAAGGGAGGTTGTATGCTTGCTATGCCTATGGTGTACAGGAGAACAGTTATGGAACCTCACCACAGAAATGAAGTTTTACAGTGTCCATGAAATATTCACTCCTATTCATTTGTAACATTCACATGTTACAAGATAAAATATAAATCAAATATAAACTCAAGGATCAAATAAAAATGCATCAGCCTGGAATTTAAGGCCCTCTGTAATCTGACTCCAATTTACTTTTCCAGTCTTATTTCCCATTGCTATGTTCCCATTAAATTGAGCTAGTAATTGTACCTGGAACTCTCCACGCGACCTCCCACGACGGTACATTCAGGTAGGCCATCCCATACATGTGTGTATGTGTGTATATATGTGTATGCGCATATATGGAAGTATATGTGAATGTGTATGTATATGCGTATGTGTATGTGTATATATACATATACGTATGTATATATTCCTTTCTAATCTTTGATTACAAGAAACGTTATATTCAAAGCTCAGTTCAGCAAAATTCTACCCAAAAAAGTTTAGTGATCTTAAATACAATATGCAATTTGAGATGCTTTTGTCTGCACAAAGGATACATTCGGCACACTGTTTTGGAGGTACCTGTGATTCTTTGGCAGGTCCTGATCTATTGCTTCCTAAGCCTTACACTCCTGTATGGTTTAGCTTGAGAATAGGATATTTGCTCTAGAGACTAGGAACTGGAAATATACAGGCTATAACCATGAATTCCCCAGTTATTGATGCTATTATTGTTCAATATCTCAAAGTATCTTTTCTTTCCAGCGTAATTTTTTAAACTTCTATCCAGATGTTCTCAAGTGGTAAGTCTCTAGAAATTTGAGTTTTCTGTATGTCTGAAAGCCCAGTCTCTGACAGTAATGTTACAAAACTCTTTTGAAACTATCATTTCTTTTAAGGACACTATCATTCTTCCAGTAACCTAGTTCAAGTCGTCATAGTAGAGCTCAAGTCTTCACTCCCTTTCACTCCATGGATCCAATCAGCTGCCAAGATTTGTTAAGTCTATTTTTACATCTTTCATGCCTTTCATGTCTCCTCCACTCATGCGACTACCATCCTAGGGGTGGTTCTCATCACCTCTTGCAATAGTCCCTTAAATGGTCTTCATTTTTCTAGTTTCTGCCCTCTCTAACCCGTTGTTCTCATGGCTGCCAAATTGATTTTCCTAGAGTATAGGTTGAACTATTCCATTTTGATATTCACAAAACTTCAGTGGCAAACTATGTCCCTAGGACAAAATATAAATTCCTTTGCTTGGCATTAAAACCCTTCACAATCTGGTTCTGGTTTATATTTTGAGGCCTATTTCACATTATTTGCCTTAATGCACTCTATATTCCAAATATACTGGCCTACTTACTTTTACCCAAATTCAGCATTATTGTACCTTGCACCTTTGTGACTTTGTAAAGGCGGCATTCCATGTCTAAAAGGCTGTTCTCCTACCTCTTAGTATTCCTAGTTTCCTTGAAGGCTCATTTCATGTTCCTTCCCCTATTACAAGCCTTTCCTAATCCACCTGGTTGTTAGTTTTTTTTTCTCCCTCCTCAAATTATCATGTTTATATTTATCTTTTTATACATAAAATGTTTACAAATCTATTTACATATCTGTTTACAATCAAACAATAAGCACATATGAAACATCTGCTTTGACTTGGGCGTGTACTGGATTCTGGGGCTACAAAGATAAAAAGATGAACTTATCTCTGCCTTTCAATTGCTGAGGAAAATGTAAGCTACTTGAAGTCAGGGACTATTTAAAAAATGAGGTCTTGTTTTCATGTCACCTTAATTTTCGTATATCCCTCGCTTGTGAAGAAGACAATACCTTCTAATTAACAAAAAAAGTGTTATTCAATTCACCAAAAGCAAACAATTAATTGAGTATGACAGTATATGTAATGTCACATTTGTAGTATCCCAATTCTGAAAAGAAAAAAAGGAGGCATATTTTCTCATTTCTTCTTTAGGCACAAACTTGATTATTATAATTATACAGTATTCTTTTTCATTTTTACTTTTTGTTCTTTCTACTTACACTGCTGTGGTTAGATAGATAGATAGATAGATAGATAGACATAGATGTGTACAGATTTATGTATCTCTTAATTTCACTTACTTCATTTCATATCTGTTAATGTAGGTCTTCTTATGTTTCTTTATAGTTTTTGTATTCATCAATTCTCTCAGTATTACTTTTCTTACATTTATCCTCAACAACTTCTTTAGCCACTTTGCAATAGATGGATATTTACCTTGCTTCTATTTGTTTGCTACTAGAAAATACTTCTATAAAGAATACTTTGTTTCATATGGAACCTGCTTATCATTGTCCCTCTTGGAGTACGTGTTGAGCAGTGGGGTCTTTGGGTCAAAAAGAATGGACCTTTCAGTCTCTTCTTAGCACAAGTCCAGTGTTTGTTTTTTTTTTCCAGAATGCTTGAACTAATTTGTCTCTCTACCAACAGTGAATATATTAGTATGTCTGTCTTCCTATGACCTAGTATTTACTATTCTCATCTTCTGCCAGAGTTGCATGATTTTTAGGTTGAGGTGATGCCTCAGAATTATCTTGATTTGCATTTTTCTCTTAATCTTAGCAATTTGAAGATAATTGCTCATATTCTTTGCCCATTTTAACCATTGCAGAATGATTCTTGGTTTTTATCAGTTTATGTGATTTCCCTATATATCTTGGGTATTAGATCCTTGGGGCTGCACATAGAGGCACTTAAAAGCTTGTTTGATTGGATTGATTTGGTTGTATGAATCATCACTGTGGAGGGAGATACTGCCTCTATAGTAGAAGCACCAGTGGGAGGGGCTATGTACTACTGAAAGTTAGGTAGTTGGTCTCTGCTGTTTCATATTTCTAAACAAGTCTGACTATGTCACTCCACTGGTCAATAAACCCCAGTGGCTCCCTATTATCTCTACGTTAAAATATATACTAGTCTATTTGGCATTTAAAGCCTGATGAATACTGTGTAATCCTGGACAAGTCCCTTCAACTCCCTAGACCTCAGTTTCCTCATAGGAAAAATCAAAGAGTTGTGCTAGGTGGCCTCTGAGTTCACCTCCAGTTCTAGAACGATGATCCTACCTTTCTAGATTTATTAAATGTTACTGCACTTCATGTGTTCCAATGAAATTCAAATGACTTTCTTGCTTATTCCTCATATATGAAACTTTATATCCCATTTTCTGTGCCTTTGGAAAGACAGTTCCCCATACTTCAAATGCATCCTCTCTGCTCCTGCATCTTAGGACCCCTAGTTCCTAAGTCAAAACTCAGGTTCCAGCTTTCCTGACCCCCCTTAACTACTAGTACCTGCCACATAATATCCTTCAATTCACCTTGTATATATTGTGTATACATTTATTTATGGATATGTTACATCCTTTTATAGAATTTGAGTTCTAATTTACACAGAATTTAAGCAGCAACTGTTTCACTTATGTATTTGTAAACTTAGGACCTAGCACAGTATCTAGTATGCAGTAGGCACTTAATAAATGCTGGTTGATTTGCTAACTTTGTTATACACATTCTGCCACTTGAGGCCATGGGAACTGTGGGACGAAGGTATGAGATCCAAAGGACCATATATTAGTGATGTCCCCAAATCATCATTAGATTGAAGATTTAATTTAATTCAAGGAGCAATAATTAAGCACTTTCTGTGTGCCACATGTGCAAAGCACTGAGGGGCGTCAGGATAAAAATGAAGCTGTCACTAATCTAAAGGAGCCCCAGGATTTATTAAAAAAAATGTACTCAGAAGAAACACAAGATGTTATTATACTTGGTTTTTCAAATAAATTGAAATGAACCAACTTTCAAATACATAACAGCAGAATTGTACAAAGTATTTAAAGTTAATGCCTGAAATATGAGAAGTTTTTTTTTTCAGGACCCTGTGATTAGTTTCTAATGGGATAATAATGCAGGAAAGTTCATATTTGGTTCAATGATGTTCCAAAATATATTGTGAGTAAACATATGTACTTCAACTTCACCTGTGGGTGTACAATTATCCATTCAAAATTCATGTGGTAAGTTGGAAAAATCAAATTCCCTCAGTAATATTATTCCAAAGAGGTTTAGGATACCAGTAACTATCACCACTGTGTGCTTCATCCTATTATGAGAGGTCAGAGTCTGAGGTGTGATAAACCCAGAGTGAAAATAGTCCTTTGCTCTCCAGGGATAGATATCATTAAAGTATTAATGGCATCTCTCAACATGTTTCTCCCAAAGGGATGACAAACTCTTCATGCAACCTTAACAGCGCACTCTCCATCTGAAAAAAAAAAAATGAAACCAATCCCATTGGAAGATTTATGGATTTAAAGAGCAATAAAGCAAAAATCAGAAGGGGTTTTTCGAAGACATTCTGTTCAAAACCCTCTTTGTTTTTCAGAAGATGAACGCATTTTTTTCAAAAAAAAAAGGTATTTTTAACTTGAATGTAACTTTGGCCCAACATAAGTTTATCGCCATTCTGTTGTGGGGTTTAGTTAGTATGTAACACTGAAATTATTATACAGTACTATTATTTTTTTCTGAAAGAGAAAATTTTATTATCTGAAGATAATTTTGTTTTTGAAGTAGAGTTCAAGAGCTACTAAATGGACTCCAAGATGAATGGATTTAGGAGGACAAGATGAAATACTGTGATACATCATGAAATATGATTAATGATACCAAGGGAAATAATAAATAACAGGTTTCCTTGGAAATGGGCTGAAAGTGCACAAAGTCTGAACAGTGATGTGCAACTGAAAGCCTCAGTCCTGCCACCTAATATCCAACTTCTCTGCCAGTATAAACACAGCTGTTAAATGTCTCCTACCACAGCAAAACGAATGAGTCTCCACTCTCTGTGCAAGCACGGTCTATTTTCCCAAAGACAAAGGCTGTGTTGACTCTCATTCCACAGGAGAAGATGGAGAGGTCCAATCCATATATTCAGCTAATTAAAAGATTCCGATCTCATAGCTCAAAGTCAGGGAGGGGTGTCATTTTAAAGCAGCCGTGGATTTGGTAGGGGCTACACTTCCTCAGGTCTGAACATGACCACTGATTCACCTCTTGAGGTAGCCTCATTTGTTTTTGTACGCTTTCCCTCAATTCTGGCAGTCGTGACCAATTCCTAGCATATGTGGAGAGTGAAAGATTCAAGGAATCATATGAGTAACCTCTTTATTCTCCCCACTGTGGGTTAGACAGTAACAAATGTAGAAAGAATTAGGTCCAGAGTTTAATATACCCTACACTCCTAAAAGCCCCCTTCCCCCAAACTCCTAGCTTGAAGACAGCTTGCATTGGCCTGGGGAGGGGATTATTCAAAACAGTTCTCCTTTCATTCTAAGGCTAGCCTGCCCTGCTCTCCCAAAGTAACTTAATAGAATTTACTGTATTAAATTTTCTGATACAATTATATCAAAATGATAACCATATAATGCCTAACTAAAATGGAAAAATAGACTCTGTGTTTTCTTACTTGAATTTGTGTGTGTGTGTGTGTGTGTGTGTGTGTGTGTGTGTGTGTGTGAGCACACATAACTAAACAGAGTCTGAAGCAGAGTGAGGAATGAGGAGGGGAAGCTGCAAGGGAGGCTTCATAACATCAGCAGGGGCATCAATAATCTAGTTACAGTTTTTATTTCCTGGAACACTAAGGCCATTTGCTGGTCATAGCTAACCACATTTGTGTACAAAATGAACAGGAAGAGGGACCAATGAGTCTGGGTTTTTCTTTCTTATGTGGGGAGTGGGAAATAATACAGATCGTGAGACTTTCACGTCGTGGTTTGTTTCCCTCAAAGAGAAAGCTGTAGTGCAAATTATATTCCATATCATTTAAGGAAGAAGTTATTATATGAACTATGCAGAAAGCCCCTACAAACAGAATAAATTATGAGTATTGATTACCTGGTTGATCCATACCTTTTCCCTAAATGACTACCCCTTTTTTTTGCTCTTGATTGTTGATCAAAAGCTGCATAGGACTGGAATGGGCTGGTTAATGTGGACTTTAATAGTCAGTTAATAAACATTTATTAAGCACCTCTTTCATCCAGGCATGTGCTAAGAACTGAGGATATAAAGAAAAGCAAAAAGCCAATATCTGCTTTCAAGGACCCACAGTCTAATGGAGAAATAGAGAAATATTTATCTAATAGAAATATAGTGAACCAACCCTTGCAACTTGGTGGTGGTATGGCATGAAACTAAGCTGATTCCAAGTATATCATTCTTAGGCACTGGTTTTCTTTTTTTTTTTCGGAAATATCTTCAGCTGGGCACGGAATATCAGCCTTTCCCCTGCTCAAAAACCTCTCCCTTCACATGTTCTAACAATTGGAGATTAATTTGGGTTAACAGCTTCCTCTATGGGGATACAATGATAACAACTTACATTAATGTAGTTTCTTTTTTCCCTAAAACAACCCTGTGAGGTGAGTAATTTCTATTTTACTGATAAGGAATACTGAATGACGAGGAAACTGACATTCAAAGAGGCTTGCTCAGGGCCTAGCCCTAGCAAATGCTCAGCTAATTTTTGAAACTAGGACTCTGAGAACAACTGTATTTTCCATCACATGGAGGAGACCTCTCTCATGCCAGTTTCAGAGGAAGGACTAAATGCACTAAACATTCTCTTGCATCTTACTGTTAATTGCTTTTGATGAGCTCAGCATCTGTTTAAGATGGTCTCAGGGACTTAGAATTATTAGTGCCAGCATGGTTAGAGAGATATGGGATAATTTTGGAGAAAGGGGATTCTCAGAAAGGATAGGCCTAGATGTAATGTGATGCTTTGGTTGATAGCAGGGCAGCCTAGGGGCACTGGCTTTCTTCTTTTGTTACCTTCTCTGCTTCCACCTTTTTCCATGCCATCTTTAAGAATTCTCAAAAAATACACCAGGTCCAACACTCCCATGGTTTCCATTTTGAAGGCTGTCTCTTCCCTTGTCAATCACTATGTTGGATGAGAAACTCATCCGCAAAAATTATAAGCCTTGTTCTGCCAATAAGTTTGACCAGAAGACCAAAGTGAATAAATCACTCTGGGCATTAGGTAATTTTTTTCTCCCAAATGGAAGAACCAACATAGATGGCAAACTAAAAAATGTAGAAGAGTTAAATTTAGATATTTCTTCTCTTCAAGTACTTAGTTTTCCCAGGCTCATGAAACTGTTGTTTAGTGGTGTTTTTTTTTAAAAGCATGATAAAAATCAATCATTTTAAATCTCTTTATTTAAAGTATTGTATGTAAGTGATGGAACGTGTTGACTTGCATACCAGATAGCTATGCCTGATATTTGATAAGGGAACGGTCTTTGATGCCATCAAAGCTCCTGTCATCACAAAAATGGAAAAAGCTGAAAATTTGTTTATGAAGGCTTTTAACAGTAAGTTACTTTTTTTTTTCCAGTTCAGTGGGGAGTTAGGTGTGACACGTGTCAGACGTGTCAATTTGGAGAGAAAATACAAATTCCCTTGGAAACTTAACCATATTTAGAAATAAATGTGTAAGTTTTTGAGGAGAAGGAAAATTTTAGCTGTGACACATCCTAAACTTTTGTTCCATCCCAGGTTAAACAACAAATAAACAAAAAAGCATATGGTATTTGTTTGCTAGGTACAAAACATGGTAGCATTTTTAATTTGTTTTTGGTCTGGGGTGTTCTGTTTGGACCTGTGATTTCAGTGGTGTGGGGAAACTCCAGGGAAACACCAATCACTGATGCCAATTGACAACTCACCAGAAACTAATAGTTTTACAGGCTTATCTGGGACACTAAGAGGTGACTTATTCACAGTACAGAAGGTAATATTTATCTGAGGCAGGACTACATAGATCTTTCTGATTCCAAGACTGGCTCTCTAACCAGCATACCATATTGCCTCTCTGCAAGGCACTTTGGCTGACTCATAACTGCTTCCATCCACTAATGCCTTAGATCCAGAGATATAACTAAGATGAGGCAAACTGGGCTTTGCTCTGGGGCACAGGTAGGTTTTGAGTGTTCTTCTTCCTGGAGAACACCATGCACATACTTGGTATAGCAGTCTTTGAAGCCTTCTCACAGTGACTCTTGACACACCTCACGACAATGGAATCACCATCCTTGAGCATTCACCCCACCCTGGAGCACTTGTAGGTCTGTTTTTTTGTCCTGGGATCTACCTTCCTCTATACCACCATCACTCTTCCGATCTCAACCTCCCCTTCCCTACCTCAAATGAAAGGTTAGAAAGTTGTGGATCATAAGATCGGGGAAAATATTTTATGGAAGCTATGCTCTTTCCCCAGTTTGATTGTTCCCAAATGAGGCAGATTATTGACTACCCATTCAACCTATCGCTTGAAACATGGAGCAAGTCAAAGTCTTGTATAAAAGCTAGCCGTGCATGTCAACCAGGGTGACAGCATGAAACCATTGGTGAGATAATGAGAAGAATATGAAATTGATAGAGGACTGAGGTTTGATCCAGGCTTTGCTGCTTACTATCTGTGTTACCTTATATAGTTTATTCACTATTCAATCAGAGCCTTAAACAAGATGTTTCTTTGAGATGACTACTTGGCATGCTAATTGTATTGAGATGAAAGAGAAAATAACTTCTGGGGGCAGCTAGGTGGTACAGTGGATAGAGCTCTGTCCTTGGAGTCAGGAGGACCTGAGTTAAAATCCGACCTCAGACACTTGACACTTACTAACTGTGTGACCCTGGGCAAGTCACTTAACCCTGATTGCCTCAACAAAAAGCAAAAAAAAAAAACAAACCCAAACTTCTGATTTGGTTTTTGATGCTGTAAATTGGTACTACTTTAAGAGTTAGTATAGTATGTACAAAAATAATTTTCCCCACTTTTGGTGAGGAGTAATAGTAAAATAGGGTAGTTAGGTGACACAATGGATAGAGTACTGGGCCTGGAGTCAGGAAGACTCTTCCCAAGTTCCAATCTGGTCTCAGACAGTTCCTAGTTGGGTGACCCTGGGTAAGTCATTTAACTGTGTTTGCCTCAGTTTCCTCATCTGCAAAATAGCTGGAGAATAAAATGGCAAACTATTCCAGGATCTTTGCCAAGAAAACCCAAATGGAGTCAAGAAGAATAGAACATGACTAAGATGACTGAACAAAGACAATAACAGAAGCCCAGAGAGACTAAATGACTTACTGTTGGGAAGAGCCAGAGGTGGGTTTCAAACCCAGATCTCTGATAATTCCAAGTCCAGTGCTTTTCCCACTATACCAAGATGTCAGTGCGATGTGAGGCTATGAAGCAAAGAAAGCGTGATTACTGACAGAAGAGAAAAGGGAAATGGAATTCGAGTTGGGTTTTAAACAATGGGAAGAAATCTAAAAGGTGAGGAAAGAGCATTCTAGACTGAAAGAGAAGGATGATCAAAGACATGAAGGTAGGAAAGCCCTGGGTATGTTTGGGAGACAGATATTCGGTTTCTGTCCATTTTAACTGAAGCTTAGAGCAGATTGAGAAAAGAAGAGAATTATAGGAAACTGGCAGGGAACTGTGAAATGTTCATATAATTTGGGAAAACATCTTTATTCCTGGATCCTTATCTGAATTGAACCTCATGCCAATTGAGACTCATGCACAGCTGGATAGATCAGGCTGAATAAAAGCTTTTCATATCCTCCCAGGTTGCCTTCGACTATTTGTAGAAGCTAGAGCCGTGATAGCTGAGTGTTTGTAAGTGCCAGCATAAATTATCAAAGAAATTCAGGGAGAAAACCAACAATGGGGGGAAAAAGTATGGGTTACTTGAAGGGGAAAAGGATTTAACTATTTTGCAAAATGACAGATTCTATATCTTATTTAAAAGCCAAATCAAGAAATCAAACATAGGTAAAGGATAGTAAGAAAATTGTCAAGTCTTACAGAGTCTGGTTTCTTAACTCTCTCTCTCTCTCTCTCTCTCTCTCTCTCTGTGTGTATGTGTGTGTGTGTTGGATCCCTTTGGCAATCTGGTGAGGCCTTCTCAGGAGCACATTTTTAAATCATCGAAGAAAAGCCTAAATTTCAAAGATTTTAATGAAAATAAGGATGTATTTTTTTCCCTATCCAAGGTCATCCCTATCCAAGACCTTCTGAAATCTATCCATGAACCCCAGGTTAAGAACTGCTAAATCAGGTAGTATAGCTGGGCCTGGAGTCAGGAAGACCTGAGTTTAAATCCAGCATCATTAATTATGTGATCCTGGACAAATCACTTAATTTCTGCCTCAGTTTCCTTATCTCAAATATGGGGTTAATAATAGCACCTACTTTACAAGATTATCCTAAGGAAATTGCAAACCTTAAAGTTCTGTATAGATGTTAGTTGTTTTGGTTGTTTTTATTGTTATTATTTTTCTGTAAGTCCTCCCTCTGTAGAGGATAAGCACAACAGTTAGAAAAGCTGAGATCTAGGATTATCATCTAGTACCGACACATTTTAAATTGCCACAATTATCTCCACATTAAAGATCATAAGGGAAGTAACAAAGTGCAATGAATAGAGATGATTATACCCTAAATTGATTCCAATCTATGACTTTGAAACTGAATAGGGGAGGGGCATAGGAAAATATGGCTGTGTAAGGAAAGCTCATGTAAGGGAGTGGTTCATAGATAATCCAAGGCTTTGGGGTGGCTATATCTGTATATGAAGGGCCCAAAATGTGATTGAGCAAGAAAGGGGCAATGTCCTTACTCCATCTATTCCCTACTCATTCACCCACTCTTCTACCCAAGAAAATAGAAGAGACTTGGGGCTCAAAAGCTGGAGAATTCCAAACACAAAAGTATCTGATAATTATTAGGCAAATAACCATCACTTGGTTTACAATCAAGCCTACAGAGATGAAAATTTGGAGAAATATAGAATGTGCCATAAGATAGGGCAAGGTTTGGAAGTTTAGTTCAAAGAAAAGATTAAACCTGAGAGTATTACCTAGCTGGGAGGACCCTACACTTTGCTCTGAAGAACTAGGCACTTCTAATTACTAGAAGGATCATAATTTAAGATTAATATATTAAAGCCTCAAATGACCAAACTCAGTCAATTGACACAGTTCACTTTTTTAATCCAAAAACAAATAAAATAGAGATAGTAGGATTACAATATTTATTTCAGAGTAGAATTATACATTTTTGTTTCAGTTACTATGTCTTGTCCTTTTAATGCTGGCTGAGGATGTTCTGCTAGAGACAGGAGAACCCAAAAAGAGGATTTTTGCTGATCTCAGGCAAAGATTTTTACCTTTCCTAAAACAGCTAGGAAATGCCTATGGGTTTAAAATGAAGAGAGCATGAAAGCACTCAGTATTCCCTTAAGGAAAAGACAGCCAAGTATTTCAACTGAGGCAGAACTGTGAGAACCTGGTAACTTAAGTTCATCTGGGATCCTAGCTGCCGTTCCTACTTTGTTTCTTTCATCAGTATAAGTAACTGGACAGTGATCCTGAGACAGATTTTTCTAACCTTGGAGGCAACCTTTTGAGTTTGAGTGTTCTATAGATAATAGGTCCTTTGGGCAAAGCTGACTGGCAGCAAGGGGGAGTTGCAGAAGAGGAGCCCAATCCTTGGTATAATTTGCCAGAAGATATGAATCTGAATGAAAGGCATTGTTTGGGCAGTGCAGAACTGAGAAGAAATGTGAAATAACATTCTAACAGTCTTGCAAAATCCTTCAGGCTTCGAATGCTTTCTATCTCAATCTTCTGGTATTACAGTAGTTTACAGTATTTTGTTTTACACCTATCAACATGTGTTTATGAGTTTTTTGAGCATAGCATTTCTTTTGTATAGAGGAAATAAATTGATGTCCCATACCTCATTCATATTATACATTGAATACCTTTCTATCCTTTCTTCCCCTTCTATGGAGACACTAGATAGAAGATAAACCTAACTTTTAAGTAATTTTCCTAGTGCACTAGCATATGTACATTAAAAAAAAATCCTGAGAGTGGGGGAAATGAACCTGACCTTTCTTTTAGATGCTCAGGCTCCCCAGGGCTCAAATCCATTCTGTTCCAGCCTAGGTAAAGAAGAGAGGGAGAGGGCATAGCACAGTATCTTTTTGATATACAAGTGTTCTTGTAATACATGGGGATGCCATCTAGGATCTGAAGGGCTAATAGGAAATAACCCTGAATGCTAAATTCCTTTTCAGGGGCTCATATATGTTCAGAAATCGCCTGAATGTGTTTTCTTTCTCCTTGAACTAAGCCTACTTGTTCTATCATCGGGCAAGTTTGGGAACTCCAGCTGGATTTCGCTATGTGTTTTCAGGAGTGCCTAGAGAAATTTTGGATGCCACATGTGATGTAGGAACGTAGAGGAATTTTTCACCCATTTTTAAGCCTATGTGTATGTGGTGGGGGGAGTCCAGAATGCAGAATCCCCGTAGTGAGAGACAGGGCAAATACTTCAGCCCCCTAAGTGGAAGGGGAAGAAGATGACCACCCTAGGTATCCCAGCCTTCCTTATTCCCAGCAGGTCATTGTTGTTATACAAGCACTAAAACAAAGTATTTTGTTTCCTCTCCTAAAGGTAAGGGAATTATTTCTAGTCAACCTTATATTTTCTATTCACATTGGGAGCCCTGTAGGGCTTTGCCTCTGATGGAAAGTGGAGCTTTTTCCCCTTTTCTTTCTTTCATCATATTTGGGATGAAACAAGGTTTTGTAAGCAGCAAGACAGATTGTAACCTTTGCTGTTTTTCAGTCATTTCAGTTCTGTCTGATTGTGACTCCATTTGAGGTTTTCTTGGCAAAGATACTGGAGGGCTTTGCCATTTCTTTCTTCAGTTCATTTTATAGAGAGGAAACTGAGACAAACAGGATTAAGTGACTTGCCCAAGATCACACAGCTAGTACGTGTCTGAGGCCAGATTTGAACTCAGGGAGATGAGTCTTCTTGACTTCAGGCCCAGCACTCTATCCACTGTACCACCTAGGTGCCTAATTGTGACCCAATGATATCTATTTTTTTTTAATTGTAGAACCATGTATTTAAAAATGAGTTTAATCTTCAGTCTCATTAATTATATTAGTTTCATGTCCTTGGAAAGAATATTAATTTATGTACTTTTTTGAATTGTACAATGTTCCTCTAGAGGTTTTATATCTCTAACACTGTCAACAGTTGAGTATTTAGAAGTTTGGGTGAATTGGGGCCAGAAGTTGCCTATAAAACAGACCCCTGTGGTGGGGAGGGAGGAAGACAATTCTTTATTTCCCTCCCCAAAATGGCCAGAAGAGCTACTTAGCCAGAAAGGGGCACCTATTCAACAGTTGGAATGTCAGTTGGAGAGAGGCATATTTCATTCAAACAGATACTGAGAGACAGTCTCTTAAGGAGGCAGCTTTGGGAATTAGAACCTGTGGATGAGAATTAGCTTGAGACTGGAGAGTGGAAGACAGAAATAGTCTTGGAGATCTAGAATTGAGCTGTGGACATCAAGAACCAAGCCCTTTATAGAAAAAAAAATAGAAAAGATTTTTCCAACAATATTTTTTAAACTACCAAGGAGAATGAAGTCACTCTACTTGGGCTATAATGTTATCATACTAGACACACTTAAGAGAGATAGAAATGGTCCTAATGAGAAAAAAGCTAGGAAAAGCAGTTAGATTAGACCAAGTGTACATAGGAAAAGTAAGTAGCACAGTTGTGATGACATTGAGAAGTCAGTTCACAAGATGCTTGAAGGGAGGGAAGACATCAAAGGCATAGGAGAAACTATATTGGTCCTTATTAATAACAAACAAAAAGATAGTCTAACAATAACTACTGACCTATATACCTATCTTCCCATCTACTTATAGTTTTTATCAGAATAATATGAACACCTACTGAAGGCATCCTTGAAGGGGGTAGTAGCAATAAATAAATAAATCTTTACAATCATCATTATACAGTAGGCCAGATCTAGATGATGCAATAATTACCTAAAGATATAGAGGACATAAAATTCTACTGTGCCTTTTGTTTGCTAAGCATAAAATGCTTTTGATTTGGCGAGATAAAAACCAGTGCCTTAAAGTGTCTCTTCCAACAAACTACCCCTTATGCACAGATCAAAATGATGCAAAGCTGTTTGAAAGATATAACAACAAAGATAACTCACCTTTGGAGTGAGCCAAGGAGCAGAGCTGACATGACTGTGGATTGAAGGGAGATGAACCTAAGTTTCAATCCAGTCTCATGCCCTCTATAACTAGTCATGCCCAAGTACTTCCCTTACACAGTCATTGGCCTTGTTCAGATCTTAATCACTTCTCAGCCAGACAACTGCAAAAGCCTGTTAATTGATTTCCTACCTCATCTTTCCCTACTCCAATACATCCTTCACAAGAGGTCAAACTGATATTTTTAAGACACATCATGTTGCACCCCTCCTAAAAGACTCTACTTGTTTACTCTAGGATGAAATAATTTCATCTTTATCTTATCCCTATTTATTTCTATTTTTATGCCTTTTATAAATACCTCATTTTTATTAAAGTATGGTAGTATACACGCATAATAATAAGTTATACATGTATTCACATACATATAATTTATAAATAAATAAGTATAAAGAAATAAATTACAAAGGGGCAGGAGTTCTAATCCTAATCACATTTAATATATCACAAAAGGCCCAGAATTTTGCTATAAATATGTTAACAAATTCTTAATCAAGGACAAAAGATTATAAGACTTTGGACCACTGCATGATACCAGATAAGAAACAGCTTTTGATTTGCTGAAAGGATCATGCAGACCTCAGGCCTTTGTATAAAATCAGTAGTAAGGTAAGTGGTGAATGAGTTTATGCCTTTAGTAAAGGATTCCAGATTCAGGAGCTGAAAATTCCCACTTCATAAGACACTGCTCTTGGGTAGAAAAGTTTCTCCAAGTAGGAGCTAATGTCAGTTTTACTGTCAATGTCAGTCTTAATTTCAGTTTCAGTCTCAATCTCTCTCTCTCTCTCTGACTCTCTTTCTCTGCCTCTTTCACACACACTCACACAGTTCCTCATTATCATTATGCTTAAAGCCACTCTTCCATAGACCTGTGAGTATTTGTGTGAGAGTGTGCCTCAGGCTTTGAGGGGAATATATTGTACCAATGTTTTCTTCCTACTCCACCATCTTCATACAATTAAGGCCGGATGGTCGATGGTTAATAGGCACTATACCCATGGGAATTCATGAGTGATAGTAGTACAGGGTAACCTCCTCAATCACTGAGAGTAGTTATTTCCCTTCTGGGTGCCCAACCTTAAGGTAAATACAAGTTCTGGGAGTAGCCACAGACTGGATGCTACAGACACATATTGTGATTGTGTGTGTGTGTGTGTGCGTGTGTGCATTTTGTTTGTTTGCTTGTTTGTTTTACTGATGGCGCCTAGGATTGAAAAAAGTTTGGAGACCATTGATTTACTCCACCAATTAGTGCATTGCAGTAAAATGCTCAAATACATTATAAGGATTGGATTAATATTTTCAGAGAGGAGAGCAATGCACAAATTAAAAAAAATCTTTATCTTCTTCATTGGGCTGAGCAGGATAATGAGAATACAATACAGATATAAGTGGTAGGTGCAGCAAAAGGTTAGTAAGATACACTACTCCTGGGCTTGCTAGGAGAAAAAAAGGAGTGGAGATCAGGGTACATGAAGCAATAGTTCTATATTATCACAGTTTCTATGTTACTGTAAAGGGAGGGAATGGAACAGAGAGGAGAAAATAATTATAAGGTTTTTCAATCCTCTCATATTCCCAAAGCTCAAAATTCTGAGAAATTCCTATGACTCTCAAAGCAAAATTTGTCTGCTGCTCATCACCATTAGCTTACTAATCAGGATTCTGCAGGGTAATGTGTGTTGCTGTACATTACTATTAGTAAATCAGTTTGCATGTCAAAGATTCTCACATTATTTAAAAGTATGTTAAATATTTCACCTATATGAATTAAGGAATGAAAGCAACTAAGACATGCTTTCCTGCATAAAGTGTGAAAAAGGAGACTACACATGAATCCTCCCATAGGAAGACATGGCTTCAAGGTGTGCAGATATACAACAAGCTACTTACCCAAGTCCTCTGAGATCAGGTAAGAGCTCCCTGCTCATCTGCATCAGTCAGAAATTGGATAAACTTGGTTCTGCTAACATGGCTTTTCTTTTTCACTAGGATCATGCACAAGGGAGTTATTAGGAGTTTTGTGTTAGAAGTTTAAAGGAAGTCATCATGAGTAATTACATACCTGGGACCTGGGACTGTTTCTGTGAATAGTACTACCCTACTTACAATCCTTCATTCTGGATCCCAAACTCTAGACCCTGAATACTTGCATGTTTGGGTTTATTCTATGGTAGCACCAGGGAGAAACTTAAGAGTGGGTGCTCCATTTAATGTTGTTTCACAAAGCTATGGGAAAGCCTTTCTGCCCCTCCAAATATCTGAACATTTGTGGGGAGGCAACATCTTATGACATTATCAGATAACACTATCAAGAACTGATGGAGCTCTGTCATTTGCCCATTCCTGTTGAGGCTACCAATGTTCTTGCTGTCACAAGGGTTTGGAACCTTGGTGTCATCCTCAGCTATTTGCTCTCATTCATCTACAATATCCAGTCACCAAGTTTTTCTAATTCTACATCCACAGTATCTTTATTGTCTCATCCTTTCTTTCTACCCACATGGCTACTACCTTGTTCAGATTTTCATCACCTCTTACTTGCACTATTGTTATAAGTTCATATTGGGTCACCTTGACTTCAATCCTTCCACTCTCCAGTCTACCCTTCATTCAGTAGCCAAATTGATATGCCTAAAACATGTCTGACCACGTGCCTTCTTTGCTCAAAACTCTAAAGAAGTCCCCTATTGACTCTATGATATACAAACTCCTCTGTTTAGAATTTTAAATAATTTAATTTAAATATTTAAATTTAAACAATCTGGCTTCATAAGCTGGCTCAAATTTATCATTCCAAATGCCTTTAATAATCAGCTCAACTCTCATTTTCCATAGGAAGAAGGCCTTTCTTTCTGAGATTACCTTCTATCTATGCTCTATATATTGGTTATTTAGCTGGTTATTTCCACATTGTCTCCCTGGTAAGAATGTGAGCTCCTTGAAGACGAGGACTACCTTTTGCTTATCTTTGAATTTCCAGTGTGTAGCACAATTATATGTGACATAGCAAACACCTCATAAATGCGTGAGAGATTGAATGTTGCTCCATGTCAGGGTGAAATGGCAACAATATAGATCATTCCTTTATTTAACTAACTTCCTTTGATCAGCAGTAACAACCTAGGATTATTGTTCCTGCTAACAGGTAATAAACATTTGAAGAAATACTTTCTAACGCTATCTAATAAAAATCACCAGAAAAAGTTACTAGGTCTAAAGACAAAGTAAAATCCTTAGCTTTATGTCCTGTGAGGTTCTCTGCAAAACTCCCACAGAGTATATGCTCTACAAAAGTCATTTATTAGATAGTTTTTGAGTATTTTCATGCCTTCTCTCATTAAATTACTTCTGTATCCTAAATTTACTATTTTTCTACCATTAGATGGTCTGGACTGATTCACAATTCATTTGGAGTTATTCAAATAATGGGCATGTTTTTTTTCTCCCAAATGTTTCTCATCAGCTCCCTTCATTAATTTCTCTTAATCAAGAATATGAGTATGCATCCTCTTATAACATATCTTTTTAATTTTAGTGCTTGTTCCATCCACAAATACATTTCCTAGGGCTCTTCCTATTATCCTTCTAGAATTATAGCTGCCAGTTTCACTCAAACCACAACCCACATAATCTTTTTTAATTTATGGTAAGTTAATAAAATCGTGACTTATTTCTAACTTTAGTTCTGTGGCCAGCTCACTTGTTATAACCATAAACAACAAAATTAAAACTACTTTTCTGCATTTGGGTCAAAGCATCATTTTCTTAGAACATATTCTAAATTTATCACAATTATGACCTTAAGAGAGTTCGACTTTCTGACCTAAACTAGTTGAACTCCTGATTCTAAGAACAAGTTATAGAAAACCCCAGTGTTGATTGGGTATAATGTAGCACAGCTGAATAAATGGGCTTTCACTACTTTGGATGAGTATGGTTTTTACCTCTTCTCCATGCCAAATATGAATTACTTTAGCATTCATTGTAACCACATTTGATAGCAAGTTCCAAGAAGTTCAGGCAAGAGAAGGAGCTTTTATGGTAACTTCCCAAAAATATATGACAACCAAACACCACCAGAAAGGAGAGGGAAACGGTATTGAAACTGCTCAACACAGAGCTCAGTGGCTGTACCTTAGGGAGCTTTGTGCCCACTGAGGACTTGTCCATTAAATTGATGTTCCTGGCTCCCTCAGGCTCCTAGAGGGTTTTCCCTCTCAGTTCTAGAGGGTTTTTTCTACTCACAGTCCCTGCTCAGAGAAACAGAGTTTTAGCTCTGCATTGAGCATTCCTAACTGCAATTTTGTTACAAGATTACTTATCTCAGTGATGGGAAAGGCCTTCAAACAGAGGTGCATGACCCTAAAGGGGGCACATGAAAAATTCACTGGGAATAAATGGACCAGTTGCTATAGGGAGAATTTCTGGAAGTAGCAAAGTTAGCAGGTTATATGCTTCAGTACTTTAAAATTTCAATCTTTTTCAATGGATTGATCCTTTCATCAATGTGGGTGGTCTCTGCAATGTTGCAGATCATGATTCAATCACCACATTTCATCCTGGGTAGCTTTTGTCTATAACTTTCAATATAACCACCACAGGTTAATGGGAGAAAAGAATAGAATTTGAGCCAAAGAAGGGAATCATATAGGTAATTAGGAAGGATTTGGACCGGCCAAACAGGATAGGAGAACGAATGTGGTGTAAATTGGGAGAAATTGAGGAAAAATTGAAACGTAACAATCTTTGGCTCCATATGCAGGCATAAATTCAATTTCTGGGTTGAAGAAGGAATACGAGAATAATTCAGATGGACATAAGAAGACTGAAGGAAGATTGATGAGTTTTCAAGGATTGGGAAGTAGAACTGGGGAAACTAGACTAGGAGGAGAAGGTAGTCGATAAGACAAAGTAAGGTAGGTAAGAAAAGGTGAGTGGGATAATTTGAGTGTAAAGCAAATTGACAGATTAGATTGATGAGTAGGAAAATTGATGAAATATGTTGGTATGAGGCTGAAGGGGAGGTAGATGTGGCTATAAAATTGTTATGGAAAAGGAGGTAAGGGGTACTATCAAATTATTGTGAGATGATAATCATCTGAAAGAATTTTAAGAGGTGTTTAAGGTTGAGACATAAATGCCACCAAATAGTTAAAAAATAAGTTTATAAATCTCAACCAGTATGGGGAACAGGGTATGATGCTTTGCACCAAGTGTGTGAAATCTTTCTTTTTGTCACAGTTGAATGATTTGTCTATGTTACACACATAGAAGAGAAGGTGAAATCAATGAGTCAATAAGTATTTATTAAGTGCCAACTAGGGGGCAGGCTTTGTGCTAAGCACTGAGGATACAAAGAAAGGCAAATGACAATCCCTGCTCTTATGAGGCTCACAGTCTAATGGGGGAGATAACGTATAAACAACTGTGTACAAACAAGTCATATACAGGATAAATTGGAAATAACATAGAGAAGGCACTAGAATTAAGGGGGATTGGAAAATACCTCCTGTGGAAGGTAGGATTTTGCCTGGGATTTGAAGAAAGCTAGGAGAAATTGAGAAGGGACTCAAAGAAAGCTATTTCACATTTCATTGTGAGTGAAAATGAAATATTTCTAAGCAAACAGAAGCCAAGCTTCAGTGGAGAAAATTCAATCTGAGATGGAGGGGAGATTTGACCATTGTCAACATTTCAGGGACTGAAATAATCAACATAGGAGAAATGAAGAAAAAGGGCGCAATTAGAGCATGAAACAGATTCTAGATACTTCCTCAGGAGCAGTAAGTTAGATGCTCTGAGTTGATAAAAAAAAGGTTCTTGTCCAAAGAGCAATATGATAGAGCTACTGATCTATCTTGTAAAATGTAATCCTATAAGGGTCAGGGGAACAATGTTGAAGAACATTTGTGGTAGCTGGTGATCCCCTGTTCAGCATAGTGAGGCTGATATTTGCTAATCTGATAATAGCAATAAAGGTTTGTTATTTTCCTGACATAGAACCACCTAAGAGTTGGAAAAATGGATAACAACCCACTTCTGTGATTACATGGACACAAATGACACTTCCAGAAGAAACCTAAAAAAAGTATTGTCAGCAATTATGAAATATGGGAGGGAAGGGAATACACATATATACAGCACCTACTATGTGCCAGATGCTGTTAGGTTTTTTTTTTCAAATATCTCATTTGATTCTCACAATAACCCTGCAAGGTAGGTTTTATTATTATTTCCATTTTATGTTTGAGGAAGCTGAGGCAGGGTTGTTAAATAAATTGCCCAGGGTTGCACAGCTAGTAAGTGTATCAGGCTGGATATGATCTCAGGTCTCTCTGACTGCAGGCTTAGGGTCACCTGCTTTTCTTTAAACAGGAAACTGAAAACTTTATGGCCAAAAATTGATCCTCACTGTGAGCTACTATAGGTAAGTATGTGGCATCTGAAAATGGCACTTGGGTTTTTGGAACATGACTTCCAATATAAAATCAATAGATTTTTAGCCATTGATGGCATACACATAGTAAATGCTCACAAGAACATAACCAGTTTCAGTTTGAGTTTTAGGCCCATATGACCATTTTGGACATTTCAAATAGATTTTCCAGAGAAACTCAAACTCAACATCTCTAAGACAGCATTCATTATCTTTGTCATTTCCCCCCTTCCCTAAAGCTTCCTCTCCTAGACCAGGGCTTCTTAAACTTTTTCCACTCGTGATCCCTTCAGTGCTTCTTAAACTGTCTAGACAACTCGATTTTTTTTAAAAGGTAAGAAAACAGTCTTTAAATTCTCTACCAGGAAGTTTGACTCCAATACCTTAAGAAATTCTAGAATGGATTATGAAAGAAAATTGGCAAAAACATTCCCTTGGAAGAGTGACAAAAAAAAAAATCCCATGGCTTCTTCAAGTAGAGGTCATGCCAGACTTTCTTTATCTCCCTTCTTGATAAGATAATTAAGTAGATGAGAAGAATATAGTTTCCCAGGATTTTAGCAAAGCTTTTGATGAAGTATTTCATATTTTTTTTATCAAGATGATGGAGGGATAAGGATTAGATGATAATAGAATTACATGCATTCCAAACAGCTTAGATGGTCAAATTCAATGAGTAGCTGTTAATGATTCCATGTAATACAAACCAAACAAACAAACAAAAACTTTACTATTACAAAATTGGAGAAGTACAATTAGACAGCAATGCAGACCCTTGGACAAGGTGAAACTTCTAAAGAGGAATAATTTTGTCTATTTTGCTCACTTTTGATGTGCACATTTCTGAATGTCTTCTACTTTTTTCCACAGTTACTTTCCTCTTCGTTTGGATAATATTCATCTGTCATGACCCATTCAAAGAAATTAACACTTTCTCTTTCCTTTTTCCTAGTTCCTTTTGTGTTATACTTTTTTGGAAGTTAATCTATGAAAATACTGTCTTTATACTTGCAATGAACCTATATAGTTTAGTCAAGATCTAAAGGTGAATAGAACAAACAACTATTTCCATTTTCTCTTCATACAAATTTTATTATATTTCTTAAGTTTCTTTTGTTTGCTGAATTTACATGTCATGTACAGTTTTCACCTCTGGTTTCATCAGAAGGAATAACTCATAATTTTTCCTTTGGCTAAAATTTCTGAATTTTTTCATTCATGGTTAAGCTTGACTTTGTAGGATATGATATTTAGTGTTAGGGGTAACAAATTAATTTGTTTTCTTTTCAAAACATCATAGTCCAGTTTTACTTTCATTTTCCCCTCATTTTTCATGAAAGAGAAATAATCTTATGCAACTTAGATGGTTTTTCCATGGTATGTGATGGACTTCTTTCTGGCTATGAGATTTGTGGTTTAGTGTTAAAGGTCCAAGGTTTGATTACTATCACTTCTCAATGAGTTAAACTTGGTGTTTCTCCATAAACCTATTTTGGAATCTATGGCTCTGTACCTTCCTGTTTGTTCAATATTTATAGCCATTTTTGTTTTATGATTTCCTATAGCCTGTTATTCAGGCTCTTTATTTTCAATTTAATTAATTATATAATCATGTTTTGCTGTGACATCAATAATTCTCATATTGTTTCTCTACAATCTACTTTTGAGGTCAGTTGCTAGGGATCACAGGGATCTCAGTAAATCTTCCATTCCTTCTCCTTCAATTTTGTTCTGCCAATTCTCCTTCCATAATTACATTTGAAAATTACAAATTTACTGATTTTTTTTCAGAGATGATGTTTTGGAGTACATCTGTCATTTTTTTCCCTAAGTAATCTCTTCTCTTATTTGTCTTTTTTGAGTTCTTCTTTGAGAGCTCTAATGTCTATCCTCATTTTTCTTCTATTTCACTTTTTAATTTTTTAAATTGCTTTTCTGGTTCATTCTAGAGATTCTTAAAACTGTTCCATTATTGTTTCTGGGCTGGAGTTTTCATAGTTACTGCAGTATTTTTTATCTCATCTGGGGTTTTCTAATTTTCTTTTAACTTCATAGCAATTATTCATTGTTCTGGTGCTTTGATTTAGCTTTTTGTTTACTTTTTTATTAAAAAAAATGACTACCGGTTTTTCTCATGATGATTTCTATCTAATACTCTTTTTGTAATTTGTTATTGTTCTTTTACTCTATTTGGAACATTTCTGCCTATTTTGAGATGACAAAGGTGAGTTGGGTTGAGACATGACTTCTCACTGTTTGTGAATCTATATCATTTTATTTGGAACACTAACAAAAAAACATGGTACAAAACTATTTCAACAGAGCATGAAAGCTTTCAACATGATCAGGTATTCAAAGTGTAAACATACCATCCAATATGCTAGTTAAGAAACTAAAAAGTAAACTTTGTGAAAAGGAGAATAAAGTGCAAACAGAGCACAGGAGGACAAATGAGGACAGCTCAAGTTTTGTTGACCTATTTTGGTTGGCTTCATTTTCCAACTTCATAAACCAAGATGCGGTGAGATCATGAGGAAAAAAATCTAACTGGCATATTACTGTGAATTAAACGTCACACAGAAAGGTTTTATGCATCAAGACAGCATTAGTAGCTTTTTCTTGGTGTGTACTGACTGATCGATTTGAACAGGGGTAAGTGGCTCTATAAATATGCCAGGTAACTTGGTTGAAGGAAGAAATTCACATGGGTCCTTCATAGCTTTGACAATAAAATCCCTAAGCTTCACCTTTCAGCAATGTATAAACTATATCCTGCTTGCAGCCACATTTGTTGTTATTTTCCATCCCAATTCATACTATGTCTTTTCTTCAAAAATGTTAAAGGAATGAAATATCCTTTAAAAATAACAGGAACAGAAGGGTTTATAAGGAGAGCATTTCCTAGGCAAAAAAATATGTAATATGCCACAAGCAGAAAAAAAATATTAGTACCTCTTTCAGAATGTAATAACCCTCCCTTTCCGACACTACTGCTTTTAATTCTAGTCCTATATGCATAACAGGAAGACAGATGGAGTTCCTTTGGAATAAAATTGTTTCTTTTGGGTGAGGCCTTCTATATTCTTGGCTTAGCTCAGCTATAAATTGCCAGCTGGGTTTCCCATATTTGACTTACTGTTCCTCATTCCTCTCTAACAGAGACTGCCTATTTGGGGGCATCCTTAGAGGCCTCCTACAGATTCCCATTCTTTATCACTCATTGGCTGAAGAATGAATTTCTGCAACTTCTCCAATAGCTATGGGCCAATGTGAAATTTACAAGCAATGGTGTTGATAGCTACGAGACTGTATCTCATGATGGTCATTCCTTGCCATACACCCCCACCCCCTTGAAACAAGCTGGACTATATCACTGTTTTTCATCATAGCTGAATAAGTCTTATAAATACAGACTCACAATAATACCTCTTTACTATAAAATATAATCATGTGAACATCTTATTTCTTAACAATGGTTCATCTAAGTTATAAATTTGGTCTTTATCCAAGACATAATTTGGTGATTCTTCCAAGGGAATTTGACATTAGTTGCTGTAGTTACATTATTTTTCTCTAAAGAAAAGGAAAAGGGTCAATTGTCATCAGACTCTATCTTCAAATAGGCAACAAAATGATTGTAAAATAACTCCAATAAAAATATCTACTGCATGATTAATAATCAAGATTTAGTCAGACACTAGCTATTAGATTATAACTCCTTGAGAGAAGGAACCAATCTTATTTTCATATCGACTCCTGCATATCTGTGATCTTAGCCTTGTGGAGAACTGCCTCTATCAAAGCAGATTACAACCCACCCAGAATCTAATAGATAAGTCCAAGGGAACCTGCAGGGATTTTAAACTGAGGTCCATGGATAGATTTCAAGAGATCCATCAGCATGGAACAAGAGATTTATATATTTTCACTAACCTCTAACTGAGATTTAAAATTTCCCTCAATTATTACCAAAAAAACCCCATTATTATTATAAAAAGTCCATAGGCTTCACCAGACTGCCAAAGAAGTCCATAGCACAGAAATGCTGAGAACTCTTGACTTAGAGAGTCAAGTGACTTGCCCAGGATCATGTAGGTATTAAAAATGAGAATCCAAATTTAAAACCAAGTCTTCTGAACTCCAAACATTATTCACTGTGCCCTATTTTCTATGTATACGTGAACTTGGACACATGTGCAACAGCACATAACTGAAAAGACATATGTACAGCAGCCCCAACATACATATTTACATACCCAGATAACTTAAAACACACACTAAAAAACCAAAAACCAGACATTTATGAACATATATACTGCACATAGTAGATACACAGATTAATACCTGCTTATTAAATGAAAAACAATATGAAATAGCATGGCATAATAGAGCTGGCCTCAGAGCTAAGAAGATCTGGTTTCAAGTCCTACCTTTGGTACATACTAGCTGTGTGACCCTGGGCAAATAAGTGACTTATCCTGCCCACTTTGGGGGTTTCCTCTCCTTGGAGTTCTCTTTATCAGTGGTATAAAACTCAAGTAGAAACTAGGGCCAATAAACCATACCTAAGGATCCCTGCAGAACTTAAACACAAAATTATCTATGTTTGATTACATTTTTATTCATTTTGTTAACTATTTCCCAATTATATTTTAATCTGGTTTGGGCAGCTTTCAGGAGTTCTGCATGCCGGTAGGCCAGAGGGCTACGTGTTTGAAATCTCTACCCTATGCCATTGAAATCAGAGATGGCGTTCCTATCCCTATGAGATGAAAAAAAATGTCCTAGGAGATTTTAAAGATCATCTAGTCATTTTTGAGATGCTAATTAACAAGTGAGTAATCACTATAGGTTACCAGTTCTTTCATTTAAAGTTCCCAGTATGAGCTGGAGTAATAGAATGAGGACTCTGCCTTTATTTGACAGGGAGGGGGAAAAGGTGTACAAACTAAGAGGATTTTTTAAATAATTTTTTTCTAGAAACATCTCCTAGCACGTATTCTCCTAAATGAATATTAGAGCTGGATTTCTATGTTAAAAACTAATTATAAAATTATTTAGTTAATAACAATGTATATAAAATATAAATCACATATACATATATAATTGTATATATATGTATATACATATATATATAAAATAACAAAAAATAAAATAGATAAAACCTCACTTTTCCCAAATGGCAAAACTAACATGGGACAAGCCAACACTGAGCAGAGGTCTGAGTGGCCCTCCCTGTAGCTGCAGGCCTAGGAATCTAGTGAAACTCAGCTCTCCCCCACAACCACCAAGAAAAGGAAGAAGTCCCCTGTGCTTCCTTGAACTTTTACTGTAGGACAGCTCTGTGGAGCAGCAAAGTGCAAGGTAGACTTTTATTTTGAGAATCTGCAATCCCAAGTTTCAAAGTCAAAGCAAAGTAAGAGAATACGCTGGGGCTTTAGGGAAAGTTCAAACAGAACACAATTCTCTCATTTGAGTTTACTCCAAATTGCCTCTGTCCAGATGGCTTCTTAAAGGAAAGGGGGGTGGGGGTGGAGAGGGAAGGCGAAGGGGATATATATGTAGTCCCTGCTTCCTTTTATGCTGGCTGGTCCTTGATTACTGCTAATGATCCACAGCTGTACTGGCTCCCCAGCCACCTCCACCCTTCCCCTGCTCCACCTAATTTCCCCCCTTCCTATTTAATCTATTGCCTGGTATGGTTTACAAGAGGAAAAATAGTCTTTTTAGTTCGACACTAGGAACTCACCCTGAGCAAAGTGGCATGCCTCATCGGTATGACACTGATGCTAAACCGCAACTTTGAATCGTTCAGAACAATCCGTTCAACACATGGAATTGACTTGAATGAGTCTGAATATATATATATATATATATATATATATATATATATATATTTGCAAGAGATCCCTCTCTCTCTCTCTCTCTCTCTCTCTCTCTCTGTATGTATATAGATGTATATCTATATCTCCCTCTCCCCCCTCCTCCCCTCCCTCTCTCTCCCTCTCTCTTCCCCTCTCTTTCTCTCTTCCTCCCTCCCCTTCTCTTTTCCCCTTCTATCCCTCTTCTTCCCCTCTTTTCCCACATCTCCATCCCCCTCTCTCCCTACCACCCGCCTCTCTGTTGACTGTCTCTCTGACCTCTCTCAATCATTTGCATATTTTGAGCTCTGCGTTGCTTGCTATACCAAATACATTAAAAAAAAAATTGGTCCCTACTTTCCCTTTGACCAAATGTTCTGAGAACACACAGATTATATATGTATTCAAGGTAGCATTTTGCTACTAGACATTGTTTTGCTACTTCTATTATAGCCATTTACACTTATTTTGCCCCTCAGAGGGGTCAGTCCAAATTAAAACAGGAAAGGAATCCTTGGAGAAATCTCTGGAGAAGTAGAGTTGTAAGGGTCCTTGAAAGGTCATCTAGTTTAGGCTTGTGGTCAAAATTTAAAGGAAAATTTAAAAACTCCCTCAGTTAGTCAGCTGGCTATTCACCTGCCCTCACTCCACACCCATCTATTGGGAATATGGAGCAAGGCAAAGTATAAATAATACGTCCGATGCCAGGTGAGAATTTTTTAAAATGTAATTAATTCTGGTGCAAATCTCATCTCTACAGGAGGTAGGAGAGGAAGTGAGTAAGTCAGCAAGCATTTATTAAGTACCTACTATGTGCTAAGAATTGTGCAGAGTGCTGGTGATACAGAGGAAGGCAAAAACGGCCCTTTTCCTCACCTTGGATGGGCGGTAGGTTAAGTAACAGGAGGGCAAGGTAGCTGCTAGAAGTAAAGTAGAGGAGTCAGGAGGAACAGGACATAAGAGATATAGACAAATATAAAGTAAAGATCAGGAGTAGAATTTATTTGGAAAAAAAGCAGAGGTAGTAATCATGATCTCAGACAAAGTTAAAGCCAAAATAGGTTTAATCATAAGAGAAAAATAGGGAAACTATACTATATGTCAGCCATATTGATTAATATTGTTTTATATTTGAAGTAACTAGACAGTGTAGGGTTAGAATATTGTTGTAGTGTAGGAAATGATGCATTTGTGGACTTAGAAAAATATAGAAAGACTGGGACTTATAAAAGAAGATGTTATTTGCCCTCAGAAAAACAGAGGACAAATAAGAATAGTACAGTCTTACATGGATGCATAAGAATATATATGTCTATATATGAGTATGATTATAGATACCTAAGTATATGTATGTGATATGTAAATGTATATATGTATATACATGTATATATCTTTGTGTATATGTGTATATATGTGTGTGTTTGTATGTGTACATATGTATATATGTGTGTGTTTATATCTCTGCTTAATTGTACATTCTAGGGGGTGGGTGATGGTGGGGAGGAAGGGGAATAAAAGAACAAAGTAAAAAGTGCACAGCAGAGAACAAAAGAAAATTCACAAGGAAGCAAAGAAAAGATGGAGAGCTCTGAACACAATGCACAGTATTTATTATATAGGCTTTCTTGAAATGGAAATTTATTGCTGTATATTTTGAATCCTCTCATGTTCTGCTGTGCACATGGCAATGCTTTTTTTCTTTTCTTATTTTGTATTTAAGTTTCAATATTTAAATCCATAATGTTTATTTTTCTTCTCTTATTGTGTATTTAAGTTTTTGTATTTAGGCTTAAAATTAATTAAAAGGGGGGGCAGGCAGGCAACATAGATGCTAGGCTTTAATGTGTTCAAACAAAAAAAAAGCAAAGTGTGAAATGTATCAGGAGAGGTACAGATTAACTAAGAGAATATCTTTATGTTATTATGATTGTTGTTGTTACATTATCATGATACATTATAAAGCTAAATATATGAATAACAATGATAAATCATCAAATAATTAGTCATTACACTATCTCTTTGTTGCAATGTACCCAGAGAAAGTGCTAACTTTATCTACTGAAAGAATACATAAACTATCTGCATTGGAATTGGAGGCAACTTCTCCCCAGAAAATCCATGTCCACCTGGTTACTACAGGGTCTAAATCACATGATTAGAGAGTCCTTCCTGAAGGTTACACCATCTCCACTCATAGCATTATAGCAACCTCTCCAGGGCTATCTTCCTGTTGTGAAGTGTGAAGTGTAAACAGATTTCCCTAATAGAATTTGAAGGGCAGCTGGTGGTTGGCTGACTAAAGATGTTCCACAACCTTGTGGCACAGATAAGCCTGCCAGGTCTGGATATGCAGGCAAAGTTGACGTAGTACGATCCCTGGACCTCTAAGGGAGGACAGGATGGGAAAAGGTGATCTCTCTGTCTCTTTCCACTCTTTTCCTCTACCTTCTCAATGTCGTAGGAGCTACTTACCTCATAGAAGACAACGCATTTAACAAGGAGCAGAGAAAAACAGAAGACACAGAGAGCCTGGGTCAAGAAACAACTTCAAGGAACATGACCTTTGGTAGTATAGAAGGATGATGACTGGATTTAGGAGAGAAGAAGCCTGGACAATCAAGATTCAAACACCAGAGAGGAGACCCAGGCAAGCCAGCTAATCAGCCTAATAATAATTAATAATGACAACTAGCATTTATATAATGCCTACTATGTATTAGACACTATGTTAAGCACTTTACTAATATGATCACATTTGATCCTTACAATCCTGGGAGGTAGGTAAAATTATTATCCCATTTTATAGTAGAGGAAACCTGAGGCAGACACATTTAAATGAATTTCCCAGGGTCACACAGTGACTAAGTATATGAAGCCAGATTTGAACTCAGATCTTCCTGACTCCAGACCTAACACTCTATCCACTAAGCCACCTAGCTTCCCTCTTGAGTACCCAGGACATAAATTTTATTGGCTACATGGGTCCTCTATACCAGTGTCCTCTTTTTCTCCTGATTCTCTGTATATTCGTGGGAGAGTGAACCTCTAGGTACATGGGGAAAATGTGTGGCTCCTGTTCTTTACTCTTTGTTCATCGGTTTAGTCTTTGTTTTGAGCTAATTACATCCACTTGATAACTATTAAAGATAAACATGCTGCGGGGCATTTGTGAGCCACAGTTTTAGGAGCATGAACCTATTGAGAACCTTGCTTCTTAGGTTGTAGTTGCCTTCCTGGGGAAGGGAGAGGGCAAAGTTTCAAATCTGTGATTACTAAGGTGGGGAAGTATAGCCCTAGTGAAGTCACTATAATTCCATGACTAGAAAGGAAGAAGCCTATGGCAAGAAATCTCTTGTGATATGATTTTAGACACTGTGGTAACCAGGTGGACATCTAATTTCTGGGGAGAATGTTGTCCAGTCATTTCAGTCATTTCTAACTTTGTGACTCCATTGGGATTTTCTTGGCAAAGATACTGGAGTGGCTTGACATTTCTTTCTCCAGCTCATTTTACAGTTGAGGAAACTGAGGCAAACAGTTAAGTGACTTCCCCAGGGTCACACAATTAGTAAGTGTCTGAGACCAGATTTGAACTCTGGAAGATGAGTCTTCTTGATTCCAGGGCTGGCACTCAATCCACTGCACCACCTAGCTATCCTAATCCCAGCATGTAGACAACTATCCTTTCAGTGAAAATAGAAAGCACTTTCTTTGGGTAGATTACCAACAAAAGAATGTTATAATCTTTAATTGTTTAATAACCTGCTTTGTAAAGATATTCTCTGTTAGTCAGCTTATACCTCTCCTGATACAGTTTAGGTATATTGCTGATACATGTCTGGTTAATTTAGAATAAGGACAATGAGCTATTTCTGACAGTAAATATCTTGGAAACACATTGTAATTAGAAACAGCAAACCTTTAAAGGTTCAAAGAAGAGGTGAGTTGAGTCCATATGTACTCAAAAAGCTTCAGTTCAGGTCAAGGGAAGGTTGAGTTGAGGGCTGATGTTTTGTGAGTTGGGTTGCCAAGTCCTGATTTACTAAAATTGATGACTGGAGCAGAGTTATTAACATGACATTAGATCTATAAGAGAGTAGGATTCTCACATTGGTTATTTTCTCATCTGTTCTTTTATAAGACTGATGTAAAAAAAAAACAAAAGTTTGAAGTAACTATAAAGTATGACAGAGAGAATATATTAATATCTGTCTGATCCTATGGTACATCAAGACAAGTAAGCTATTTCTGAAACAAATTGTTTACCCAAGTAGAGAGCATGAACTTGTCTAGGGATACTGATTATGATGCTGGAAGATAGCATTTACTTATTTTAAGAATACCATGGTGATGAGTTGCCCTCTTAAATCACATGGATGAGAGATTTTTTTCTAGAGAGAAATGTCTTGCATTATAGGAAGAGTATAGCTGTTATTAACATGAGCCTGGCACAAAGGAAGTACTTAATAAATACTTGTTGATTAACTTGTTTACCACTTTAAAAGATGGGAATTTATGTTTGGCAACTATATGAAATACTGGTCTCTCTGGTCAGGCTCTGGATGTCCTCATTATTTCCTAGGTTCATTGTGGTTTTTTGTGGTTGGTACCAATTCAAATCCATAGCTCCAAACACTGACCAATGACTCTGGATGACTCATTAAATTAGAGCAAAACACATTTAATTGAAACAGTATTCAAGGTAAATAGTATGAAATTAAATCAGGTTCCCAATTAATCCCTCTGTCTCCCCAACACAGCAGGAGAGGAACACAGATCACTTATGGCAGGGTGTTGGAGATTAATGCCTACAACAGGCTCTACTTAGTGACTTCCTTTTTAAGTCTTTGTTCACCAATGAGTAAGTGTTGAGCCCTCCAAGCTTCAGGATGTCTGGGCCAGGTGGGATGCTATCTATTCCTATGGTGCATCTGCCTTGTCATCACTTCTGCTTGTTTCTCAAAGCCCATATCTTCCCTTAATATAGCTTATATGTCTATCTTCTGAAGTTCATCTCTATCTGCCCGCATCTTCTCACCACCATAAGATCCTGGCAACCTCTTTGAAACTGCCCAGGATAGAGTTGCTTCTATTCAACTAGAGTGTGAGCTAAAACATGTCATCATTCTGCGGACTTCCACACCCTTCGAGGAAATGTAGTTCAGAGAATATTCCTAAATAACTGAGGCCCTTTCAGCTCCAAGCATTGTTGAGGCATGAAATGTATCCATGAGCATATCTCTCTGTAAAGGTGTTGGGGCATTAGGTGGGGACCCTGCCCCCCTCTCCTGTGCTGGACTGGCAGAGACATGGAGGGCCCAAAGCAAGGGAGGGATAGGCTTCTTTCTCCTTCTTCAATTACATTTATCCCCACACCAAATTTCTGTTTTTAATCTAGTGCAGAAGGTAGAGAAGGAATCTGACAAATTCTAACTCATTTGTTCTTTCTGTTCAAAGTCCACTTTCCAGGGAGATTATTTCTAGTAGGTGATTTTTTTAATCAAGGAAAGACTTTTTTTAATTTTAAATTGATTTCTGTTGCTGTCTTTTGTTCTCATATCACTTTAATTTCCCCCTGTATCCCTCCTTTTTTATTTTAGCTTTCAAACTTCTCTGATATTTCCTTTGATTTTCCCTGTCTTTTTTTTTAATAACACAACAGGATTAAGGAAACATCAAGGTGTGAAATCATGAAATTTTGTATAAATTCCCATTAATATGACATTTTATGTTTTGGAAAGAATTTTCTTCACCATAAACTCATGGAATAGGTAGTATAAATATTATTACTTCCATTTAACAGGTAAGAAAATTAAGATTTGGAGAGGAAAAGTGATTTGCCCATAGTAAGGCTTCTAATAGGTAATAGGTAATTGTAAGTAGTATAAGTATTAGTAATACATATTAGAAACTAGATCTTCTCATACCCTTGGAAAATTTCTATGATAACCAAGGGGATGTGAATTGTCCTATGGGAAGAAGTGACCCTGGGAGTATATGTACCAGGGACCTCTGTTTCTGTCAAAGGTGACTACAACCTCAATAGCTTAAGATATTCTGGTATCCTGGACAACTTTAGCAGATGTGGCATCTATCTCTTACCCTACTTAGGCTTCTCTTTGACTTGCTTTTATTTTATGTTCTAGGAGAGGAATGGAATTCATATACACTCTGAAAGGTGATGTTCTAGACTCCCTCTTCCTCATGCTTTGGTTAGGAAACTAGCCCAAAGTTGCTGTTCCCCTCATTGTTCTAGGGATAACCCTGAGGAATGTGGGGTTTCTTGTTCCAATACTCTAATACTGTCACTCAAACCCCCTCCCATCTCATATATTCCTCCCAACATTATCACTAGTTAATATTTCCTCAGCATCATTTGTCCTGTGGTTGTTGCCCCAATAGTACGGTGACCAGTTGATCTCCTTAATATCAATTAATATCTATTAGTCTTTTACCAAGGAATATTTATTGAGAAAATATAACAAGACCCAAAGTACAAAAACTTACCCCTAGACCGGGGTTTATTTTCTCCATATAGTCACTTGGTCTGGAGGAATAAGATCAAACTTAAAGAGGTTGCTAAAATTTTCCCGTGTATAGCCTATATCAGATTGCATGCCATTTTGGGAATGGGAGAGTGGAAGGAGGGAAAATTAGAACTCAAAATCTTATAAAAAGCAAATGTTGAAAATTAAAAATAAATATTTTAAATAAATAAATAAAAAAGCAGAATTTTTAAAAAAAAGCTTTTTCCCCATCAAGTTTACTTCTGGTTGGGGCATGACCCCAAATAGTGACAAATCACTTCCTTGTTTGGAAGACCTAATATCTCATTTGCTGGGCTTATTCACTGTAGCCATCAGCAGATTCTGCTACAGACCTCTGGTTGCTTTTCTGATGTTTCAGTGCTACTAAAGACATAATCTGGTTCATTCCTTCTTTGATATTAATTCACCTAAGATCAGGAAAGAATAGACACAATAAGGACAGAAGAAACTGAGGCAACTATGAAATGTAGGCTTATATAGGGAGGTTCATGTAGGGAGAGAAAATAACTGAAGGCAACATCTGCTACCTCTCTCCTAACTTGCATGCTTGTGGACTTCTTGTTTCAATTGCCACCAAAGAAGAAAGAGAGATTTCATATATTTGTGACTTTTTAAGTTCAAGATCATAAACTTGAACACAAGGTACAGCAAATAACCATGGTTCATTTGCATTTTTAAGAAAAAAATAGCATTTAAAATGGACCAAAAAATTCAATTTCAGGTTGCATCAAAATCACAGCTTGGAGGGTATTACAGCCCCCTCTGAAATTTTCTCTTCCCCCTATCCTTCCAACCTCTATTACTGGGAGAACGGTCATGCAAAAGAAGTAGACAGATCAGCATTGGAAAATACATAGCAGTGTCCAGGGACAAAGCTCCTGGTTAAAGTCAAAAGAGCTACTAAACTTTTCATTTAACCTTGGAGACCTCATCACAAATATGATTGTTGTGCTATCTTTCAGTTATATAAAGCTTTTGGCTAATTCCCAATATCCTTGTTTCCACTTATGGTGGTTAGCACCACATGCCTGCTTAGTGAAAATACTTATCCATTCCTCCATTGCCCATATGACTAGGTCGCCATTTTTCTTGCAGGCCAATACCAATGTTTATGTGGTTTCTTTTTCCTACAATCTTTCTTGATGGAAATTTTTCTCTCTCCCAGGCTATCAACAACTAGGAGATTTTAAGGTTGAAGTTGAAGTCCTGAAGTCCTGAAGAGTTGAAGTCCTCTATAGGTTTTTAATTTTCTACTTCACCTTGGCCTTTGGAAGGGGACCAGCACTTGATTTATATTTGAATTATCCAACCCATTTACTAAAGAATACTGCCTCATTGCTCAGGAGAATTAGTATCAAAGTTAGAATTTAGATCTCATAATTTTTGAACCTTAAATTAAAAAAAAACTCTTCAAATATTTGAGTATATATTTATGAAAGAAACTGAAATAAAGGAATAGGGAGATAATTTATACATTAAAAGATGTTAATTGTATTTAAACCTGCCTTTCTTTTCAAATTTTAAGTTCTGTGTATAAGGGGCATTGGTATAGGGGAAGAAGGATCAGACAGCTGTTGCAGCCCTAACTCATTCATTGTGACTTTCAAATGCAAAAATATAAATTGTCACTTCCAATCTATTCCAAGGAATTAATTCCATATTTATGAGAATTTGGCTCAACAAGTAGAATACTGAGGAACCTTGTTGATTAGGGAACTTAAACCATTTAAATAAATAACAAAGATGTGATATAAGTGTAAGTAGAGGCTGTAGTGTGTGAGAATTATTGCTAGAGTACATTAAATTAATAAAATTCCAGAAAATTACTGACTTGTAGAAACAAGTGTGAAGTCAAGAGGAAAAAATAGATATCTTCTGGGGAAAATTGCTGTTTTATTCTTAATAAGCTGTCAACAAGTTTTATAATACAAAGACTGGGATGTGGCCAAATTCAGTCCCACTTTCTCCATGTTGTCTATCCTTCTCAGGAGCCAAATCTAAATGAGTTAGGGGAAAACAAATGATCCTTTCTTTTAAAATTCCCTTTAATGAGTGGCCTTATTGTTCCATACATTGCAACCTTCATGTTATGAGAGCTCTCTCAAAGAGATCATGTGATACAAAGATTGAATTTAGATTGATATTTATTCAAACTTGCATTAATTTTTTTAAACTTCTTTAATTATTGTTTCAATTAAGAAGCATTTATTTTCTCTTCCTCCCATTTCATTCCACACTGAACAATAAAAAGAAAACCCTCAAAACAAATATTCACCTCAATAGGTTTAATTACTTGTATTTAAAGTATTTCTTGTATTGCTAATACTACTATTCCTTAGATGTAGAAATTGTTGTTACTGGTTTAGAGAAACATTTTAATGGTGTGGAAAGAGATCTGAACTAGGAGTCAAAATAGCTTGCCACTTAATAACCATGGGACTGTGGGTAAATAATTTGATTTTCACACACCGCCAAAATCAGAATAGCTGATCAATACATGGAAAAAAGTCTGAAAATATGTGCAACATATCACACTAGCAGACCTTCCACTTCTGCAAAGAGGTAGCGTGTGGGTGTCTTCTCTTATCTCTTCTTTCTAGTCATGTTTGTTTTTTGTAATTTTGCATCATTCGCTTTTGATTTGTGAATGCATGTATAGTTTACATTGTTGTAATTATTACATGTATTGTTTCCTTGGCTCTGCTTACTTCCTGTCTATAAGTTTATGCAAAATCTACATTGTAGATCTTTTTTTTTTATCACATTTTTCTTTTCTTACAGCAGAGTAAAATTCCATTACATTTTTATACCACAATTTTTAGCAAAATTGTGGGAAAATTGCATTCTCTTATGACTGGACATCTAATTTGTTTCCAGTTCTTTGCTACCACACAAAAAAAAGTGCTACTATGGATATTTTGATGTATGTGGGAACTTTTTATCAGTAGCCTCTGAGGTATTAGCATAGTAGTGGAATCTCTAGATCAAAGAATATGGATAATTCAGTCATTGTATTTGCGAAATTGTGAAAAAAAAAAACTTTCCAGGATGATTGTATTGCTTCATAGTTCTACTAGTAATGCACTAGTGTGTCTATCTTCCCACAAACACTTCAACATTGACTATTCCAATCTTTTGTCATCTTTGCCAATTTTTAGGCTATGAGGTGAAACATCTAGGTTGTTTTGATTAGTACTTCATTATTAGTGATTTGGAGAATTCTTTCACATGGTTGTTAACAGTTTGCAATTCTGCTTCTGAGAATTGTTTATTCATATCCTTTGACCACTTATTTATTGGGGTATGGCTTTGGAGGCATGCATATATTTACAAAATGTACACATATCTATACAAATGTGTACAAAAATACTATATGAATATAATATTGTTGTTATTGTTGTTCAGTCACGTCCGACTATGACCCCATTTGGGCTTTTCTGGGCAGAAACACTGGAGTGGTTTGCCATTTCTTCTGCCAGCTCATTTTACAGATGAGGAAACTAAGGCAAACAGGGTTAAATGACTTGCCCAGGGTCTCACAGCTAGTAAAAATGTCTGAGGCCAGATTAGAACTCAGGAAGATAAGTCTTCCTGACTTGGTGCACTATCTACTATGGCACCTAGCTGTCCCTTGCATGTAGTATATATGACATATATATATATGTATATGTATATATATATATATATATATATATATGACATACATGTATTTAGTTGTTTATATATCTGGAAGCCTTTATCAGGGAAAATTGATGGAAGTCCTCCCCCCCATCAGTGGTATTCATTATTTCTGCCTTTTTACATTTGTTTGCAATATCTCTGTGCCCTGATACATGATCAGTTTTTGTAACACCTCTATGTGGTATCAAGAAATACATATATTCTTTAGCAATCCCATTTAGAAAATATCATAAATCTTTTAATTACAGTCTTTCCAGTGATTTATTCAATTACATACATTTCTCTATATTTATCTTACGTAAGATTTGTCCAAAATGGAGAGAGGGACATTAAAATTTCCTGCTCATATTGTATTGTTGTCTGTCTTCTTCTAATTCAGTTAATTTTTACCTTATGAATTTAGATGCTAAGGTGTTTCAAACACATTAGTTTAACGTTGATATTGGTTTGTTCTCTATGGTTCTTTTAGCGTAATGTAATTTCCTTGTTCATCTCTTTCTATGATATGAATGTGTGTTTTTGCTTTTTTGTTTTTGGTTAGGCAATGGGGTTAATTGACTTGCCCAGGGTCGCACAGCTAGTAAGTGTTATATGTCTGAGGCCGGATTTGAACTCAGATCCTCCTGACTCCAGGGCAGGTGCTCTATCCACTGTGCCACCTTGCTGCCCCATGCTTTGTTTCACAATGTGATTGCAATCTCTGCTTTTTTTAATTCGCCTAATAAAATTTTCTTTCAATCGCTAATTTTCATTCTGTTTATATCTTTTTTTGGTGTGTTTCTTGCTAGCAACGGATTATGAGGTTTTGTATTCTTCTCCATACTGTCATCCTTTTTGTGATATTGGATTGTATAATCCATTCACATTTAAAGTTAGAGTTAGATTTGTGTTTTTATATGATTCCTCTAGGCCTGAGGCAGGACAAATGTTTTTTTCTAAACAATTCCTAGAGATTATATCCATTATTAGGCCCTCATCTGCATCTATAGAACAATTGTCTCCCTCCATGGGAAAATTTTTCAGTGGGACCCTCTCCCACTAATGAAACAAGATTGACCTCCTTTTCTCCCCTGTTGCAATTCTTCCCTTTGCCTCCCCATCCATTCTCCTGTAGGACTTTTTCCTGAGCAATGACAGGAGTTATTTCAATATATTGTTAACCTTCGACTTATTTAGGGTAAATCACATGTTGCTCTCTATCTTCAACCTCACCTTTCCCCTTCCCATTCCCTTACACCATCCCATTCTGCAATTTAGTTCCACAAAAACACATTCATTCACTTGTAGGCAGGAGGTTGTGAAGTTTAGTTCATGATGTTTCAGGCCTATTTCTCCACCAATATTTCTTTTATTTGACTTTCGTGTTCACCCCCATCTCCTTGCATACCGTTAGAAAGAAATCTTTTAGTCATCTATCCATTATAATATTGCTACTGTTTCCATTGTTGTTAATCTCATAGTTGTTTTTTTATTTCCCTATTTCTGGGATAATTTACGTCATTATCTGTTATCTGATGTGTTTGCAAAGCAAACAATTTGTTTATATCTGATTTTATTTGTAGAAATGCTTTGAATGCCTCTTTTTTTATTGAATACCCATCATTTTTTCATTAGTGATTAGGCTCAGATTTTCATGGTATGTCACCTTGTGTTGTCTTTTGTGCTCCTTTGCTCTTTGGGACACATTAATCCATTTCCTCCTTTAGTTTCTTGTAATAGTCTTGTGTTATTTAAAGTTATTTTCCTTTATATTTGAAAATCTTTTCCCTGGTCAATTACAGAATTTGTTGTTTGTCATTGGAATTGCTCAGTTTAACCACTATATGTCTTGGAGTATGAAGCATAGCACACTTTCTTTTCTCCTGGAGGTGATCTGTGGAATCTTTCAATTAGCACTTTACTTTGAGTGTTCAAAAGTTCTAGTTGGTTGTCTTGTATCATTTTTTGTGTTACAGTATTCAGGTTTTTTGACTTATCACCATCTTCTGAGAAATATATAATCCTTGAGTTATCTCTACAATATTGTCTTTGAGATCAATGTTTTGCTTGTGTATAGATCTGTTTTTTTTTCCTTTTAACATTATTGCTTGTGGCTTTTCTTCTTCCAGACTCTCCTTCACTTTTGTGTATTTTGCATTCTTAATTAGTTGTTATCACTTCTGTTTCTTTGGTGTGGTTGGACTATTCTGCCAATTATTTCTGCTTGTTGGGTTATAAATCTGAATTTCACAATTCTTATCTCTTTTTTCAAGTCATTCAGGAACTCTACTGGGAATCCATAGGTTAGTCTGCGTCATCAAGTTTTGATTCATTTTCCTTTGTCTTGCAATATTTATTCCTAGATGTCTAGTCTTGTATAGCTGGTTTGAAGGGCATATTCCCTTCCATTCTTAATATCTTCCCTTTCAGTTTGTCTGCATGTGCTCAAGGTCTTTAAGTTTTATTCCTTCTAAGACCTTCGGTAATTTCAATCTTTTCCCCATATATTTCCCTATTTCTGACCCTTTCCTTCTTTGATGGAGATTGCCCTAGATGTTAGACTTCAAAGTTATCTCCCATGCTGGAGAATTTATGTTTCACTAGCCTCAGTCTCTGTCCAAGTGACCTCTGAGGTGTGTGTGTGTTTGTCTGGAAACAGACCCCAGCTGGAAACCAGTCTTCTTCCTCTGAATCCTAAAAGACCACCACTTATTTTGGTATCCTTCTCCAGTTCCCTCTGGGGCAGCTAGTGATGCAATAGATAGAGCCCTGGAACTGTAGTAAGAATGATGCTTGTTCAAATAGGACCTTGTTCACTTACTAGCTGTGTGACCTTGTGCAAGTCACTTAACCTCTGTTTGCTTTAGTTCCCTCAAGTATAAAATCGGGGTAATAGAAGTAAACCCCTTGCAGGACTGGTGTGAAGATCAAAGGAGATAATATTTATAAAAAGCACTTAGCACAGTACCTAGAACATTGTAGATATGCTACATAAGTGCTGCTCCTTCCCTTTCCTCCCTTTCTTGATTCTTCGGCTGGGTAATGTTGCAACTGCAACTGTACTGCCATGTGGCAGTCCCAGCCAGAACAAACTTTAGTGTTTCTGTTTCCTCCTCTCTTCTCCTCTTACCTGAGGTAAAAGGAAGGTAAATTTTGATGACCGCAAAGCTGCCAAGTTCACTAGTTTACTAGCTAGATCTCTCTCTTAAACACCAAGTCTTAAACCCAATTCACTCTGGAGTTCACAGATTGGACAACAATAGTCCCTGCCCAAGCATCACTTAATGGTTGTTTTTTGGGTCTTCTGGCTCAGAGTGAATGTAAATAGTAACTGTTTCTCTTTTGGCCAGCAACCCTGAAGGTCTTCCCTTCCCAGTTTGATTTTTTTTTTTTTTTATTAAAGAGTCCATCCTTTGACTCACTTCTTAAAGAGGCCTATTCACTGAGTGGGTGTTGCCTCACTCAAAGTGAGAACCTGAAAAGACCTTAACTTAAAAGAGCCAGTGTCTCCCATTGCATCCTAGGCCATCTCTAGTGGGCCTGATGATCTGGCCACTGGACCCAGATGGCTCTGGAGGAGAAAGTGAAGCTGATGAAAAGACCAGAGCTGAATACAAAATTTGACTTTCCAATACAAGACTCAAGCGGAACATGAAGAGGTAAACAGGAAAGAGAAATCATGAGACACTTATTAAGGTTGAATTGTTTACATTCTTGCATGGAAAGATGATATTTGTAACTCATGAGACCTTTGTCAGTATTAGGGTAGTTGGAGGGAAAAAAATTATATGTATGTATGTATAGATAGATAGATAGATAGATAGATAGATAGATAGATAGATAGAGGGCACAGGGTGAGTTGAAGATGAAGGGGTCATATCTGGATAATAAAATTAAGGAGTGAGAGAGGATTATACTAGGAGAAGGAGAAAGTGAAAGGTAGAACGGGGTAAATTATCTCACAAAAAAAACAGAAAAGAAAAGGTTGTTACAGTGGAAGGGAAACAGGGGAAGATGAGAGGGAATGAGTGAATCTTATTCTCATAGGATTTGATTTAAGGAGGGAATAACATACACACTCAATTGGGTATGGAAATCTGTCTTACCCTACAAGAAAATAGGAGGGGAAGGGGACAAGAGAGTAGGGGGATGATAGAGAGGAGGGCAGATTGGGAAAGGGGGTAGTCAGATGCAAATACTTCTGAGGAGGGACAGGGTTAAAAGAAAGAATAGAATAAATGGGGGGGGCGGGATAGGATTAAGGGAAATAGAGTTAGTTTTTCACAGCATGTCTACTATGGAAGTGTTTTGCATAAATGCACATATATAGCCTATATTGAGTTGCTTGCCTTTTCAATGAGGGTGGGTGGGGAGGGAGGAAGGGAGAAAATTTGGAACCCAAGTTTTAAAAACACATGTTTAAAATAAATATTTTCACATGCAACTGGGAAATAAGAAATACAGGAAATGGGGTACAGAAATCTATCCTGCCCTACAGGAAAATAGAAGGGGAAGGGGGGGAGAGATAGCAGGGAAAGCAGACTAGGGGAAAGGGTATTCAGAATGCATGCCATCTTGGGGTGGGGGAGGGGTAAGATGGGGAGAAAATTTGGAACTCAAAATCTTGTGGAAGTAAATGTTGAAAAACAAAAATAAAAAAAATAATTAAAATCTAAGGGGAGTGGTGCCTTTGATGACCTTTTAGATAATTAGGACATGGTTGAACAAATTGTACATGAATGTCATGGTATATTATTGCATTGTAAGAAATTATGAAATAAATGATTTTAGAGAAAAAAAAAACAAACAAAAAAAAAGGAATTGCACCCTTTCTCACTCAAATCAAAGTCAATTGCAAGCCATGTCATCATCTCCCTGATGTCATGGTCCTCTTTGAGAATGAAGGACAAATGCAGAAGCCTGTGAGGCAGAAAGGGGAATATGCAGAGTTGAATTCTGTTGCAAACTCAGGTACTGGTTAGGGATTAGCCTTCTTTTCTCAACTGGCTAATTAGGTTTCTTGATATCAGTCTGTTGAAAGAGGTGAAATTGTTTTATCTCTTACATATAATTCCTATTTTGAAGAGATTTAAGAAGTTATGAGGATTAGAGAAAGTGTCTAGTCCTCCATCTGGTTGGTATGTGATTCCCTCTTCTCTTTTTGCTCTATAAGGTCTTACTTAGATGTTTCATTAGCTCCCAGGGGTTCAATGATCATCTCTATGCAGATGATTCCAAGATGTTTATATCTAACCCTTTTCTATTTCTTGATCTATGGCATGCATAACCAACTGTCTCTTGGACATCTTGAACATGATACCTTTAGGTATCTCAAACTCAACATGTTTGAAATAGAATTCACTGTATTATTCATCCCCTCTTCTTTAATTTTCTACTATTGTCAAGGACACCACCATCCTCCCATCTCTCTGGTTCTCAGCCTCAGTCTTATTTTTGACTCTTTATTCTTACTCAACCCACATATTCAATCCATTGCAAAATCTTGTCATTTCTCCCTTCATGTCACCTCTCCTATACATCCCTTTTTGTTCAATGAGACATCTACAATCCTTTCATCACCTTTCACCTAGATCCTGCTTTGTCTTTCCATATTTCAATCCATCCTCCATTCAGCTTCTGAGGCATTTTTTCTAAGTGGAACTATGACTATGTCAGCCACCAAATCATTGAGCTCATTATTATTTCTTGGATAAAATATAAATTTCTTTTTATGGCATTTAAAATGTATATCCTGACCCCTTCATATCTTCCCACTTTTGTTCTTTACTCCCCTCCATGAGCTCTATGATCCAGATAAACTGACCAGAATTTCAGCTGCTTTTTGACTTTCTTTGTGTCCACAGTGCTTAGCATAGTACTTGGCACACTAAGCCCTTAATAAATGTTTGTTGACTGACAGGTCCAAAACTCATCTCATTATCTTTTTTTTTCTCTCAAACTCACCCCTCTTCTGAATTTCCTTATTTCTGTCAAGAACATAATCATTTTTTCAATCACCCAAATTACTAGTCACTCAAGTCTAATTCTTGACATAATCCCAGACTCCTCACTTAGCCTCACCACATAGACCCAATCATTTGCCAAATCTTGCCCTTTCTATTATCTCAAAATCTCTTATTTCTCTTTACTTTTCTCTACTTACACAACTACCACCCAAGTTCAGGCTCTCAGAAGGTATTTCTTGGACTACTTGAAAGTCCATTTAGTTAACCTCTCTACCTCAAGTCTCTTCTGTGTCTAGTTCAACTTCCATATACCTACGAAGGTGATTTTCCTAAAATACAAGTCCATCCATCTCACTCAATAAACTCCAATATCTCCTTAATGCCTCTAGAATCAAACATGTATTCCTCTAGTGATCTTTGCCAGTCCTTTGCAAACTTTTATACATTACTCCTTTTCCTTTTTAACATTCAATTTTAAAAATTTTGAGTTCCAAATTCTCTTCCTCCCTCTGGCCCCTCCCCCACCCATTGAGAAGGCAAGCAATATGATACCAATTATACATGTAAGTTTATTCAAAACATGTTTCTATATCAGTCATATTGCAATAAAAACAAAGGGAAAAAAAAACAACATGCTACAACCTGCACTCAAAGTTCAGTAACTTTCTCTCTGGAGGTGGATAGAATTTTTCATCATGAGCCCTTTGGAATTGTCCTGGATCATGGTATTGATGAGAGCAGCTAAGCCTTTCACAGCTAATCAAGTTGATTATCATTATGATATTGCTATTATTGTGTACAATGTTCACTTGGTTCTGTTCACTTCACTTTGCATCAGTTCATAAAAGTCTTCCTAGATCATACTCTTTTTCCTCAATGCTACAGTCCAGACAATCTGGCTTTCATGTTGTTCCTCATATCCTCTATCTCATGTGCTCTATCTCACATCTCCTCACCTTTGCAGTGACTGTTCACTACACCTGAAATATGTTTCTGTCTTACCTGTGACTCTTAGAATTCTCTGCTTACTTCAAAAGCTGCTCAAGTGACACCTGTCTACGTAAAGCCTTTTCTGAACATACCAGCTACTGGTACTATACCTACCCAACATTTACTTTTGTATGTATTTTGCATATCAACCATTCAACAAGCATTTATCAAGTATTACTCATCCCCTACACACAAAAAGGTTGTATTTTAATGGGGAAGACAACAAGTACATAAATTATTATGTGCAGAATAAGTATAGAGAAAAATACAAAGAAATTCAGAATAAATATAAAGTATTTTGGGAGTGAGGGCACTAGCTATTAGGGGGAATCAGGAAAGGTTTCAGGTAGAGGCTATCACTTTCTACAGGAGATAGGGTGTCATATGTGAGGGACAGAGAGAAGACCTGCTTGACTGGCTCCCAGCATGGGAGAAAGACAATAATTTTCAATGAATCTAGGAAGATAGATTGGGACCAATCTGGGAAAGGTTTTAAAAGTTCAACAGAAAAGTTTATATTTTATTCTAAAAGCAATAGGGCAGTGACATGGTACCGTAGATAGAGGACCAGGCCCAGAGTGAGGAAGACTTGAGTTCAAATATGGCCTCAAACACTTACTAATTTTATGACCCAGGGAAAATTACTTATCCCTGTTTGCTTCAATTTCCTCATCTGTAAAATAAGTTGGAGAAAGAAATGGTAAACCATTCTAGTATCTCAGTCAAGAAAACCTCAAATGGGGTCATGAAGAGTCAGATATGACTGAAAATGGTTAAATGACAAAACACAATAGGGAGCCATTGGATTTGATTAATATGAGATTGATATGGTCAGAATTATACTCAAGGAAAATGATTATTTTATAGACTTGTTCTCTCCCCATCTGAATGTAAGTCTTCTGAGAGCAAGGACTATTCTATTTTTTTCTTTGTATCTCCAGAACCAGTAGCTGTTCAATAAATATTTTTGATTGATTGGTTTGGTACAATTCCCTTATTGACTTGAAAACTTTATCTAGGCTGATCTATAGCAGCTTTTCCTCCTGAAAAGTACTATGTTTTATATGAATCATTCTTGACATCATTCTGTTGGTTGAATGTTTTAAATAGAGTGGAATTTTCCATAACATAAGTTAATGTGTTAAATCCATAACATAAGTAAAATTAGCATTCTTACTATGCTCAAATCTATTTAAAATTTTTCACAAAAAGCAGAGATATCACCTTGCCAACAAAGGTCTGTATAGTCAAAGCTATGGTTTTTCCAGTAGCAATGTGTGACTGTGAGAGTTGGACTATAAAGAAAGCTAAGCGCCGTAAAATTGGTGCTTTTGAATTGTGGTGCTGAAGAAGACCTTTGGACCCTTGAACCTCTAGGAGATCAAATCAGTCAATACTTAAAGAAATTAATTCATACTATTCACTAGAAGGTCAAATACTAAAGCTGAAGTTTAAATACTTTGGCCATATAATGAGAAGACGGTACTCATTGGAAAGGACTCTGATGTTTGGAGGCAAAAGGAAAAGGGGATGGCAGTTGATGAGATGTATTGATCATATCATGAAAAAAAAAAACAAACATTAACATGGACAGACTTTGAGAGACAGCAGAGGATAGAAGAGCCTAGTGTGCTATGATCCATGGATTTACAAAGAGTCAGACATGACTGAACGACTGAACAACACATGACTGAGCTATTAGTGAAGAACTTGGTCAAAAGCTTTATACTAATCAATAAACTGGTGTAAATGTTATAGTCCTTTGGGATGATTTATTCAACAATCTGCTAGGTGGCCCAGTGGATAGATTGCTAGATCTCACGTCAGGAAGACCTGAGTTAAAATCCAGCTTCAGACACTAGTTATGCAATCCTGGACAAGACACTTGATGTCTGTCTACCTCAGTTTCCTCACATATAAAATAAGAATAACAATAGCACCTTCCTTTCAGAGTTGTAGCGAGGATAAAATGAAACAATATTTGTAAATTGCTTTGTAAACTTTAAAGTGATATATAAATGCTATCTTCTTCTCCTCCTCCTCCTCCTCCTCCTTCTTCTTTGAATATTATTATTATTACAGTTTTGGCATACCTTTTTATTCCGAAGCTGGAACATTGTTTTCTTGTGTTTATAGATTTTTTTTAGTGACACAAGCTGTTAATACTTTGCATAACGTACATAAACATGTAATTGGTCTATATTTGGAGAGGTTGCTGGTTTTCCCATCTTTTGGTAATAAATCTGTGATGCCTTCTGTTAAGAAAGATGGTGTCAGTCTTTCTTCAGGGAGGAATCTGGTAAAGTGCTTTACTAGTGATTTATGTGCCGTTGTGAAGCATTTGAGCCAATAATTATGACTCTTATGCAGTCCTGCTGTTTTTCTCTGGTTTACAGAGAAGCTGGGGTTTCAATCACCTCCCTTGATGTAATCATTCTATTCTTCACTTTATTAACAATATGCAAGTTATTTTGTGTTTGATTCAATTTGCACTTTTGTTATATTGGACATCTTTGAAATATATAGACAACCAGAAATTTCCCATATTGTCCTTTAGGGGGTTCCATTTGTCCTCTAATTTCTTTGTTTCCTCAAGCCTCTAAGTTAGAGTTTTAGAATGATTTTGAACCATTTATTTTGTTTGTGTGTGCTGCTTTGACTTCTTTTTATCATCTTAAACATTTGACTTTTGCTTATCAAGTGTTTCAAATACACTTTTGCTCTCCAGATTCCATTTCATTTTTTGATTTTTTATTGCTTTTTAATCAGACAACATAATATTTGAGTTTTTTTTAAGCTGCATATACCAACTAGATATAGATGCAATCTTCCAATGTCATTCAAGAAGTTTTGAATACATTTTATCAAGCTTCTACCATAGTGGTATTTGATGCCTGGTTTTGGGAATATTCCCATATTATTCCACATTTTATTATCATATTTCATGATGTGATTCTTATTAAATCAATGGGTACCACAGGGATTATTTGTGCAGGTTCTAAAATGCTTTTATTCTCTCAAATATTGTGGGAGAATGTATCCATTCCTTATAGTTAGAGCAGGTATCAACTTTTAAAAACTTATTGTCTTTTGCCATAGGTCTATTATTGGATTTATACTGTTAAACTTAAAAAGAAATTATAAAAATTCTGTTCTAAGTATGCCCATCTCCTTTCCAACATCATTTAAAACATTAGAATTATTTCCTCTCCATTTCATTAAGTATCACTTTTGTTGAACAAAAAGAAGTATGAAGCCCTCACCTGTAACTATTAAGATTTTTCCATCTTTTAATATATCAAAATATATTAAAAGCATTTATATCTTCAGTCCATTCATTTACATCTATGGTTTGCTTCAGTGGTTTGCTTATGGTTAGTGCCATCTTAAGGAATGGTATTGGTATTTCTGATTTATTCTAATGTATCTTTCTTAAGGCAATATAAAGGAATGCCACTTTTTTTTCTGTCCTCCATATTAAGTGGAACAACTAAACAATTTCAAATGGGGCCAACTTGTAACCTTACACTGCCCATTGACTTCTGAGATTCATAGGTACAGTTGTATCACATTGGCTAGAAGGCTAACCCAATTAATGGGATAGCCAAAGTGGAACTGGTCAAAACTTCAGGATTCCTGCCAAACCATCACAGTTACTATAGTAGTTTCAATGATTACAGAGTCTCCATTGGTATATTACCTGAATGGTATTTGTCTACTTTACATTATAAGTCATTTGACTTCTTTGTATCTTATTTTCCTCACCTATAAATTGATCTCTAAGTAACTCTAAAAATATTATCTTATGAAACTACAGATGAAAGATTTATTTTTAAGAGGATTATTGTTATTGTTATCATGATCATTATTGTTACTTTATAAGAGACCTTTATTAAAATAATATAACATTTTAAAGCATATTTTAAAAGATATATAATTTTTTTTAAATTGAGTTACTTTGCAGTAATCCTTAACTGTTTTGATTTCTAATCCTTTCCTATTAGAACTTCAAAGACAAAACTCTTTAGCCCATTTTCGTCACCTACTTGATAGTGTTATAACACCCAGGATTATTTATAGCTATGATTTTAGCTCTGCAGTTTCCCTTGGAATTAAGTACTCATGTAGGAGCTTTCATTGTTTCAGCTCTGACCACCTATAGACTTCCCTTTGTCACTGAGCCCAGTCACTGTGGGAGACTGGGGTGGGGTGGGGGGAGAGGTGGAGAGAGAAAGAAAGAACAAGTAAACATTCATTAAGCATCTAGTGTATGCCAGGCACCATGCTAAATGCAGGGGACACAAAGGGAAAAGGCAAAATGGTCCCTGCCCTCAAGGAGCCTATATTCTCATAGAGAAGGAAAAAACAAGTGAAAGATGAGTATAAGGATATCTCTATCTCTATATGTATATATACTATGTGTATGTAAATATATAATGTATGATGTAAATACACATATACTATATATACATAAATATATATATACTATATATACTATGTGTGCATATACTATGTATAAGTATATATACCATATAGACATATATGTTTATATCTATATAAATATTTATGTATGTTGTAATCATTTAGTTATTTTTCAGTTGTGTCTGACTCTTTGTGACCCTTTTTGAGTTTTCTTGGCAAAAATACTGGAGTGGCTTGTGACTTCCTTCTCCAGCTCATTTTACAGATGAGCAAACTGAGGTAAATAGGGTTAAGTGATTTGCCAAGGATCACATAGCTAGTAAATGTCTGAGGCTAGATTTGAACTCTGGAAGATGAGTCTTCCTGACTCCAGGGCTGGCACTCTATTCATTGTATCATCAAGCTGCCCCATATTTATATGTGTATGTATACATATACACACAAACACACACATGCATACACATACACACACATATATATACTACATGCATATAGTATGTATATGTAATTATATAATTGTATATATGTGCTATGTATATACAATTTTATTTACAAATATAGTGTATGTACATATAATTGTATTTTTGCTTATGTGTTTTGTTGCTATATATGTATATGTATATACACACAAACACACACGCACAAAGTACAAATACAGGTAAATACATAACATGTTTAAGATCACTTTGAAGGGGATGCCCATTGCATGCTGGGAGAGTCAAGGTAATGCCTTATGCAGGAGAAGATCTTGAGTTGAGTATTGAAGGAAAACAAGGGTTCCAAGAGGCAGAGATGGGAGGAAGGCTATTATAGACATGGAGGACAGCCAGGGCAAAGGCAGGGACATGGGTCTTCTTCAGTGAGTGACAACAAGTAGTCCAGTCTCCCAGGACTGTAGTGTGTGTGAAGGGAAGCAATATGTGAAAAGCCTGCAAAGGGAGGATGGGTAAGGTGATGAACAACTTCAAATGCTGCACAGGGAGGTTTCTATTTAATCCTAGTGATACTAGAGAGCTATTGGAGACTGTGGAATAGGGAAGTGAACTGGTGAGACCTGTGCTTTAGGAATATCGCTTTGGCCACTATGTGGAGAATAGATAGGAACGGCTAGAGATTTGAGGCAGGGAGAAAACTAGGTTACTTCAATGATCCAACTGAGTTGGATCTTCTACAGGAAGCCTCTCTAAGAGCTATTCCTACATTGATTTGCATACAGAAGAAACAAAAAAGAACTTACACTCACATAGCATGTCTTTTTACAGACAGAAAAAAATCCAGTTACTTTTCCAAGCCAGAAGTTTCTTTCCCTGAAAAGATATAACCCACCCACCCTCTACCCTAGTCACACACATACTGTTGCCTGAATTTAATAGCTTCACCCCAACCCAATTTGTTTTACTTCTTTATCTGAGTCTTGTGTGTTCTGTCAATCTGCATAAAATGTTCCCCTTAGTAAACAGAAACTTTTACCACTTGCTTAGAATATAAAACTTGGAGTTTAAAACAAAAATAAAAAAAAGTCTCAGCTTATAACAGAAAGTGTTTTCTAAAATAGCAAACATACTTTACGAAAATAGCAAATTAAAAAAAATATATTTTAAGGAATTATAAAAGTATTTTTAAAAGAGATATTAGGTAGAATAAAAGGATCAGTAGAAAGGATATAAAACCTGCTTGGTGTGGATGAGACACCACAGTGGATGAGAGCACAGGACTGCTCAGCTTTTATTTTGCTTCTCTTTTCTCAGTCAAGCAGATTCATCTTTGGACTGGAAAGGGTAAAAGAGAAATGGTTAATAGGGAAATGATGCCTAAGATTAAGAGAAATGTTAAGGGACAACTGAGCCCAGATGAGCTACATTCATGGGCACTGAATGTACTGACAGATGTGATCTCTGAGCTACTGTCAGTGATTTTGAAGAAATCTAGGTGAATGAGAAGGGTTGCGGGACTGGGGAGCAACACATCCCAATTTTTATAAAAAGGGAAGAGGTTGATGTCTGCAAAATATAGGTCAGTGAGTTTGATGTTGATTTCTGGCAAAAAAGTAGAATGTGTTAAAAATTTCTTTAGTAAACAACTAGCAAAGGAAATAGTGATCACACACACAGAGATTGACTTCATCACAATTTATTTGTAGTCTTGAAGAACATGGGGACTGTTGAAGGTATAATTTACCTAGATTATAACAAAATATTTGAAAAAAAGTATTTCAGACTATTCTTGGATCAGTGAGGTGGCACAGTGGATAGAGCACTGGCCCTAGAGTTAGGAGGACCTGATTTCAAATCCAGTTTCAGAGACTTACCACCTGTGTGACCCTTCACTTAACCCCAGTTGCCTCCCCCCAAAAAAATATTTCAGACCACTCTTTTGGAAAAAGGAGAGATGTGGGCTAGATATTAGTATAGTTAAAGAGATTCAGAAGTTGGAAAGACTGGACCCAAATAATACACACTAATAGCTTGATATCAACTTGGAAGGAGAGCCCCAGTGGAGATCCCCAGGGATCCATGCTTAGACCTATGCAATTTAATGTTTTTTAATTACTTGAATAAAGGCATAGATGGCATGCTTATCAAAGTTGTAGATGAAAAAAACTAAGAGGAATAGCTGGAGAACACAAGAAGCATTTTAAAAATCTTGACAGATTAGAATATTGAGCCAAAACTAATCAGATGGAATTTAATTGGGATAAATATAAACTGTTACATCTGGGCCCAAAGAAGTCATTTTCAAAAGTACAAAATGAGGATACATGTATACTCACTTATCAGGTTGTCTGAAAAATATGGAGAAGTGGGGAGTTTAGTGGAATGCAATGGAAAGAACAGCTACCATTTCTAGAGCACTTTAAAGTTTGCAAAGTATTTTGCATATATTGTCTTACTTGATCCCAACAACCCTGGGAGAAATGCTATTTTATACTCTTTTGTTTTTGGATTTTTTTTCCTTTTTTGAGCCAATTGGGGTTAAATGAATTGCCCAGACTGACACAGCCAGTATTTGAACTCAGGTCTTCTTGACTCTAGGGCCAGCACTGTATCAACTGAAGCACCTAGCTGTCCCCACACTAATTTTACAGATGAGGAAACTGAAAATAAGAGAAGTTTAATTGATTTATCCAGGGTCAGGCAGTTCGTAAGTGTCTGAGGTAAGATTTGAACTCTGGACTTCCATTCTCTGAGTCTAACCTTGTGTGTCTCTTCTGTCATTTGGCTTCAAGTTCAATATTAGTCAACGCAACCAAGAAAGTTAATGGGCAGGAATGATGTGATTGTATGTTGTATTTTTAAGTGATTGGGTTCAGTTTGGGTTCTTTACTGTTTAGGGACATTAATAAATTATAGAATATCCACAGGATGTCTATCATTGAGGACCTTGAAGTCATGCCATCTAAGTATTTAATTGAAAGAAAGAAAGATCTTTATCCTTGGAAAGAGAAATTTTAGCGGGGAACTGATGGCTTCTTTTAAGCATTTTAGAGGTAGAAGAGGGATTGGGCTTGTTTAGTAGATCCCAAGTGGTAGAAATTAAAGAAATGGATTAAAATCTTAGAGAAACAGATAAGAACTTGGTGTTATGACACAGTCACAATTTGGTGTTGTTGTTTGGTCATTTCAGTCATGTCCAACTCTATGTGACCCCAACTGGGATTTTCTTGGCTAACATAGTAAATGGCTTGCCATTTCCTTTTCCAGCTTGTTTTCCATATAAGTAAACTGAGACAAACAGGGTTAAGTGACTTGTCCAGAGTCACTTAACTAGCAAGGGTCTGAGGCTAGATTTGAGCTCAAGAAGATGAATCTTCCTGACTCCGGGCCTGGCACTCAATCCACTGAGCTACCTAGCTGTCTAAAAGTAGTCTAGGCTGCCTCCGGGAGGTCAAGAGTCACTCCACTAGAAATTATCAAGCAGAGATGGGATGGCCATTTATTGGTTATATTATAAAAGAAATTGTTGCCCAGCCAAAGGTTGGACTAAATGACCTATGAGGGTCCTTCCAGCTCTAAAGTTGTGCTTTTTCCTTTGATGATGGAAGCAAGTGGAGGATAGTGAGTTCCTTCAAGGCCCAATGCAAGTTGACCTTAACCCTGAACAGCCTTCTTCAGCTCATACTGCTCTTGTAATTTATATATTTTCATAGGTATTACTTTTGTCTTTTCCTGCTCCATTACAAGGCCTTCTAGGGCAGGCACCATATCTTTTGTTGTTACCATAACCCTACAGTTCCCAGTGTGTTCCCTGTGCTCTATGGGCAAAGCAAAATTGAAATAGCTCAAGAGAAACGCAAGATACACAAACTTAAAGAATCCACCCCAAAGATTCACACAGACTATTTGTGTCCGACCTGTGGTAGAACATTCCAGGCTCATATTGGTCTGGTCAGCCACAGTCGGACACATTAAAACTTGACTCTAGCATAGTAATGTGATTTTGGTCTTCTTCAAAAACAAAGGACAACCACCAACCAATAACCCTATAGTTCCCAGAACTATACAAGCTCTCAACAATAGCATGATAAAAGAACCCTGGACTGGAAGTGAAAAAACCTGAATTTGAGGTTTTCTATTTTCTATACCATTTGAATCATGTGACCTTAGGCAAATCACTTAACCTTTCTGAGGCCTTATGTACATATCACTAAAAGGGAAAAATGCTATTTATCCTACTGACTTCACTAGTAATAAGATAATGTTTATAGAACTGCGTAGCTCTAAAACACTGTAAAATGTTACTACTAGTACTATTATTATTATTTACTAGACATGCTACCCAAGTGGATAATATCCTTTTCCAAACTATTGATGATTAGTGCTGCTACACACCATTCTTTCAGGTATTTTCAAGCTTCCTGAGAGCTTTATCACCCTCTGGGGGATGAGAGAGTCCTTGTTGAATGAATGAATGAAAAGATGAAAGAGCTCTCAAGGATTTTCTACACTGATTTTTTAAAAAAGTAATTAATTATTCTTTGCCACAGTAAAATTGTCCAGTAACTTTTATGTCAGAGGGGAAAGATTGGTTGGGCTTGGAGTCAGGAGAAACACGGGTTCAAATCTCATCTCAGATACTTTTTGGTTATGTGACAGACAGGTAATCACAAACTTTCCAGGCTTTTGTTTCCTCATCTATAAAATCATAGTGCTGAAGCTGAAGCACCTACCTCCGAGAGTCATTGCAAGGGTCAAATGAGATAATGCCCATAACGTGTTTTACAAATCTCATAACTCTCTATGAATATCAATGAAAATTGTTCTCATTTTTGCAGGCCTAGACGTATGACTTCATCAGGGTAGGAAGCACCCATAGGTTCTAACTGTACTTTTGGGTCTTACTGCAGCCTGGCCTCCTCTTGTGATTTAATTGGAGTGGGAAACTTTTTCCACTGATGAAAATCAACAAACCATTTGTAACTTACAGTCTTAGAGGCTTTCTCTGAAAGTATTAAGAGGATATATAACTTGCCCAAATCACATAGCCAGTATATGTCAGAGAGGATAGTTAATTCTAGGTCTTACTTACTCCAAAACCAAACTTCTATGTGTTATAATAATTTGCACCTCATAGCAAAACCACCACCATCACTTGCAATTACTTTATTCTATTGTCATATAGGGCAGTTAGGTGGAGTAGTGAATACAGTGCCAGGCCTGGAGTTAGGAGGACCTGAGTTCAAATCTGGCCTCAGACATTTATTAGCTGTATGGCCCTGGATAAGTCACTTAACCTTGTTTGTTTTAGTTCCTTTCTATTTTTTTTATTTTTTTGCTTTTTTGTTTTTGGCTAGGCAATTGGGGTTAAGCGACTTGCCCAGGGTCACAGAGCTAGTACATATTGTGTGTTGTGTGTCTGAGACTAGATTTGAACTCTGGTCCTCCTGACTTCAAGGCCGGAGCTCTATCCACCGTACCACCTCACTGCCCCACTTTAGTTCTTCATATGTAAAATGAGCTGGAGAAGATCTTTGGCAAGAAAACCCCAAATGGGGTCACACACAAAGAGTCAAATATGACTTAAAAAACAATTGAACAAGAAACATTGTCATGTACCTACTATGTTAAGTTTTTTTTTTTTAAGATGCTATATTCTTTTATATCAGATCTTTGAAAAGGGAAACGCTTAGATTCCATATGTTCCTAATTTTTAAACATAAAACTTCTGGGTGAATAGAACTGATTAATATTGAATTGAATAAAATATGTTTCTATTGACAATTTCATTTGGAAGTAAAAATGATGCAATTTCTGAAATCAAGTAATCAAAAATTACTTAATATTTAAAAGGGCTTCTGCTTTCATTTTTATTTGCATTTAATTAACATGGATATCTAGATCTCAAAACCTCATTCTTGCTCAGAATTTAATTTTCATTCTTGAAATAGCAACACTGTTTACCATTTAGAATGTCCACATTTTCAAGTAATGATTAATTAAATTCTTGGATATTTCTATTCTTAAAAACATTGATCTTCTATCAGAATCAATTAGCCTCCAGGTTAAAGAAAACCAATCTCATAATAGCATGATAAAATTAATGAATTGGAGAAAAAATTTCATTTATGCAAGAAGTTCTAGTACTAGGATTCTTTGGATACTGAGAATTCAGCCTGGGTACTGGAATGGAAAGAGATAAAAAAATAAAAAAATTGAAGATTTAAAGCTAGAAACAACCTTAGAGGCCCTCCAGTCTCCTATCCCCTCATTTTACATGTGAGGAAACTGAGGCACAAAAAGATGAAGTGATTTGCCTAATGGTGGGTTTTGAACCCAATTTTTCAGACTCTAAATCCATTCTTTCCATTGTACCATACTGTGAATAGGGTGGAAATGAGATATAGGACTAGAAACAGTGAACTAGGAAAGCCTAAATCCCTATCACATGGCTCCTGATGCCATATTTATATCTGAATGACTAGGGATTTAGCCATCCAGATTCAACAATATTCCATTCATGGCTGTCTTAGTATTATTATCTAACTTAATAATAAGGAATATAAACATCTTTGTGAATTGTTACATAGATTAGATGCCCCATAGGTCAATTCCCCTTTTCTCTTTCCTTTAGGTGACTTTAATACTTTATAAGAAATAACCAATTAAAAGAACCCAGTTTGTGAGCACCATGTATATATGAACATCATATGTGTGTATGTGTGTATATGAGTTCTTTCTCTTCTTAGAATCCCTGACATCTTAAGAGTCCTAATACCTTCTTGCTACTTATAGTTACTGTCATCCTTCTCCTCCACCAAGCTCCATGTTTTTTCTGACATTACTATGAAAATTCCCAAGGCTGCTACCACCTGTAAGAGCCTCCACCAAATCCCCTTCATTTAGCTTCTACCAGCATGAGAAGTATTACTGCTGGATCACATCCCATACAAACCCTTGAAATTTTGGAGTCTAAGATAGTAAAGTAAAAAAAAAGTTTAGAGTATATGAATTGAAACTTAAAACATTTGCCCATGGAAATAAAATTATAAGTAATAGTTAAGTTTCATGGTACTATGAATATTTTAGTTGAATTACGACAAATCAATAAGATTTTATGGGTTAGCCTAGGAATCTAGTCACTTTTTTTATAATTGGAGAGTGTTTTTGAGTTTCAAATTTGCAAATGAACTTACAAACTGATTTTTAAAAAGGTGTTTGTATATTGAAAGACCTCACAAAATGTTGATGGTAGGAAATAATTTTATAATATTTTAGGATTTAAATGAGGAAAAATAAAAAGTTAACTTTGAAAATAGTGTTTATAATTGGCTAGACAAAAGTGTTCTCTTCAGAGACAGATCATTGTATATACATGGTTCATAGAATCATAGACAGCTGAAAGGAACTTTGGAGGTTTAGGCTGATAGTCTCATTTTAAAGATGAAAAAATCAAGGTCCAGAGTGGATTGACTTATTTTTCTAAGATGGATGATGATTTTTTCTTTTATTCCCAAGCACATTATCAAGTTTTAAAGGTGTTGTTCAAAGCTGGGGATATATGTATGTGTGTGTGTGTGTATATATATATATATATATATACACACACATATATATACACACATGTATATACATATATAGCATATGATAATACATAATATATTTAAAATCACTTTTCTTTTAAGTACTAAGATTCTATGCCATTTGGCATATAACTATTTAGTATTGATAATGTTTATCAATGATGCCTTTGCACATAAATGTAATATTCCCTACTTGTCTCTTTTAACCACAACTACTTTTACTCTTTTCTTGTCTGAGCTCATAATTGACATCTCTGCTTTTCTGGATTCACTTGATTGATTCTACCCTAGTCCCTCATTTTAACTGTGTGTATGTTGCAAGTAAATGATATATACACAGTATAATGTTGGTTTTGCTTTTCAGTACCTTTTGCCCTCCCTCCTCTGTTTTACTATAAGCTTATGTCATCCACACTTATATTTATAAATGTCAGGTGTGTTTTTTCCTCCATCATATCTTATTATATTATTTCCATTTTTTGCCCCTCATTTCCTATTTTTCAAAGAAAAAAATTAGGTGAAAGAAAAAAGGAAACAAGAAAAACACTAGTTATATGCAACCGTAATGATCTGATGCTTGTTCTCAGTCCTTCTCTTTACCTAGACCCATATCATTAGATCTTAGCAATTTGCCTTTCTTTGTTCCTTCTCTGAGTCTTGAAGATAGTGGGGTTCTGAAGGGACAATGTTTTCATTTCCCCCAATTAGGATGTGAACATTGATCATCATTTAGGTCCTTCAGATTGCTCTTCACCTTTCTAGGTTTCTCTTGTCTCAAGTGTTTGTTCTTTAATTGTAGCCAAATCTGCTTTTCTCATCAGGAATGCTTCAAAGTCATCTATTTTACTAAAGATACACTTCCCCCCTTCTAGGATTATACTTACTGAGTTTTATAGAATAGATTATTCTTTTCTGTATGGCTTTTTCTTTTGACTTTTGGCACAACATAGTCCAAGCTTTCTATTTTTTTATAGTTATTGTCATATAATCTTGTGTAATCCTGGCTGTTGTTTCTTGATATGTGATTACTATCTTCTGGGCTAGTTGTAGTATCTTTCTTTGATTCAGAAGCTTGGGATTATAGTATATCTCAAGTGGATACATTTTTGGCATATTAAATTAAGGTTTCATTCAAGTGGTAATTAGTGTATCCTGTCAATATTCACCTTGCCCTCTGATTCTAATAGTTTTGGGCAGTTTTCCTTCATGACTTCTTGAAAATATAGAGTCCAGGCTTTTTATTTGGTTATGTTTTCATGAATCTAAATTTTCTCTTTTTAACCTCTTTTCCAGGTCAATTGTTTTTGATAGTAGACATCCAACCAAAATAACTAACATATTAATTAATTCTGATAGTATATTCATCTCCCAGCCTTGCTTCTTACTATCTGGACTTTACTATCATGCCTCAGTTGCCATATTATTTTGAAAGTTCCTTCATTTACTGTGGCCTTCTTATTCCCATTGGTGAGTTCTTTACTGAACCTCCATTTTGAGAAATGGCATAGATCAGTCATCCTTCATTCTTCTCCTGGCCCTGTTTATGACTCTGTACTTCACTACCACACACACACTCAACCTTAAAATTCCTTTTTATGTGTTGTCTTCTATTAAAATGTAAGCTACTTGAAAGAAGGGATTGGCTTTCTTTTGGATTGTATTTCAATCCCTAGCACTTAGTATAGTGTCTGACACAGAATAACCTCTTGCTTGTTGGCTTGTTTACTTGACAGTATATGCAATATTATATTACCATGATTGAGTACAACTGCAAAGAAAAGAGATAGGGAATACTTTTGTCCTTAAAGCCAAGTCATGCTTAGGCATCAAGCTTTAGTTAAACCCTAATATGATATGAAAATTAAATCACTAATTTTCAACAGATAAGTCATGATTCTTTGCTTTATGTAAGGTTTCATTACAGCAAGGTGATCTTATTCCTCCTCCCTAATTGATTCCCTATTCCACTCACTGTAGCAAGTATTCTAATCTTTTCTTCTCTCTTTAAACCTCCTCTGCTACCTCCTCCACCTCCTTCTGTGGTCATATTGCTCTGGTCTTTTATATGCTTTGACCTTGCCAAATATTTCACTGTAAAAAATTTTAGGTCATTGACCAAGAAATCCCTCTTTCTTATCTCACATAACTTTGACATCAAACCTCAATATTTCTTCCTTCACTCCAGTTTCTGATGAAGAGAAGGGCCATTATCTTGTCAAGGCCAACTCTCTGTATGAACCTTTGATCTTCTCTCCTCATTTCTTCTCTAGCCAATTGTCAACACTATTATCCCCACTCTCTAAGCACTTAGCACAGTGTCTGGCACACATTAAGTTCTTAATAAAATTTTATTATTAATTTACTGCTCTTCAATTTCTTTTTATATAGTGGTTTTTTACTTGCTTCATATCTGTATTCTTATTCTATTCTTAAAACATCCTCACGAGATCCCACCATGACCACCAACTACTGTCCTATACCTCTCCTCCATTTCTTGGCTAAGCCCCTTTAAAAAGTGTCTTCAATAAGCACCACTACTTGCTCTGCTCTCACTCCTTTCTAAACCTTTGCAATCAACTAGAAAACATTGATAATAATAGCAACCACTTCCCAGAGTTGTTATTAGGTTCAAAAGAGCTGATAGTTTTAAAGTGCTCAGCACAATGCCTGGCACATAGAAGGCTCTTGATAAATATTCACTTCCTTACTTGTCATTATAGCTATCATTGCTAGCACTGTGTAAAACAGAGATTTTAGTAGGCATTCTTAATTTATATTAGATCATATTGGGAAGACTTCTAGTTTATCCCCATTATATACAACGCTGGCTCTTGGTTTTAGATAAATGTTACTTGTCATATTAATGAAAGAGCCATTTATTTCTACGTTTTGTAGTGTTTGTTTTAGACAGGATTGGTGTCACATCTTGAACAAAGCTTTTTTTGTTGTTGTTGTTGAATTTATTGATATGATCATATGATTTTTTTGTTGTTTTTGCTATTAATATGTCCTATTATGTTGATAATAAATCCTATATGGTCATAGTATATAATTTCATGTACTGGATATTATATTCTTTTATAAAGAAGGACCAAGATAATTTTCCTTCACAAAATAGTTGTGTGTAGTTAATAAAAGTGATTTATTAAAAGATATCCATATCTGAAAAAGTATATTCCTTATTGACATTTACATATATGTGGGTTTTATGAAGATTTCACCACTATCGAATTATTGCATCACTGATCCCATTAAAATATACCTAGTATCTTTCAGAAAGCTGTGTTGATTGTCCATCTATTTCTTTCATTCATCTATATTTAGGCATTAATAAAGCCCATTGCGCAGCCTGTGAGGCGTGATCATGGCCTGAGAGAAGAGCTTCTGGAATCTCTGTGTAGCTACAGTTTGGGAGATGTAAGTCCTACTAAATATATAGGATGATCCCAAACACAGAAATACTTGGTTACTATAATTACAACCCTACCTTCTAAAAGGGACATGAGATTCTCACGATTCCATTTGCAACCCAGTTGCAACCAATATTTTAGTCAACAGAAGCAGAGTACTCTTCAAACATACTATTTTCTGGCCACTGTCTTGTTCTCATGTCCCATATGAAAAACACTTTTCTCTTGGTTAAAAGTTTTTTTTTTCTTTTCCTGTCTCAAGCATTTGCCATAAAGCATTTTCTATTAGTGACATAAGAGGTGGTCTCCAGATTAATGACAAAGCAAAGGGGATAGTTATAGGGGGGCAAGTTTAGAAAACTTAGAGGAGCCTATAGTTTCAAGAGAACTCAAATCACCCTGGGTTTTGATTCTCTAGTACCAACAAAATCCAACTTCCTGGTTCACATTAAGAAAAAAAAACACCACCCATTTGGTTTCTTGGATGTCAAATAGCTTTTACAAAACACCATCTTGATAAATTAAGTGTCAATGAATGAGAACCATATGGATACATTTCCTTTGAAATTCACCCAGGATTAAAAGTTTAAGAAAAATTGTGCTCAACCAGAAAAAAAAGGATTTTGGAGTTTTTGCTGGATACAAAATGTTTGAAACATAGTCTGAAATGTTTTGATGAACCTAAGCTTCAAACTACCAAATTCTGCATTCTCTAGAGAGGGGTCGATTAATTATTCTATGGCTTCAACATTAGGAAGGCAAAGTTTTCTATTTGAATAAAGGTCAATGAAAGGATCTGTTTGTTGGTAAGGAAATTTTTTTTTGTTTGTTTATTTTTGAGACCAGGCCTCACTATTTTGGCCAGGATAGAAGTGCAGTGGCTACTCATAGATCCAATTCCACTGCTGACTGGCAAAGGGGATTTAATCTGATATTTCCAACCTGAACTAGTCTACCCCTCTTTAGGCAGTCTGGTAACTCCCCACTCTTTGGCTAACCATATTGGTACCAGACTTCATGTGGATTCCCAATTGCCTTACCTCACTGCAGTTCAGAATTCTTGAGCTGAAGCAAACCACCAACTTCAGTCTTCCCAATAGCAATGATTATAGGCATTTGCCACCACTCCTGGCCTTAAAAGACTTTCCAAAAGAATGTTCTTAGTAGAGTATAAACTGGGACTTCTTTGAAACTTACCCAGTTTTTATTGATCTGATCCTCAAAATAAGATGAGTTCAAATCACATTGGGCAGAAGCTTCATGATTGGGTCTGTGATATAAACATCATAAAGCCACTTCTGCAGTTTGTACATTTATCTGCTCCTTTCCATAGTATATGTATCACCAATTACTTCTTCCCTAACTGAATTTCAGATTACAGGTTTTTTTTAATGACTAGAAGACACATTGCAAATTACCAAATATGGCAGATTAGTGATTATGTGAACAAATATAATGGGAAAAAATCAAGGCTGCCACTGCAGACAAATGTATTTTTATCGTACCGTGAAAAGAAGCTTGGAACATACCAGCATAATAAACATGTTTCCCTGGGTTTCACTTGACAATCCTGAAGTGCTGCTTCTTATATCGAAGGCATCCCAGTGGCACTTCAGGAAATGCCATTTTTAATGAGAATTTTCAGGTTCATGGATTAGTGAAATAGGAATTACTCATTCCAAAGTACTCACATTGCCAATGCCATTGCTAACTGTTGGCTACCACTCCAGACTTTTTTGCTTTCCCCTTCCCTCCCCACTCATTCCAAGGATTGTATATTTCACATGTGGTCTAGAGAGAGTATTAATATATTGTCTTGGTGTTGTCTTTACATCTCCAGCACCTAGCACAGTGTCTGGTACATAGTAGGTGCTTCATAAGTACTTATTATTGGCTTACCAGAATATACCAAATGATGAATTCTTAACAAAAGTTGAAAAATGCCCTATTAACCTTTCTTGCATCTTGCATTTTTTTTATCATGATAAAAAAAAAGCACATTTGGGTTGGATTCCACGTCACTAACAATTCTAATTGACATTTCTAAATGCAAGCTGTTTTCCACAGTAACAGACTTTCACTTCTGATCCCACAATCACATACAACAATTTTGATTCCACACTCACATACACAAACACACGCTTCTGAACTCAATATCACACATGATTTTGTTCAATGACCACACACACACACACACACACACACACACACATATCAGTATCTGATGTTTTCACCAGTTCCAATGAAAACTGTTTTCTTCCTGCTTTTGCTACTTCTCTATCAATAAGATGATTAATTAGAACAGATTAGTAACATTATACATTATATTCCCTATGAAGGGAAGAAGTGGAAAGCTATACTAATCTTTTTTGAGTTTGCATTTCATGAAGATTAGGCATGCATTCCTTAGATTATAAGTTCCTAAAGGGCAGGGGCTGTCTTTGGTGTGTTCTGTACAGGGACTGTTGCTTCAGGATGGGGGTTTCTTTGTGTTAATGGGAAAAGTGATTATGATAAAAGCTTCTGCAAAAAATGTCTCTAGCTGCCATTTCTCTAGTTAATCTAGTTTTGCAGTGAATTCTATACAAACTTTTATTGAAAAGCATGGTGGAACACAGACTTTTCTCTGAAATTCTTTTATATTAAATCATCCCATCTTTCCCTGTGCTTAACAGTTCCTAATTTGTTGGTCTCCATTCCTTCCACCCTTCAGTTCTTTCCCAGGCCATCAGACCTATACTGGCAACATTCGCTTCCTTTCCCTCCCTAGACTTTTCATCAAATCAGTAGCACTCTACAATATTCTCTATTTCTTATACCCTTGCACCCTTGTCCTTTCACTAATCATATTTGTCAAAGCCCAGCCCTGAATTACACCCACATCTGCCTCTTACCCTTTTATTCACCTACTGTTGAATGGTGTGGAAGAAATCACAAAACTATTCTGACCAGATCCATAAATTCAAACTTATAATATCTAATCTCAACACAGATTTCACTATATTGATTTTCTAGCCTACTATCCACAACTATTTCAAACATTTTTATCTCTCTTCAAGGTTTCTACACTGGAAACTCCCCCAGTCTTTCGGCTGAAGATCTGGCATTAACCATAAACATTGAAACCATTTGCTGAGAGCTCCTCTTTCTCCCTTCTTCATCATTTCACATCATTTAGGCATCTTTCCTCTGTATCTCTCCCCTCACCCTGGTTTGAGATGAAGAAGTGTCCCTTCTCCATACCAGGACCAACTTCTCTCCATGCATTCTTGATCCCCTCCCCTTCCAACTTCTCCAACAAAATGCCCCTACTAACATCCCTATTCTCTTATCTTCAATCTCTCCTTATCTACTGGCTCCTTCTCTGATGCCTACAAACATAGTCATGTCTCTCCAACATTCAAAAAACTCCTACGTGATCCATCCTTCCATGTAGCTATCATTCTCTATCTCTCTCTTGCTCCCCAGTTCAGAGCACATGTAGGTATTCTTTGACTATTTCCTGATTGCTTATCTATGAAGAAAAGCCTTTTAATTCACTGCTAAGCAGAACTGAATGAGTGTTCAAACTAAGGGTAATAACCAGTCAATAAATTTGGTTTATTTCCTCTAGTCACAAGGTACAAACATGACTCTAAGCTTTGGAAAGCCAATGGAGTAGGGGAGTGACATTCCCACCATGCTGATCCATGAGTGCCTGGCCTCTCCAACAAATTTGTATATGAGATGAGTCTGCCTCCTTTTTTTTCATGTCTTCTCCCCCTGCTCCTCCTTCTTCTTCTCCATCTCTTTCTCTGTCTCCATCTTCTTCATCTTCATCTTCTTCTTCTTCTTTTTTGATATGGGGCCTTGTGATATTTCAAAAAATCAGAAAAGCCACTGGAGTTCCGGTGGCTGTACCTGGGGAGGAGTCAGATATAAGGAACAACATGCTTAGCCCACGGCAAAAGTAGACTGACCAAGAACAGCTGAAAGTAGGCCAAATATTGCTTTCTTTTCCTTCATAAGGATCCCATTAGAGAGATTAACCACTCAAGATTTTGTTATTTCTATCCTGCTACTATTCTTTCATATTTAATGTTCTTCAGTGTATCTCATCAGGTGATAAAATACATGTGTGTGTTTTTTTAAATAATTAAATTAAAGTCTTGGTAATGTCAGTCCATCTTCTGTAGGTTAGCTGAAAGCATCTTTGGGACAACTCCACTAGAACATAGGATAATAGGGATGATTTGTACATATCCTGTTTGCCCATCATTTTCACCCCTTCAAATGTCTCTATACTTTGAAAGCTTTCCATTTTATGTAATTGAGAGATTAAGAGTAATTAGTATAGTTTCACCCATTAAAATTGTTTTGAAACTTTTATTAATCAATGTTCTGGCCTGGCGATTGTGGCAACAGTCTTGTCTATAATAATGCTTATAGTTCCTATTTCTGTCATTATTAACAGGATGAGAATAATGATTTTTCTATAACAACAATAAAATCCATGAAACAACAGGTGCAAGTGCTTGTAATCAGATCAACTTACCTTCTATTTGTGATTTAGTGGAAGAAAACTAAATGAATCTCTGTTTTCTCTATCTTTTTGTCTTTGCTTCTCTGTCTCTGTTTCTATTTGTCTGTCTCTGTCTCTTTCTGTCTCTCTCTCCATCTCTGTCTCTATCTCTATGTCTCTCTGTCTCTCTCTGTTTCTCTCTGTCTCTGTCTCTCTCTCTCTTTCTCTCTCTTTCAGCATTAGTAAGGAAGTTAATATCACCACTCACACTAAAAGAGAGGATGCAGAAGGACAGTAAAAACCAAAACATTCCCTTTCAAAGTAGGACGCTGGTAGAAGATCATTAGGACTTCTTATTGGTTATAGGTGAGGTTTCCTTGACAACAAGATTTCTGAACAATCTGCCTTTACTTCTATCTCAGAACACTACATACTCTCTGTGAAAGTCCAAAGTTCAGTCTTACAAGATGCCCAGATATTGACTCGGTTGTGACTTTACCTTTGTCAACAATTCTACTGGCTGTTACAGAAATGATGATTTGAAAAATGAGATGAGGGAAAAGGAAAGCTGTAGGTGTGGAGGAATGAATCGTGTGACCTAATGAAAGAGCTAGATGATCTCCTCCTCTTAGGTCAGGTAGTTTGATTCTTGAGTATTTGTGGCAAAGAAATACGGGACACAGTTATTTTACATTGCCCCTTAATGGGAGAATCTGCTCCATTAGGCACACACTGGTGAATCCTAAACAGTAGAAACTAACTCTAAGGTAGTAAAACACTTAGAATAATTCCTTGGCCTGCCATTAGGAGGGAGTGTCCCGAACTTGCTTTTTCCAGAAGACCATCAATGCCTCAGGGTATCTTGGTGTAGCCAGTGCCCATTTGAGTCGGTAGCAGTGAGGAAGAAAGCAATGCAAATGAACTTGTCTTTATCAGAGCTTGCCAAATAAGTAATTCTGTTTCTAGGAAGATTGGGAGGATAACTTATCCTGGAGGCTCTTGAATGGAATTATCACATTGAAGTTCATTCCCCTGTGGTTCTAAATGTACAGCTACCTTTTACTTTAGTGGGAAAAAAAATCACACATGAAACTGAATATCCAGTGGTGCACCATGCAAAAATGGTCCTCTTATCTTTGCCAAGAAAACTCAAATGGGGTCACAAAGAGTCAGACATGACAAAAATGTAGGAAAAACAACAACATTTCCAAAGAATAATAGATCTAGAGTTGAAAGAGACCCTTATGGTTATCTAATCCAAGGCTCCCATTCTTCACCTGAAGAAAGTGAGGCCCAGAGAGGGACCTCGGTGACTTTTCTGTCTAACATCATACAGACAGATAAGCAACAGAACAATTGCTCAAACTCCATTCTTCTAATGCCAGGTTCAAGGCTCTTTCCTTTGCGTCATATGTGGCAACATTTAAAGTAAAGGCACATTTGGTTGATGCAAACCTTCTTCCTCCTCTCTGCCAACCATTTTGCCTTCTCACAATTTAGTAAACTTAACTGCTGTCATCAAAACTTCCACAATTAAGTCCACTTAATTCTGGTGCTCCTTTATCTTCAGGACTTACATGTTTTCTTTTGGTATATTCACTTAGGTATTGGGTTTTCCCATTTAATACATTGAGGCGGTAGTGTAGCTTGTATGTATGCTTCAAGGGTGGTCAGAATTGAAAACAAAACCAAGCATCAAAGATGTTGCAAATAGAATGAATTTTGGAGCCTCCTTCTCAGGTCGTTTATCACCTAAAATGTTTATCTAAGTGGCTCTACTGAGTACTTAGTTAAATTTAATGAGTTTTTTGTTTCATTTAGAGTGAGAATATAGCAGTCTACTCTCCACTGAAGGTGAATTACTGTAAAATGGTACTAGCTGACTGCAAAAGCCTGAGTTCTCTATAAGGCATGCTTTCTATTGGCTCTTCAAGCTAGTGAGATCTACTCAAGGGTGTGATGGAAAATGTTTAATAGCAAGCTCTCTGAAAAAAAAATAAGTAGCCACAACACAGTTTTAAGTTTATTAGCGATATTTCCTCCATCACGTTCTTAAATCTAGACAATCAACAAAATAGGAAATCAAGCCCTGATTTGTAGTATTTGGCAATTTCTGAGGTATAAATGATAACACTCAAAATTTACCTGAACCAGTTTGAGCAGCCACTAATATCTCCTGGATCTAGTGCATACCAGGCATAGTCAGAGAGACTACTTTAACAATCAAGTCCCTTTAATCAGTGAAAACTTTTAATGAAATGGAGCTGTATTGTGATGGTATAACTTGTAACTAAACCCTACTTGGCACTTTGTGCCTGAGAAGTGACAAGAAACTGCTTCCTCAAATCAACTTTTTTTTTTTTTAAGCCAGGATACCTTTGCTCACTGAGGTGGGTAAGAGACATAGTGAGTCCCTAGCTGGGGAAGGAAAGGTAGAAGCAGGAAATGTCCACAGAGAATCTCATCTGGGAGATAAAAGAGGAGATGGGAAACAAGCCTTTTTTTAGTTTCCTATTTTAATTGATTTTTCTTGCTAACTAAGTTCTAACCTCTTTTATTGCTAAAGGAATAAAAATTATTTCTGCACCCTATAAATTTATCACCCTACGACAAAGTTCTAGCTATTCTACCCTAGTCACAACTTTTTGTATAAAGGTGTCCCATATTTTGACACTTCATACTTTGATAGTTCTCTGCAAGTTATAACTAGAGTGGGAACCTGGACATTTTGAAACTACTTCAACAAATGCAGATGCAGCCAGTCTTTAATCTGATAAATAAATTCTTGGGAGATGCCTAAGGCACTCAGAGAGCAAATAAATTGCCCAGAGTTTCAAAGCTAGTGTCAAATGCAGGGTTGGAACCCAGCCCTTCCTAACTCCAAATCCAGCATTCTATCGACTATATGATTGTGCATTGTTTTATGAAAAATGAATTCTAGGAATAGATATATAAAGATTATGAGAACTCATCTTTCAGTTGAAGATATTTGCTATAATTTCAAGAGGTTATGTGGGAGAATAAAAGGCAATAAGAATATTTCCTACAAATGAATGTAAGAGTTATTGGTGCCATTTCTATTATAAGGCAACACAGAATTTAGAAGTAGAAGGGAACTTAGCAATCATGTAATTTAACCTTATTATATTACAGATGAAGAAACTGAGACCCAGAGAAGTGAAAAGGTTTGTGCAAGGGAAGAAAGAGAACAAGAATTTATTAAGTGCTTCCATGGGCTAGGCACTGTGCTAAGAGTTTTACAAATACTAATTTGGTCTTCACAATGGCCCTGGGAGATAGGTGATTATTATTATCCCCATTCCTCAGATGAGGAAACTGAGGCAGAGATTAAGTGACTTGCTCAGTGCCACATAACTAGTAAATGTTTGAGGCTAGATTTGAACTCTGATCTTACTGACTCTAGACTCCACATTCTATCCCCCTTTGCCATTCAGCTTCTTCAAGGTCACATAAGTGGTAAGGAAAAAGGCTTCTGACTCCAGATTTGAATCTCTTATCCATTCTAAAATTCCATGTTGTTGTTGTTGTTGTTGAGAAATCCCTCCCTGAAATTGTCATGAGAGTCAGTGGGAAAATAGGATTAAATTTTTAATTTTTATGTAAGGATGGAGTTGAAATCTCCCACCTTACTTAATCCTGATACATTTATCTCAGTGAGAACCCACTGGAGCTGTCTACTAGGTGAGAACAAAGACGCAGAGCACCCCTTTAGGTGTGACAGGAAGTCTATTTGGGTTGACTGAGCACCATGTCCCCTGGGCCCTGTAAAAATCCATTGAACTACTTGGAATCATAGATTTAAGTACTAGTAGTACAAAAACAAAAGAGGAAAATTTCTTGTCTTTGAGGAACATGCATTCTAATGGAGAAGACAACACACACACACACAGATAACATACATATACAGGCATACCTTCTTTTAGTGCTCTTTATTTATTGTGCTTCACAGATATTGAGGGTTTTTTTTGTTTTGTTTTGTTTTGTTTTTTTACCAATTGAAGATTTGTGGCAACCCTGGGTAGAGCAAGTCTATTAGCACCATTTTTCCAACAACATGTGCTCACATTGTGTCTCTATCACATTTTGGTAATTCTCATAATATTTTAGACTTTTTCATTGCTATTATATTTGTTATGGTGATCTGTGATCAGTGATCTTTGATGTTACTATTATAATTGTTTTGGGGAGCCAAGAACCAGAACCGTATAAGACAGCAAACAAGATGGTGAACTTAATCAATGAACAATGTGTGTGTTCTGAATGCTTCACCAACTAGCTGTTGACCTATCTCATTCCCTTTCCTTGGGCTTCCCTATTCCCTGAGACACAACAATGTTAAAATTGGTCTAATTAATAACCCCACAATGGCCTCTTAATGTTCAAGTGAAAGGAAGAGTCAATGAATGTGGCAAACTTCATTGTTGTCTTATTTTAAAAATTTTTCTCAGTCATCCCAATCTTCAGCAAACACCACCCTAATCAGTCAGTGGCCATCAACATTGAGGCAAGATCCTTTACTAGCAAAAAGATAAAGCTCACTGAAGGCTCAGATGATGGTTAACATTTTTTTTAGCAATGAAGTATTTTTTAATTAAGGTAGGTACATTGTTTTTTTTTTAAACATAATACTATTGTATACTTAATACACCATAGTACAGTGTACGCATAACTTTTATAAGTACTGGAAAATCAAAATATTTGTGTGACTTGCTTTATTGAGCTATTTCACTTTATTGTGTTGGTCTGCGACCAAACCCACAAAATCTCCAAGGTGTGCCTATACAAGGTATGCCTGTGTGTGTATGCACACACACACACACACACACATACACACACACATATATATATATATGTACATATATATACATCCACAAATATACACATACACAAGTGAATATAAATTTTGAGAGGGAATATCCTACTATATGTAGGGAGGGAGGGTGAATAGTAAAGACTTCCTGTAGAAGAATGTATTTGGGCTTATACTTGAAAGAAACCAGCGATTCTGAGAAGCAGAGATGAGTCGGGACCACATTTCAGGCAGACAGCCTGGAGCAGGGCCATTGCAGTGATATGAATAAGGTATGGTTGGTTGTTGGAAGATTGAGGCTGGCTAGGCCAGAGAGTGAGGGAAGTCATGTATAATAAGACTGGAAAGATTGGAAAAGCCTATATTGTGAAGAGATTTTAAAAATAAAAAGAAGTGCTAATACTTGATCCTGAGTATAATAAAGCCACTGCAGCTCATATGTGGTCAGATCTGAGCTTTAGGAAAATTACTTAGGCAGATGTATGGAAGATGGACTGGTATGGGGAGTGGGTTAAATCTGAGAAACCAAATTGAAGGCTACTGCAATAGCCTTGGAGAGATATGATACTGCCAAAACTAGGGTGATGGCTGTGTGAGTAGTGGGGGGGGAGTGTATGTGAGACATGTGACAGCAGAAATAACTAGATCAGACAACTGATTGGATGTGTGGGATGAGTTAGAGTGATGATCAGAGAATGGCACTGAGGTAACGAATCCAACTGAATGGAAGGCTGATGGTGACAGTTAACATAGAAGGAAAGCTTGCTTTCATCTTAAACCATTTACTTTCCCACTGCTCCATTTTTCCATTCTTTCCAGTACTGATTTGCACTTTGCACTTTCGCTTATACCTTTGGAAGTAGGAATAGAAGTACTCCTTGCTCCACATTGCCACTTCTAGTGCCACACTGCCACACTGCCACTCCATAACTTCACTCAGTAATCTCTCCTCCTTTGAAGTTCATTCAATTCATAGTTATCACCCAATGAAGATGCTGTGATGAAGCTGCAATCTATCAATCTCCCTTCATCTATGAGATCTGTTTCTGGCTCATAGTCTTTCTCTCCTTTCTAACTCCTGCCCTCATATTAAGGGAAACAACTGATGAACAAGAAACAAGTCACTAGTGGTGTATCGAGACAACACATTCCACCATTCTTTTAATGTGATATGGGGGAGGGGAGAGGTGAATAACAGGTCTGCTCTGCCAATGGTTTCTCAAAGAACCTGTTCTCTTGGTGAAAGTAAAATTATTAAATTAATTAAGAGTTCAAAACTCAATAGAAGTGGTAATGAGTCAGCCTTTGGGGAGTCTCAATACATTTATTATCTTTTTATTTGATATAGTAAATATATTCTAAACTATATTATGAGCATGTTTTCCTTTTGTGTTCATCAAAGTTGAATAAGAGAAAAGCACATTAATGGTATAGGGAAAGGGGGTGCATAATAAGTGAATTTGTGATTAAATTTTACATTTTATACCTTTAATGTAGTCTAAAACAACCGAGGCCATGGTGGGTGGTGAGGGTGGGGGTACTTTTACATATAGAAAAACTTCCTGAATAATTTGTAGCAATACCATCAAACCTTTTCCCATGGAGACTAAATCACCAATCTCCTACTTTACATGTAGGATTCTTCTCCTAGGATATATCATCAGGGCAGCTAATGACACAGTAGATAGAGCACTGGTCCTAGAGTCAGGAGAACCTGAGTTCAAATCCAGTCTCAGACACTTATTAGCTATATGACCCTGGGCAAGTCACTTAACCCCAATTGCCTCAAAAAAAAACCCAAAACAAAACAAAACAAAACAAACAAAATAAAATACATCATAAAATACTAAATTCCAGGCTGGAAGGGACCTTAGAGGCCAGTGAGCTCAACCCATTAATTTACAAATGAAGAAACCATTGGTACAAGAAGTTAAGTGCTTTTCCCAGTCTCATAAATCTAAGGCGGATTTTAACTCGGCTCTTCTTGATTCTAATCTTAGCACTTTATCTACTGTGCCACCATGCTGTCTTAATACCTTTCTTGAACTCTCTGTAACATCAGACATTGTTTGACCATCCCCTCTTTTTTAAAACTCTCTCAACTTTGAATTTTGTGACATCGTACTTCCTGGGTTTTCTTTAGCACTTTTTGACTTCTCTTTCTTGTACTTACTAAATATGGGTATTCTCCGACCTTCTGATTTTTCTCTATATAGATTTACTTCCTCAGAAAATTCACTTTCAACTGTATGTTGAAAGTTATGACTTTTACCTCTTTACCTTCAGCCAAGATCTCTCACCTCTGTGCTGGATGATTATTTCCAGTTGCTTATGGGATATTTCCACTTTGATGTTTCACCATCACCAAAAATTCACTTTGTTCAAAGCTTGATAGCAACTGGTGATGCTTGGCTTAAAAGAGAATCAGAGGTGCTCCAAGGTGAAGAAGGTCCACAGCTGCCTATTCATAAAATAGGTAGGATTGAAAGCTGGACACTGGACAATGCTGAAGTGTACTGTAAGTGATTAGTTACTTAGAATGAATGTATATGAGCAGCACGACTGAATCAGTGCATTGTATCATAGTTTTAGAACTTGAAAGGACCTTAGAGACAGAGTGCTGGATTCAGAGTCAGGAAGACTTGAGTCCAAATCTGGCCTCAGACAGTCACTTACCCTGGGCAAGTCACTTAAACTCTGCCTCAGTTTCCCCATCTGTAAAATGGTGATGATAATAATGGCACCTCCCTCCCAGGTTGTTGTGAGAATAAAATGAGATAACATTTGTAAAGCATCTTATAGACCCTATGGTGCTATATAAATGTTATTATTATTAACTACTACTAATAATAATTATTTAATCCAAATGTCTTTTTTTTTTCTTGGACTGGACCTGTGTTTTCATTTGAATATAAAATTTATGATAAGGAAATTCCCTCTACCAATGCAGAATAGCACCTATTCTGTAATGTAAAGTCTTAGAAGGACACACTGACACTTAATGTGCATTAGAAACAAAATTTGAGCCTGGGTCTCTCTCCATTTATTTTACATAAGGAGAAACTGAAACCCAGAGAAGTCAAATGACTTGACTAAGGTCACCCAGCTAGTTGATGGCAAAGCTGGGATTTGAATCTATTTCCAAATCTTATGTCACTCCACTCTACTGTAGGTCAATGGGGTGGGTAAGAGCATGAGGTATTGGGAAGGATTCAAGTGTGGATCTCTGGAAAATGTGAAGTTGTACTTCTGGTCTGTGAGTACAGATCACTGGAGGATTTGGGAAAATGGAGAGAATGAATGATGGGGTTAGGTGTAGATCATTGTTACTGTGAGCTCTGAGACTAAATGTATCCTAGGTCCCAGTACAAATCCCTAGAGTAATATGAGAATTTGGGGAACTTTGATGATGGAGCCCTGGAAAATGTTTATCTGATTTTCACAGTTCTGAGGTCCCAGTTATCTCCACCAGGAGAAGAGGACCTCCATCGTGGCACAAGAAGATTCAGAGCCAGACTTTGAGGTACATGTTTATATAACTGTTTAGATGTAACTTACTACCGTACCCTCCAAAATTATTTCTCACCTAACAACAATAGCTGCTATTTATTCAGTGCTTTACATATTAACTCATTTGATCTTCACAATTCTATGAGGTGGGTGCTATTATTAATCTGCATTTTTACCGATGAGGAAATTGAGCCACATAAAGATTCAGGGTCACACTGCTAGTAAGTTTCTGAGGTGGGATTTAATCTCATATCTTCTTGATACCAAGTCCTGAACTCTGGCCACTGTGCCCCTTAGCTGATTAACCTTAACTCTCCCATTTTGTTGTTGTTGTTAGCAAAACCACCAATCATCTAGTTTCCCTTGCTTGTAATCTTTCAATGGAGTCATCTTTCACTCTTTTCTTTCTTTAATCTGTTACACAAACAAGTTGCTCCCAAGTCTTGCCATCTCACCTATCCAAATATCTCTTGGTTGTATATTCTCTTTTCTACTTCCTCTTCTATTATACTAGCCTGAGTCCTTCTCTACTTCTTGGCCATGAAAATAGAAAAAGATTTTTGTTCAAAGTTCTTTGGTAAAAGTAAATGAGAAGTAAAGGGGCGAAAAAGCTCCCTTTGGCTTACTTGAGATTTCTTCCCCAGTCTTCAGTTGTTCTTCCACAACTTAGTATTCCCATCCACCCCTTCTCTTAGGGACTTTGAGTCTCTGGGTTCAGAAATTATATTTCACATTTTGACCTATTCTTTTTTGTCCCTGTTGTTTTTTGCTGCTACCTCCAACTGTTTGCAGTGACTGGTACTGTCCCTTGACTCCTGTATCATAGAACATATATCTGATTTCCAACCTCTATCTGGAGGCCATGTTGAACTACAAGCTATATTTTAAACCATATTGTTTCTTTAGCTTGGCTGATCCACACTGTTTCTCAAGTTATCACCTGACAAGTTTATCATCCAATTTTGGTGAATAAAGTGGAGAGATGAAGACAAGACAATAGTAGTTATAGAGATTCGAACTAGTCAAATGACCATATGCCAAATGATGGATATTAATGGTCAACTGTGAAAGAAATCTCTAATGGAATAGGCCAAAGATCTGTGCTTAGTCATGGGCTGCTCACCATTTGTTTTAGTGATTTGGATAAAGGCACAGATAGCATATCTATTAAATTTGCTTGTAATAAAACTAGGTAATAGCTATCAACTTGATGGATGAGAGAATCAGAATCCAAAAGACGATGTTGACAGTCTAAGATAATTGAGCATAATCTAACAGAATGGAACTTAATTGGGATAAATGCAAAATCTTATACTTGTGTTTAAAAAAAATCCAATTCAAAAGTATAAGATGGAGGAGGCACAGCTAGACGACAGTGTGTCTAAAATGATCTGGAGAGGTTAGTAGATTACAAACCACATATGCATATGTTGTGTGGCATTCAATAAAATTAACGTAATAATAGGCTAGTTGCATAAAGAGATTTATGAGACCCAACACTACAGAATTAGCAGCGCCACTGAATTCTGCCAAGATTTACCAAGACCAAATTGATTGTGCTTTGTTTGAGGTCTCACATTCTAAGAAGGACATCGATACGCTACTGTTTGTCCTCAGTTTCAAAAAGGACCAATGATATCACAGGGTGATGTTTTGACTCTTGCTTGAATTGGATTTAAGTGAGGTAGAGGTGTACAAAGTCATCAGCCTCACTCTTTCTTCCACAGTCATCGAAGTCCAGTGGCAAGACAAAAGCCAAGACAACTGGCTATGGCCTGGGATGCAGTAGATGACTTTGAAAGCATTTTTAATGACTGACCAAGCCCTAAGTACTCCACAGCACCTGCTTTAGCTGCCTTCATGGCTATTGGAACAAATTATTCTTATCCACCCATTCCACTAGGGGCAGTCTTTACATGCTTGAGGTATACATTCCCCTTAGTCACCAATGGGTTTGAGGGCTGTCAGTTACCCTCAACCTGGTTTAGCCCATCTGCTGAGTCAGTTTTGCCCAGGTGTGGCAACTGTGCATACTACAATTTCTCAGAACCACAGGCAAGAGTTAGGTGAAGGTGGACATCAAAGGTTGATGAGCAGCCCCCAAAATAGGCTCAGTAAGCCCTCACACTGGAGGTGTTAGTCCTCCCTGAATACTCCCCACCCCCTGACATTGCTAACCTAGGGAATGTGGAGAAGAGTCCGGTGACCAGATTAGAACCTCAAGATTGTATCTTATGATGATCATTTGAAACAAGTGGGAACAGGTATGCTGTTTTAAAAAAAGAAGAAGATGATGATTTAGGGCATATGCTAGACATCTTCACGTACTTGAAGGTCTGTTGCATGGAAGAAGGGTTAGATTTGTTCTGTTTCATCATGAAGGGTAGAACTAGAATCAATGAGTGGAAGTTGTAAAGAGGAAAATTTTAGCTTGATAGAGGGAAACTTCCTAACAATTAGAGCTATCCTGAAGTGAAATGGGCTGCTTTGAGAAGAATGTGGTTCCACTTCACTAGAGGTCCTTAAATACAAAGAATTCTTTTTGCAATGGGTTGGGCTACATAGTTGTTGAAGTTTCTTCTAACTTGAAATTCTGGGATTGATTCTGGGATTAGCTGCTTTTCTCGGCTTACTGGGAGATATTATTGCTTAGTGTAATTTAATTTCATTCCATGAGAAGAATGCCTGCCCAGGACCATGTTCTCTGAGGAATTCTCCTCATGTTCTCATGTTCTCCTTTACTATTTGGGTATCTGGGACTTATCTTATAACTGACCCTTTTCTTGAGTGGGTGCATCTTTCTCTAAGTCATCCCTTCATCAAAATAAAGGAAATATGTGTTGGCCTCTATCCCTCATTACTTTTTGATCGTTAAACACATGTAGTTTCCTACACCAAAATGTCCCTCTACTTTAACACTGCAAGTTAGTTCTATGCTGGCAAAATCACTATTTTCGTGAACTCAAGATAGTACAGTATAATCTACTAACTCATAGCACTTTATTAATAAAATGGCCTACTCACCAGGAGGGTTTATTTTCCTTTTCTATTTTTAAAAAAACCAGTGGAAACCAAATGCTTTAGTAGTTCTTTGCAAATAACTAACTTGTTTTCCCCTCACAGATACAGAAGTGACATGCCATTCAGCAATTACTGAAGAATAAATATGAATATAAAAAGAACATTTAAATTCCAAATTGAGAGTTTACCTTACTTCATAAATCCATAAAAACAATAGCTAACAACTTATTTAATTTTCCATTTAGACTAGGGAAGACGCATTCCTCACAATCGGAGAACAATCTACTTAATCCTCTTTCTCAGATTTATTCATTCTTGACTTTGACTCAGCAGAATGACTCTTAGGAATGGTAGCCTTTTTGGTGACCAATGTCAATCCTTCTAGGAAGCTTTGAGTGATTAGTGAAAGTGGAGTCAGCAGCTGTAGCTAGCAGCTCAATGTACTCACTAGTGCTCATTCAACTAACATAAAGAACTGGTACACAACAAGATTTGTTGTACTGCTAGTATTTAGAAACCCAACCTCACTACACTGTGTCTACATTCTTAAAACATAGAGGATGGAAAGGGAAGGAAACATGTGGGACCCCATTGCAGGGGGGTATCCCAGTGTTAGAGGAGTTGGGTGTCCTGGGTGTCTATCCCTTTGTTTGGTGGATTCCTGCTGTGCTGTGAAAATGTCCTAAGGAGTCATGCACACCTAGTCATGTTGGAGAGCTGTTCAATGTGTTCAGAAATGGAGAACAAAAGGGAATCAGGGCTGTAATTCATCTGTGTCATGAGGTCAGGAGAAGCCATATCCTTGATAGCACCTTCTGAGCTGTTTCTTCTCCCTTAGAGCATGTCTGTTTTGGAGGCTAAGGAACCTTAGCCAGAGGTCAAAAGACCTTTGTAGAGAGTCCTGTTTTTATCTTCAGTTTCACACAATTGGACACCACCTTCCTCAGAAACATGAGAAGTGAACAGATGCACTTGATGGGGTAATGAGTATCTGTAGGTATAGTTTCTGATTAGTGAAAATTGCAGTTAAGATGTCTTACTCTAGTGAATCAAATAATTAAACAATGGGAGTGATTCCTCTGTAAAAGGGAGGGAAGAAGGGAATAAGCTCTTATGTAACACTATGTACCAGGCACTGAGATAAATAAAAGGACCTTATTATGAGGTCTTTCCTGATCACCCTGGCTACTAGTGCCTTCCTCTCCCCTCCAAAATTATATTTTATTTTTCATACATAAATGTGTAAGTACATCTATATATAAACTATGCATACATACATATATACACACGCATACATATACACACAAATGCATATACATATGAATACATGCATATGTGTGTGTTTACACCCACACCCACACCCACACAAATACACATATGTACAGGTGTCCCAAAAGTCTTAGTGTGGTTTTGATAGATTTTTTTAGTAGCTTAAAACTGCACTGAGACTTTGGGGAGTGTGTGTGTATGTATGTGTGTGTGTGTGTGTGTGTGTGTGTGTGTGGCACATAATATATATTACCTTCCTCTATAGAATGTTAACACTTTGAGGGCAGGGATTATTTCATTTTTGTCTTTGTGTATTCAGTGCATGACACAGTGGGCACATCAATTGATTAATAGTGAGATTTGGCAGAGAAAGGCACTAAGGGAATGACAACATAGGTTGGGGTTGGGTTTAGAAACAAAATAGTGCATTTAAGTATTACTCCATTTAAGGAGGTTTTGCTTACAATGCTATCAAGATGAAGGGGCACAGCGAAGGGAACCTCTTGATGCCTCTTCCGTCTTCCCTCCCCCCTCCCAATCCCCCATTAAACTCTTGAAAACCTCTGAACTGGATTGCAGACTTTTCCTTTATCATGTCCATTGGTTCAGGGGCATGTAAATTTAGGTCTAAGCTGCAGTAATTACTAGGCCCTACAAGAGTATAATTAAGCTAAACATTGAGTGATGAAAATCCAATACAGTTCACAAAAAAACTGTCTTGTGATGTTAAAAATTCCTCTAATGGGATCTACGTTTAATGGATTAAAATCCCTTCCTGCTAATAAAAAAGGTTTGAAGAATATAGATTTGACTTCAGGCGTGTATTTAAAGGTCCCTTTATTTCTGCCATCTGCCCAGTATGTATCGGAATATCAGAGTATCATTTGTGTAGGTTTGGTTTTAATTAGGGCCTGAAAATTATTGTTTGACTGTATGCTCATAAGAACCTCGGGAATAAGGGCAAGTGGGGGTAGAGGTGGGGGTGGAAGATGGGGGTAGAGGGAAGGAATTATCCTGAAGATTAGAATTTACTTCAGCAAGGCATCCAGTTGTTTGTTGAATAACCCCAGTGTCCTTCACCTCAAAAACCTTGCCCAGAAGGCCATTCCAAACATTTATTACTTGCAGAGTGAAAAAATGCTTCCTTATGTCTGCTCCGAATTTATTTTCCTTTAACTTTCATTAAAGGCCCTTTGTGCAGCATGAGCTGAGCTAAAAAAGTAACCTACATTATCTACACTTATGATTCTGTACACTTTAATTAGATCCTACCCATGTGTGTCATTTATGGAGCCGGATTGGCTTTTTTTCCACCTCTCCTTGTGATTCATTCCTTTTCATCTATTGTTATCTCGCTTTCTGCTTCTCCCTTTCTTTCTCTCTCACTTATTTAGTTTCATTTTTCAAAATAACTGGCAGGATGTGAATCTGGTCCCCTGAAAACCATCTGACTGGAATACTTTGTAACGTATAACCCGCATTACATGCGTCGTCCTAACAAAAGACGACATAAACAGCAGAGGAGACACAGCAGTGGAAATGTTTCTGCTCAGAGCCCATGTGCGATTAGGCATCCTGAATAATGGACCGTAAGGATTTGGCCTTTAACAATGCCTTTTCTCTATCCCTACTAACCCCCAGAGTCTCATATCAATAACTATTAATACTATTGCAATACCCCCTCTAATAAGGATAAGTGAAAGAGGAACAGAGGGCTTTGGGAAATCATTAGGGCTACATGCTAGAAGGCATGCTTCGTTCTTTCCAGAGAATCTCCATGCTTTATTTTATACATAAACTTAAAGACATTTAATGTTCCATCTGTTTGATTTTTTAAAACTCATCCAAAAGCTCTTTTTAGCTGACCCTGTCCCCTCCCCAATGATTGAGCATAGAATAAAATTTTGTATCTCAAGGAAAATGTGAGCAGGTGGACATAAACTAAGATTGCAGATGGAAGCATGACATCTAATTTTGTACATAGAATTGAGGCCAGGTGTGAATTTAAACCAGTACTTCCCCTTCCTCCAACACCCCACCCCTCATCTCAGAAGATGGTTGCGTATGCTTCATCAAAGCAATAGAGTAGAAGTCAAATCAGGACTTGAGATGGGTGAAAATAAATGCACACTTGAATGGACTTCCTACCTTTCATTACCCCTTCCTCTGGCCACTGCTGTTTCTGTTGCACCCCCCACCCGACCCGGCATCTTTCCAGTCTTCTTGCATTGTATATGCTTTCCCAATGTGTAGTAACACTGACCTTCCTCCCACAAGACACTCCATCATCTGACTTTTTGCATTTTCACTGGCTGTCTCCTATGCCTGGAATCTTCCTCCTCATCTCCAATCTCCTGGCTTCCCTGACTTTCCTGGCTTCCTTCAGGTCTCAGCTAAAATTCTACCTTCTACAGGAAACCTATCCTCATGTTCTTTGATTCCAGTGTCTTCCTTCTATCGTTTCCAATGTATTCCCTCTGTAGCTTGTTCATACATACTTGTTTTCATATCATCTCCCCCTCAGATTGTCAGTCCAAGGACTGTCTTTTGCCCCGGTTCAGTTCCCCAGTACTTAATAAGTATGCATTGACTGTTCATTGCTTTGCTGACTGATTGTTGTCTCTAAACTAATGTATTAGCCACTTTGATCACTCCCAAAGCTAAGTGAATGAGAACTGAAAAGGATATAAGTTTGAGTTCGCATAGTAAAAGTGAGGAGGTCAGAGAAGTACAAAAGGTCAGAGTAGACAGGAATAAAAGAAAGAATGGTACAGTGGAAAGAAGGCTAGATTGAGAATCAGAAGACTTGGGTTCAAATCACGCCTTAACACTTACCACTTGTTCAATGTCAGTCAAGTCATTTAAACTCTCTGGAGCTCAATGTTTCCATTGGCAAAATGGCAAGGTTAGAACCCTGTCGATCTCCAAAACTATGATCCTAAATGGCGATTTTCACCTGCTTAGAGACAAGGACTAAATTAAAACTCTCCTCCCAAAAGAATAAGAACACAATTTTGCCTCCTTTCAAACTTAAACCTAATTCTAAGAATTGCTCGATTTATTCTAGAATTATGAACTCATAGGGCTGGAAAAGATTTCATGCTATCTGGTCCTTCTTCCTGCATTCAGACTTACCCTTCAACTAAACAAGACTAAAGGCTACATTTAGCTACTGGAATGAAGTTGATCCCAAAATAAAGAAGTAAGGGAAAGGCTACCAAATGGACTTGAAATATCAAAACGAAAATTGGATTTGCTAGTTCATTCAGTTGAATAACCAGTTTAAATAAATTCAATCAGTTATTTTGGGTATTCTGTCAATACAACATTTAAGGAAGGAAAAGTTTAAGGGAAAGTCTACCTTCCAGTTATCAGGTTTACTAGCTATGAAACAGAGTAACTATTCTCCCTGGGCAAACAAAAACCTTGCTCCCAAACCTTAAGATAATTAATTTCAGAAGGATAAGTGAGATGGAACTTTTAAACAAGAAGCAGGTCAGAATAAGGGCTTACATAGGCAACCTGATTAACCTTGAATCTGAAGAAAGGGAGAGAGTGAAAGTGAATTCTGTTCACACAAGAAAGAGCAAATAAGGAAATCACAAAATTAGTCATTTTCCTAGTCTATATAACAGTGGAGGTAGAACCAAAGTGTGGGTCAAGACACACCCAGATTTCTTTTAGCTTTCAGGAGACTAGATCTTTTTTGGTGTTTTCAATTTTAGCTTAAGAGAGGTCATATTACCTCGTGGAAAATTCCAAATAATGTCAAAATGTATTATGGAAACCAACATTAACATTAAGCGGGCTTGCAGGTTCTTGCCAGAAGTGACACTATAGTTCAAGACCACACTGACTGGCTGGAATTAGGCACCTCTCTGGAAAGCATTGCTTGTCAAAAGTAAATGTTATGACATGACTGCATGCTCCTGCTGCTAGATCTGTGTGGCTCATGAATTGGGAGGCTAGCCATGGCTACCAAAAAGGCTCAATTTACCCACTGCTTCAGTTTCATTAATAACAATACCCGACATTTATATGGCAATTATAAGATTTATGAAATGTTTTCCATGAATTATCTCATCTTATCTTCACAACAAGCCTGTGAGGCAACTACCAGAAGTATTATTATCTCTATTTTGCATAAGAAGAAACTGAGGCTGAGGAATTAAGTGACTTTCCCAAGATCCTACAACTGGCAAGTGTCAGGCAGGATTACAACTCTGCTATCTCCTGACTTCTGGTCTGGCACTCCTGCTACATTACAGTGTGAAATAAGTTGGGAGCCAAAGTATCAATTGAACTTACAAAAAAGATTGTATAATGGGCTACCAGATGTAGATATGGTAGGCAAGGCTGTCTTCATGTGCAGGTAGAATAGGCAATCACATACAGCATTGCCTTACACTGCTCCCCTCAACACACATATTCCCAACTACTCACCAAAAATACATTGCCCCATCAGAATCATAGTACTAACAGTCACATTCTGTCACATTCAAAAGTCACAGAATCACAGAAATTGGATGAGACTTCAGTAGTTATTTAGTCCAACTCATACCTAGAGGAAGTCCTTGCTATGACATTCCCAACAAGTTATTGTCCAGTCTCTGCTTTAAGATTTTCAACAAGGAAGAGCCTCCTGCCTTCTAAGATAGCCCTTTCATTTATATACAACTCTAATTGTTAGGAAAGTCTTCCTTACCTTTAAGCCTGAATTTGCCTGTTTGTAATTTCCACCCATTGCTCTTGCTTATGTGTGGTTCTGGAGCCAATGGGACAAAAAGAGGTTTAGCTCCTCTTCCACAAAGGATTGTGAAGTCCTTTAAATAAGTGAAAACAGAGATGATACACTCACCCAAACCCCAACAGACACTCTAGGCTGAAAATTGTCAGTCTTTCAACCTATTTTTATGTGGCATGGGTTTAAGGTTTTTCATCATCTTGGTTGCTGTCTCTGGATCAAGTCAGTTAAGTTATTTTTCAGTTGTGTCCAACTCGTCATGACCCCATTTGGAGTTTTTCTTGGCAAAGATACTGGAGTGGTTTTCCATTTCCTTTGCCAGCTTATTTTACAGATGAAGAAACTGAGATAAACAGGGTTAAGTGACTTGCCCAGGGTCACACAGCTCCTAAGTGTCTGAGACCAGATTTGAACTCAGGAAGCTGTGTCTCCTTGACTCCAGGCCCAGTACTCTGTGCACTATGGATCCACCTAGTAGCTGAATAGAAATGTTAGCAATTATTATACCTTTATCCAAGTCATTAAATTTTTTTTTACAGTTAAATGGTACAATATCAAACATAAATCCTAGAGTACGACACTGGATATTATCTGCCAAACTGATATTTAGCCATTGCTGACAACTTTTTGAATCCAACCACTCAGCAAGTTCTAGATTCAGATATGGATACTACTATCTATAGCCTATGTCTCTCCATTATTTTTTCACAGGAATGGCATAAAGTCTTTTATCAAATGTATTATTAAAAATCATTAAACTATGCCGACAACAGTTTAATAATTCAGTCCAAAAAAGGAAATAAGGTTAGTCTGGCAAGACCTGTTCTTGATGAAGCTGTGCCAACTCTTTATAATGACCACTTCCTTTTATAGACATTCACTAACCTCATCTTTAATGATCCATTCTAGATTTCTCCCAGGAATCAAAATGATACTCACTGCCCTATAGTTGGGGTACTTGGTTTCTTCTTTTAAAACAAACAAACAAACAAACAAGCAGAACATTCCCTTTTCTCTAGCTTTGTGATGCTGCTAGAGTTTTCTATGCTCTCTCAGGATATGTCACTAGGAGTGACATTGTTACCACCTCCACTAGTTCTTTTGATACACAAAGATATAATTCACCCAAGACTGATGACGTGAATTCATCAAAGACAGTTATTATCTTAATATCTCTTATTTAACTTGGGTAAGAACTCAATCCCAGTCATTTTTGTTATAGAATTTTCCTGCTCGAAGTCTTAGGAAACACAGCAGGAAGCGTTCTCAGAGGCCATCTAATCCAACCAATTCATTTTATAGTTGCAGAAACTAAGACAGAGAGTTTCAGTGACTTGCCCAAAGTCACGCACAGAATAAACTTGAGTCATTCTCTGTAACAGAGAAAACAGATGCTAAATAGAAATTAGATAGCTCCACCTTCTCCGTTTCATTTATTGTCTCATTTACCCTAAACAGTCTTATTTTTTGCTTCCATGATTACTCTTTTCCCCAACATAGCTGAAAAAATCTACCTTTTTGTTGTCCTTACCTTGTCTCACAATCCTCACTTGATAGATAGCACTCTTGAGACTATTTTTACAATATCACACTTACATTCATCATCTGTTGCTTGTTCTTGCTTTTATGTTATATATGTATGTATATATATAATATACATATAATATATACACACATACATATATGTATATACACAGTGATATATAGAATACAAATTTAATATATGTATGCATATAGATATACATACATACACAAAAATGTGTATACATATACACATATATATGTGTATATACATATACATAGATATATAGTCTTCCATTTAAATTAATAGTTGAGTTCTCTGAGCATCCATAACAGTCTCAATTCAATTCAATTCCGCAAGTTTTTAATTGAACCTCAACCATATGGTGGGTGCTACAGATACAAAACAAAAACATAAACAAACTGTCCGTGTCTTCAAAAAATTTACTTTCTACAAGAATGCCACTCTCAATAAAGTATAGCCAATAATGTTTGATAATAGTGCCTCAAAGTTTTATATCAATTTATACCTTTCAAAATATGTTTACATGCTTTATATAATTTGGTCCTTACAGGAGAATCAAAACAAGGTCATTAGGCATGGCATGTGGTCATAATCCTATATTACAGATGAGGAAACTGAGGTTCAGGAATTACAAGTGAAGATCAGAGATGGGTGAACAAGATAAGACAGCAAGCTGGGTTTCCTGACTCCTAGCCTCATACTCCTGTCACTAGAACACACTTCTGGACTAGTCTTTAGGCCATCAAAGTACTACTAATGGATATAAAGAAGGAGGTGTGTACTCCCACAAAGAGTGGTTTGATAGGAAGATAGTTAAACTCAGAGCCAAGAAGCCTAGGTTTGAGTGCTAGCTGTACAACTTACTATCTATGTGACCCTGGACAAGTCACTCTTCTTAGAAGACTCCTTCTCATCAGAGTTATTTCCCTGTGTGCCCTAAGAATTTCATTCTTCAGAATTTATTATCCTTCAGAATTTTATTATCTCATTCCTCCTTTCTCTACTTATTTCACAGGTTGGTTGAAAGGCTCAAATGAGATAATGCATATCAAGTATTTTGCCAATTTATAAGCCCTATATAAACACCAGATTATAATAATTATTATTTCTTCCCCAAGTTTCTGTATTTTTGACCAATTATATTTCATTGACTTTTACTGTTGTCCCTTACATGTTTCATTTTAAAGCTGGTATATGTGAGATACAGGGTAAATTAAATTAATGTCTGTCAAAACTGGAAGGAAAATTCAAGCTATTAAAAATTCTTGGATCCTGACTGGGTGCCCAGAGAGCATAATTTGAGCTTGTTAGTGATGCAGGCCTCCAAAAGGGGAATATTTATCTGATTTTAAAACTTAGCTCATTAGGTATTCACAGTGCTAGGAAATTTTCATGTTTTTATCTTAAAGATTTCACCCAAAGATGAGGACTGGCTTTATCCATCATTATAATGTCAAGAGATGTGCTTTTAATGAAAATATTTACCTCATTTGGGCACCATCATTTAGGAAGCAACAGTGGTGAGCTGAAGATCATCCAAAAGAGAGCAAACTGAATGATGATGGGGCCATGCCATAAAAGGATCCATTGGAACTGGAACCACAAAAAAAGAAGTCTCAGGAGGACAGAATAGTTTTCAAGAATTGGTCTTCAACACCTAAAAGGGCTGTCATGTGGGAAGAATGGACTTTTCTATGGCCCCAGAGTACAAAACTGAGAGAAAGGGATGAAAGTTGCAAATAGAAAAATTTGGGCTTTATGTCAAGAAAATGTTTGTAACGTTGTTGTTCAGTCATTTCAGTCATGCCCTACTCTTTATGACCCCATTTGGGGTTTTCTTGGCAAAGATGGTAGAGTGGTTTGCCATTTCCTTCTCTAGCCCATTTTTTAAAGACAAAGAACTGAGTCAGACAGGGTTAAGTGACTTGCCCAGGGTCACATAGCTAATAAGTGTCTGAGGCTAGATTTGACCTAATGAAGATGAATCTTCCCGATTCCAAGCCCAGTGTTCTAACCACTGCACTACCTAGTTGTTCCTTTTGTAAAATTAGAGTTGTTCAAAAGTGGGATAGAGTGGTGCAAGAAATGATAGATTCCCTTGCATTGACTCTTGTGAGACAATGGTACCTATACTTGATAGATGATATGGTCTACCAAATAGCATGAGCTGTAGCAGGGAACCTTTTTTTAAGGTGCTGGGGTGACTGGATATCTGCTGATGTCCCTTCCAACTCTGAAATTCCTTGAATCTATAATTCAGTGTCTCAGACATGGGCACTTCTTATTACTACCAACATGAAGTATTTGATGAATAGAAACTCTGTCCTAGGTACTATGGGAGCATACAAAAGAAATATTTGGCCAGATGTAGTCTCTGACTTATAGACTAGGTTGCTAGCTTCTTGATCAACTGTGAGGTAGCTCATCAAGAGCCGAAGGTGAGACCCTGCACGATGGTTTGACAGGCAGATTAGCGGCGATGCCATGTTTACAGACCCAGTCCTCATCAGCAAAGTGGTGTCCAAAAGTTGTACAACCAACAGTTTTATTCATCTATTTCATAGATAATTAAGGCCTCAATTTAAAAAAAAAAATTGGAAGAGTGTCAAAATACCATTTAGGCTCTGTAAAATATTTACAGTCTTTTAACAGTCTGTGAATATCTCTGAAAATATCTCCATTGAGAAACTTTTAAATGCCAATGACTGTACCTAGGAAGAGATAAGAGGATGAAGAGTAGAAGATTATGGAGTTCATTTTACCCCCAGTGTCAAAGTCGTCTGGAAGAGCATTTTTCTTGAAGGTAGCTAAAATCACACACTAGTCTAGTGGTTTTTAAACTTTCTGCTACCAGGAACCCTTTACACTCTTCAAAAGTATTGATGACTCCAAATACCTTGTGTTTATCTGGTTTATATTTGTTGATATTTACCATATTAGAAATAAAAACTGCTAAATTTTAAAAAATATATTTATTAATTTATTTAAAATAATAATAATAAATCCATTATGTGTTAATATACATAACATGTCTTTATGAACAATAAGAATGTTTTCCAAAGCAAAAAAAAAAGTAGTAAGAAGAAGGGCATTGTTTTACATATTTTTGTACATCTCTTTAATATCTGGCTTAATAGAAGACAGCTGGATTTTCCTATTTGCTTCTGCACTTAATATGTTGTGGTATGTTTGGCTGAAGTATATAAAGAAAGTCTGGTCTCACAGAAAAGGGAAGAGCACTTTAATAGTCTTTTCAGATAATTGTGGATATTCTTCTTTGACACTATCGCAAAACTCAAGTGGTAATTTCTTAATGGTTAGTTGTAATGTAGAATTTGAAACTAGCAAAGAATTTTTTATGCAGTTAAATTTTTACATTAAAGTCCATTGACCTCTGTTGGACTTTTCAGGGATATTTATCCATTCATGATTTTGTAATAACATGAGTTTGGAAAATATTGGTTCACCAGGTTATGCAGATATTCCAAATGTTGACACATTTCATCATGCAATAAAAAAAAATCACATTTCTTAGTAGCACCGTTAATCTAATCAGAAAAGTCTTTAAGTACTAGGAAGTTATTGAGGTCACAGAGGCAGAAACAAGTTTTCCAAAATTTTGTTTTTTTGCTTCAGAGCTTGAATTTTATTATTGGCAACAAATATCATCATTCTTTTCTTTGAAGTGACAGGCTCACTTTGTTCATTTTTGAGAAAACATCTGCCAAATACCCAAGTTTCTCAATAACCATAGTTTGTCTGTCAGTGGTCTTTCAAGTAAAAATGGAGTTCCATGAAAAAGGGGCTAGTTCAGCTCACAACTCAAACAATCACACAAGTGCTTTTCCTGGAGATAACCACCATACTTCAATATGCAGCAGAAAAACTATTAGTATGCTTCATATTTCATCACACATAATATCAAAAGGATGTATCCTTAAGGGGCAATAAATTTAATCATTGTCATTGCTTAATCAAGGACATTGGTTCTTAAAAAGCATTGTCGCTGTTGTTATTATACAGAAAGTGCCTGGTATATACAATGACTAGAATACATGGTATATACATGACTAGAAGTTGGTGCAACTGCTTTGATTGATACCAAAGGTTCCCCCAGTTTTATCAGCCTTTGCTTTTACACCATTAAAAGTGAATAGCTACTATTGTGCTGTAAGAAATGATGAACAGGCAGACTTCAGAAAAACCTGGAAAGACTTGTATGGTCTGATGCTGAGTGAAATGAGCAGAACCAAGAGAACATCATACACAATAACAGCCATGTTGTGAGATGACTAATATTGATAAATTTAACCCTTCCCAGCAATACAAGGATCTAAGACATCTCCAGAGGCCCTGTGATGGAAAATGCTATCCACATCCAAAGAAAGAACTATGAAAGTTGAATTGCTATTTTTTTTCTCTTCTGTTGAGTTTTGTTTCCTCTTTCTAATGGATCCTCCTATTGGTTTTAATTTTTACTTACAACATCACTAATGTGAAAATACGTTTAATATGAATGTAAATGTATAACCTATATCAGATTGTGTGCCATCTTGGAGAGGGTGGTGGGGAGGAAGGGGGGGAAAATTTTAAACTCAAAAGCATATGGAAGTGATTATTGATAAATCAAAATAAATTAATATATAAAAAAGAAAAAAAAACAAAAAAGTGAATAGCAATACAGTTGCTGCAGGATAAACCGTGAGATTCAAAAAGTTATTCAACATTAAATATTTCAACAGGACTTGTGTTTGTTTCTGAGCACTCATATTAAAGATCGCTGATAATTATTAGTGCTAATACCAATGGATATAAGCAAAACATCAAGTCTAAACTATATTTGCAAATCCATCCATTTGGAAGGTAAAATATAATTCTCCAGATAAAATATTAACTCGGTCTTCATGTTTGTAGCCAACCTTTTAGTTCATGGTTCCTGTGATCTCTGGAAACTCTACTATACATTCATGAAAGAATGAGAGTGACAAGGGGAAATAATGTCTTGGTATCATTATGAAAATAGTTTTGACCTTGTGGACCCCCTGGAAGGGTCTCAGGGACTTCCAGAAGTCCCCGGATCATACTTTCAAAACAGTTTAACCTGTACTAGCTTATAGTTATCACAGTCAAAGTTTCGCATCAATCCTCTGTTTGTTGGTTCTTCTCACAAGTTATGCTTTGGTTGTTCAGTCATTTCAGTGATGTCCAACTCTTCATTACCTCATAATGCAATGGTTTGGCATTTCCTTCCCCAGGTCATTTTAAAGATAAGAAAACTGAGGCAAACAGCGTTAAGTTACTAGCCCAAGATCACACAGCAAGTGTCTAAGTCTAGGTTTTAACTCATGTCTTCATGACTCTAGACTGGGTGCTCTGTGCACTATACCCATGTTGCTGCCCCATAAATAATGCTAGCTTATAAAATACTGATGAAGAAAACAAAGACCATGTCAAAAAGGGGATCAAATGAGATAACATATGTAAATCACCTTGCAAACATTTAGTTATCTAATTATTATTATTTTATAGTGTCCCCAAAGTTTGAGAACAGTTTTAAATAGCTTCAAGCTGCAACACCCTCTATCATAGCATGACACCAAGCTGAAGCCCTGCAGCACCTCCATAAACAACCTCGCTGACTTCTTGAGCAGTTTCCTTACCATGATTTGTCATGGTCAATGTCCAAAAACACGACAGGACCACCCACAAAGAAACCCTGGAATGCAGCCAGTCTGTCAGCGTTGCAGCAATACTGTCTACTCCTCTGCTCTGCCCAGGCTGTCCACACATGGAGGATGAGTGACAGCAAGCCAGACAGTTCCTATGTAACAACCTTAAATGGGGCAGTTATAGACAGAGCAGGCAGAATGGATGTTATGAAGACTGCCTGATGAACTACTGAGAGCAGAATCAGCTCCTACAGATAGGAAGCAATTGCAGGCAACACTTCAAACAGGCATTTAGCAACTAGAGGTAGTTCTTTTCACTTAAAGGTTCCATATAAGTAGCCTGGAGAATAATGGCATAGAAAGCTAGCCTATGAGGCAGGTTTAAGGCCTGTCCCTGACACATACTAATTTTGTGACCACAGACAAGATATTTTATCTCTCAAAACTCCAGGCAAACTTCCAAGATTGTTGATTGCAGAGGAATTGTCAATCTGTATTGATGGAATGAATTTCCATAATGGAATTTTTCTATACTGATGCAGGCATACTTATAACCCTCCCCATTAAAAAAATAAAAATTAAAACATATAATTATGCTTTTATATCTATACTAATGAAGCAAAAAGCTAAAAACCAATCATGTGTGTTTATATATGTGTGGGTACACACACATATACATACATGTATAAACACACACACACACACATATATATAAATATATATGTATGTATATATATATATATATTTTTTTTCATGTAGGAAGACCTGTCTAGCATAACATGGTATATTGGGAGGAGAATCATGGTTATGTCAAAATATCAATGGACCAGGAATGAGGATACCTAGATTCTACCTTGAATAAGTCATATCATCTCTAAAGTTAAGCTAAAGAGCTTAACTTTCCTTGTCTATAACATAAAGAGGCTAAACTGGATTATATCCTGTCCCTTTTAACAAATTTACTCTTCTAAATGTAATTTTGTGTAGATTTGGAGATGTTTAATAAGTACAGGTATATTTCACATTTGAAGGTAATCTTAAATGGCCAAAATGTCAGTGTTGACCATTTTAGATCCCCAGTACTAGAACAGATGCTATAGTATTGCATTCTTTGTTGCAATAATGCCTTATCTTTGATTTCAACTCTAAATAAATGAGAAGTTGGAAAAAAGAGCATTTTACTGCCCTCAATGACTCAAGGTCTGGATTAAGACCGAATATATCTGAAGGTAATTAAAGAAGTTACATATGTGATGCTAAGCAATGTATTTGAAGAATGGATGGAAAGTGCCACAGCATTGAAAATGGATAAATGTACTAATTTCTTTAAAAAAAAAAAGGAGGGAGGAGGCTAGAGAGCATAAGATATATTCTTCAAATTTCCATCTGATGACATAATGGAAATTTTGGGTAAACTTTTCCAAAGCTTATTATTAAAATGGTGGTTTGTGAGTATATAAGAAAGTAGTGGTCACTATGGGACAATAAGACAACAGTTAGATCCCAATTAATGTGAACAATGAATCTCTTGAAGAGGTCACATTATTAGAATTTACACCCATATTTCCATTGGAGTGGAAACAAATTTATAATTTCAAATAGCATGATTTTTATTATACGAGACCACTTCAGGGAATTCGTTATTCACACTAATTGGGATCTGGCTCTACATTAAAAATCAGTCTTGACAAACTAACCTAATTCCCTTTTTGAAAGGGTTACTAGACTGACTTCCTCAACTCAACTTCAGTTTTGAAACCTCACTGTGGATAGATTCAGAGGTAATTTTGACTCAATATCAATCAGTCTCCTAGTCACTCTGAATTAAAACTTTGACATCATCTCTAATTCTTTTCTTTGTTGTCCCTTAGAGTCATATATGTAGCCAAGTGCCAGTTTCGTTGTTTGTCCTCCATTTATCTCTTACTCTCTACTTTGAATCTGACCACCCTAGTTTGGGTCCTTTTCCCAGATGAGGAAATGGAGAAATGGAGGGTGTGATTTACTTTAGTTTACACATCTAGTAAACTGTGGCGCTGGGATTGGAACTCATATCATTTGACTCCTCATTCTGGATTTATTCCATTATACCACCTGGACATAGGAAAAATCATAATGACTAGAAATGGTCTCAGATGTTAGACTTGAAAGAGAGGATGAAAGAGAGGAGGCAAAAGGAAGAGATGTAAAAATATCAACTTACATTTGACTCAGATGAGTAATGGGGACATAGAAGACAGAAATCATTTGTACAACAAATATTGTATTTCAGCTAGAAATGTATTGTAGTAACATCTTGAATTGGAAGGCTGAGGATATCTTACATAAATATATCAGCATTTGTTCATTTTAAATGACAGGATCAAATGACAGTAATTGTGAAAACACAATTGCCCCAGTGTTTGTATAAAGGTGGTGACCCCAGAATCATAGAATTACAAAACTGGAAGGACTCTTACGCAGCCTTTATTTGAAGGTCTCCATTGAGGGAGACTCCATTGCTCTCAAAGAAGCCCAGTTCACATTTGATCTCTGATTGTTGAAGAGTTTGTCTTTAGTATTACAGTGGCCTTCTAATTGATCTCCTTGCCTCAAGTCTTTTGTACACTCCAAACTATCTTCCATAGAGCTACCAAAGTGATTTTCCTTAAACTCAGGTCTGACCACACCATTCCTTTATTCAGTAAACTCTAGGAGCTCCTTAGAGCTCCCTAGCCCCAACCCTATCTTTCCATTCTAATTATACATCATTTCTATTTCCTCACCCTATAATCCAGCCAAACTGCCCTTTTCTCTTTCTTCCACAATAACTCCATCTCCATTTTCTATGACTTTGAACTTATTCCTGGAATGTTCTCTCTTCTCACATTTCTCTCATAGAATATTTCTTTTTCTTCATTACCTTCTACATGAAGCCTTTCCTGATTCCCACCCACAACTGCCAATGTATTCCATTCCCTGTATTAACTATCTTCTATTTATTATATATTTATTCTAAGAGAATTATCATGGCATTGTGGATAGAACAATCACCTAGGAACCAATAATAACACCTGGGTTCAGTCTAGCCTCTAACACACACTGACTGTGAGATCCTGGGAAAAGACATCAAACTTCTTAGTGCTCTAAGTTAAAGGTGTGTCAAACACATGTGGCCCAAACCAGATTAAAATAGGATTGGCAAATAATTAACAAAATAAATAAAAAACAATAAAACATAGATAATATTAAAGAGAATTTTTGAGTCAATATGTGGCTTGCCAGGATCCTGGCCCACATTTCTAATTGTCTGACACCACTTTTTTAAGCAATTCTCTAAAACCCAAGTTACAAATAAGGTGATGACTTGTACTGGTAGAAGGAGTTTCTTTATCTTGGATTTCCCTAGAACATTGAAAGCACAGGTCCAGTTCCTATCCTTTATTCATTCTGTGTGTGTGTGTGTGTATGAGTGTGTGTGAGTGTGTGTGTATGTTGTTTTCCCTAATAGAATGTAAGATAGCTGAGATTTAAGATTGTTTTATTTTTTGTTTTTATATCCCTAGTGCTAACATCACAGCTGGCACATAGCAAGCAATTAATAAGTATTTGTTGATTGACTGATTACAACAAGTCTAAATGCTCCCTTTTGCATCTTTGGAGTACACTCCAGATGACCTGGACAGAAAAAGAAAATAGAGATATTCCTCTGTTACAAATCCATAAAATATCTCATATACAGAGAAAAGGAGGGTGAGTAGTGATGGATCAGAATGCAGATCATTGCATTATGACTGAAAGCTGGCTATTATTGCTGTCACCATAACTTGCAAGACCTCTGGAAGTAAGTAAGCCCATCATGGGTCAATTACAGATTTAGAATTGGAAGAAGCTATAGAGATCTTCCAGGGCAATCTTTTCATTTTAACAAATGAGAAAACCAGTGTGCAAAGAAAATGAATCAGTCCTCCAACGTCACAGAAGTAGTAAGTAAAAGTGGTGGGATTTGAACCCAGGACCCAGTGCAAATCCAAGTCAAGATTGAGAATGAGTCTCTTGAATTTGGGTGGTAGAGACCCCTAGCTGAGGACAGGCCTATTTCTAGCTTGCTGCCTATATCAGTCTTTTAAATAGAAGATAAAGACAAATTATTACTTAAACAATGCTGGCAAGGAGGGTGCAAAACATGTCTGAAAAGAGACCGAGATGCCAACAAAGGATTGAATTCATGAACTTACACAATTATTTATACTTGTGAGAGGCAAGAGCATTTTGTAAGTGCAGTTCAGAAAAAGGTCAGCACCTAAGGTCGAACACCACTGAGGAATTATTACTCTTTGGGAATAAAGAAAAATCAAATCACTATTTTCATAGGAAGATGTTTTCTATTTCAATTTCACTGTATTCTAGGCACAGAGCTTAAATGTGGCAAGAATGGAGGGTACACATCCCTGTGGTGGAGACGAATGGGAGTAGGGCAGGATGGAGGAGGACAGAGAGAGGCATGGTTGTAATTACTCTAGTCACCCCCAGGCAGCCATCATTGATCCTGGCTTAACTGAGCTTATGATATTTTCATGACATTCAGAGATTTGTTTCTACAACTTTCCAGTGCTTCTGAAGGAAAACTAGGTGCAGAAGGAGGACAAAAACCTGGTAAAGAAGATTCTTTTGGAATGAGCCTGTCTTAGGGTAATTTTTTTTTTGGTGGTGGTGGGGGAAACGTGGGAGGAAAGGAGAAAGAAAACAAGGAGAACCCTGAGAAAAGAAAATCTTCAATCCTCTGCTCTGATTTATTCAAAGCAAACCAAGATTGTTGAGCCAGGGTCCTAGTTAAAGAGCTACTGAACCCTGCAGCCAGCTTATTCTCTAGCCCATCTTCTGGGATTAGAACAAAGCCACAGCAGCTGACCTTTTGCATCTGCTTTATTCTCCCTCCCCAATTGATGGGAGTTAATTCTTCATAAATATTATAACATGAAACACCATTCCGTTGATATGTACAAGCAATTGACCTTTAGTTCTCAGACATTCATATTCTTCTAAATTTGCAGTGGTAAATAATTTTCCAAAGATGCAAAGAGCAATATGGTAACAAATCAAATGCAACTGTTAATCCTAAGAAACTTCAAGTGAATAATATTAAAAACTAATTTTAAACATAAACCAAGGATAGAGATCATGTGATCTCTATCCTGCCAGGCACTGTTATTACTGCACATGTGGTATGCAGGTTTACTGGGGGCTTGTGGTACTCTCCAGGACTTGAAGGCTTACAACAATTAAGAATAAAGAAGACACAACCTTAACTTCTGTCCACGTAATACTTAGAGAACTAACTACTATTGGATCCTGATATTCTGCTGCTTTTCCTGAGAGTAACCCAGATTTTTCCAATCACAAAGATCCATGTTTCACATCTACACATAAATATGACTTGTGCATATATATGTATATATGTATGGATATAGGTATGTATAACTTCCTGCCTGTTCAAAGTGTTACACTGACTGACCCATAATTTGAAAGGCCTTGAGGCATTCACAGAAAAATCACATCACTAATAAAAACAATGCAACCTTTCCCATCCTTCAAATGTACTTAGCTTCTCTCTCATAAATACAGTGTCCACTAGGTAATGCTTCCAGGAACATTACTGCTTCTTCAAATAATTTCCTTGTCCATTCCCAGAACCAGTACTTGGGCTGAGGAGACTCTTTGACGATATGGCATTCTGAATGGCTAGGCCTCATCAAATAGGAGTTATAGTCACAACGAGTCTTACATAAACATGGACCTCTTGACATTCTCATGTTCCAAGGGAGCCCCATGGCTAACTGTAAGTGAAATGTGTATATTTGTTTTTTGGAGGGCGGCTGGATGGATTCCCGGGGCCTATTTGTTAATTTCACAAAAACCTACATAAAGGGTAGAGCCAAAAAGGGGTTTGTCTTTTACCTTCAAGAGTCTTGGGTTATATCCTGAGTCTCTGTAGAATTGGTTATAATGATCTCATTTTAATTCCTCAGAGTCATTAGTAACGAGCTAATTTGTAAAGTTCAGGGATCTGATTTGATGCGGTTAATCACCAAAAGAGTTTGGATGCCTATATAGGTTTTATCTAAACCTATACATCTAGTGTTATATGTCTAGCACAAATAAGGCTCTTTGTATTTTTTTTCCAGTGGTACTGGAAACACTGAGAAAACAGACTCCTATAGTATTTCAGGACTTTTAATGTGGACAAGTATGAGGAAATTTCCCCCAAAGAAAAGAAAAAAATATATGTTGAATCTTCTTTGCATTTCATGAAAAGATTTTATTTTGAAAATGGTTTAGAAGTTTAAGAACAGAGATTATTTCCTCCAGACCAATTTGCCCATCCTTAAAAGTCACTTGCCCACAGCCACCAATTATTATTCCTTTTAGCAGTCTTAGATCAAAGAAACTCAGGAACTATATACAGTTTTTATATCAAAATATGTTCCTCATTAGGCACATTGGACCCAATTCTGGTCTCATTCTTAGCCCCATGCTACTAAGCTTCAAAGAGTCAGATGAGTGTTGAAATTGTCCCTTAGCAAACTCATGCTCTGTTCAACTAAAATATAATATCCACCAGATTTAAAATAAATTTTGCCATAGCATGAAGAAAAAAATCTAAAACAGTAATACACAGGATAAGGTATTAAAATAACATGTATTTTTCCATTATAAGAAGCAAGACAGATTAATGTCTCTAGGATTAGTCTACAAGTTAGTGGATTTCCACAAAGTGTAGGAAATTATTTCTTCAGGCATCTTTCCACAAGGTCATACTTTCAGACATTTTGCCACCAGCCAAATGAAACTACTGTCATCCCTCAAGCTTGTCCTATCTTTTTTGTCTGCATGACTTTGTTCATTTTTGTTTATATCTGTACTATTTTCTCTTCTATCTTTACCTGCTGAAATCCTACTCATCCTTCAGGAGCTAGTTCAAATACTATTTCTCCCTTGAAGTCTTCTTTGATTCCTGATCCCTTGACCAGAAAAGATCTTTCCTTATTTAGATCTTTTGTAGTACTTCCTAGCTAATACACTCATCATTGACACATTCTAGTTGTTTTTTTATCTTGTCTCCTTACAGCCTGTGTAACTTTGGGCAGGTCACTCAACCTCTCTGGACCTCGTCTCTCTTGTCTCTAAAATAAGGAGGTTGGACTAGATAATCTGGAAAGTCCCTCTCAGCTCTCGATTTCCTCTTAGATTTTGAACTCCTTTACAATAAGGACAGTGTGTGTCCTAGTTATCACTGTGTGTTTGGCATGCATACTTCTCTTCCTTACTCATCTACTAAATTCTAGGGCTGAGAGAGCTCAAGTGACTAGCCCAAGTTCTTGTAGCTATTAAACATCTAAAGTAGAATTTGAAATTCCTGACTTCAATTCTGACACTCTATTCACTTCACCAAAGGAAAGGATAGAAGGAGAGCCCACGTCCATAAAATCACAGGTCTGCTGACATCGTCAAGTATCTCCATTTGAGCCTGACATAGTCAGACTTTGCACATAGTATGCTATTAATAAGTATTGGTCACTTTCATTTTGTTTTTCTTTTTTGGAATAGATATCTGTCCCCTCCTAATATTTAATGAAATAGCAAAAGAAAATGAATCTAAAATGGAATAAACCATTTATCCTGGATCACAATAACCAGAAGCACAGATAATGTGATTGAAAATAACTTTTTTTTTGTTTTTTGAAAGTTATAAATGTTAATTAAACAATTAGATATCCGGATTTATTCAGAAAACAATTTGGTAGGGACATGGTCAAGTCAGAAAAGCATTAGCCTAATAACCAACAATCCTGTCATACTATACCTTTAGCAACTACGATATTATGTTCAGTTGATGTTCAAAATATTGACTCCAAGGAACTAAAACATTGTAACCTGGTTTCTGAAAACATCAAAGCAATTGATCAATTATTTGTATCATTTTTGTTAATAATTTCATTATGGTCTACATTGAGATTATTGATGATCCATGCATAACAGATCTCAGTTAATATTATTACTGTTATTGTCTGATCATTCTAGATTGGGGCTTCTTAAACTTTTTCCATTCATGATTCTTTCAGCCCCTCTTAAACTGTGGGGTGAGACCCCATATGAGGTCACAATCCATAATCTAGATAATGTGAATATAAAATTTTAAGCTTTGCAAATGTTACAATAAAATGTTTTTATATTATGAATTAGAACATCACAATCGCACTAAAACATTTTCCCAGCATTCCTTCACAGATGGAATAGGGGATTTACATTTTCATTTACATTTTAAATTTTATTTCAAAAATGATTTACACAAATATGCCTGATGATGAACAGGCATATCAAATTGGTGCTGATTTTCTTCATTATAATTTATCTCTCCTAAACTAAACCTTGGCTACGTTTAAATAACATGCCTTTACTAGCTATAATTAACTTTTATCAAGTTCCAATTCCTATATAGGTTCTAGTTAAGGCACAGACAAATCAAAATTATACTATGTATTTGGTTATTCATTTTTTTCTCCAAAAGTTAACTATGAATCAATTAGTTTTTTTTGTTGAGTGACAAAGCCACAAGAAGCAGAAAAAAAGAGAGACTATACTTAGAAGGAGGATGGGTGACAGGTAACTTGACATGTTCCGAAACTATAGATCCATTTTAGTTTCTTTTAAAGGTTCTAATGCTGTATTGGATAACTGTAGTCAAAGCATTCTGGAATCAGAGTAACATTAGGAATGGTTTCAAATGGGGGGAAAACACCTTGTTGCAAGTGTAGTAAGAGGTTGTTTCAGAATCTGTCAAGTTCAGGGTCAATAAATCAATCAAGGAGTACTTATTAAGCATCTACAATGTGCTAGGTACTGAGGTTATAAGTACAATAAATGAAATTAGGATAAAGGAACAAAACAAACAAAAACACAAGAAGGAGAAGCAAGAGAAGATATACATAAAGATGGTGACTAAATTTTAAAGGAGAGCTTAGGTTTTTCACATGAGGTGGTAATACTTCATAGATCCATGTTGTTGTACGTGGGGATACTTCCTTAATTGATGAAGATCGTATCTCCTCCACACCTTAATAGATAGTGTCCATAAAGTTCTATGGCCAAAAAAAAAAGTTTACCTGATTGCCAACCTTTTGGAAATAAGGTAGGATTTAAAATGATGGGGGAGGGATGGAAGCTGATTATTGAGGATTCAAAGAAACAATTGGTTATCTGCATTTGTCAAGATATTTAGATGAAGAAGACATAGAAGAAAAATGAAGAATGCTATTTTTATCCCGTTGAGTGGCGGTTAAAATTAATTAGGTGTTTCCATCTGTTTGTTATTATCTTTAAAAATCCCCTTTCTGATGGCGAACCTGTCTTGAAATGAAGACTTTTTAAATTATGACTTAAAAATATTATCACAATTATATTATGGCTTTCAAAAAATACTCCTACCACCACTATGGTGGATCATTTAGTGAATAACAGTGACATGCAAAGTGTTTCATAACATGTGCTGATATTGATTGACATATTTTGTTAGAAAAATAATGTGCTTTGAAGGAATGTAAAGCTTAGCAGATAGGCATTATTTACCAGCAGACCAGGAAATTGGATTCGAGTAAGTCTCTTTTCACCAGGGCATCAAGTATTGCATTTATTTCACAGCTGCATTATTGCATTCCATTTTTTTCTCTGAAGGGCTGAAATATTTTCTAGGAGAAAATGAATTGAAAGGAAATTGTGGATTTTTAAGTGGTGGGATAAAAACAAGTCACAAGATAAGAATGATTAAGCAAAAACAATTTTAGCAGAACAATTAGCAGGAACAGTTAGGAAGACATGAAAATGACTGGAAAGGAATTTTTACCATATGGTAGTTATTAATAAGTCAATATCTCATTTGACAGCTATTTAAATAGTCTGGCTAGTTTTAAAGCCATGGGTCCTTAGAAATCTGTGTTTATTTAAGTATTTCAAAAGAAAAAGGAAAAACGTAGTATCTAAACATGAAAAATGTGTCTATATCCTGATGTAAAAGAATGATAACCTCTGAAACAAAGTCTAATGGATTTATTTATCTAATGGCCCTGATGCCATATATTTATAAAGACAAATGAGAAGAAAAATCCTTTTGTTTTTGTACTTAGCAATAGAAATGCCATTAAATCAGACACACAAAGTACCCAACTAACGTTCCCATAGAGAAGGGTCTGGCTACACAATTTTCTCCACTTTGAATTTCATGTGGCTATTGAAAAAATACAATAAAATTAGATTCCCACAGGTACCATTAAAAAAATACACACTACAGTCCTCCATAATTTAAGTTGGTTATTTATTGCATCCTGTGCTTACAGCCAATGAGTATGAAAAGAAAAGAGATTGGGTTTCTTTTCAACCTTTCTCATCATAACAGATCAAATGATATTACGTTCACATCTGAGGTAATGTAACGAGTCAGTGTGGCATTATATAACGAAATGCAAAGGGGGCTTGTTTCTTCTCTCATCCCGAAGCCTTACTGTTAATGAAAATTATACAATCACTTGAGTAATGCTTACAGCTAGTTCAGTTTTACAATATTACCTAGCCATGCACAAATTTTGCAATTGTTATTCTATAATTAATTTAGTTGATGTTTTGACAGCCACACTGAAAGAGAGGGCCTTTATTTTTTTGTAAAGTTTCCACTTTCTAATATCTTCTTAGAAGTTTGAAAAATTTTCCCTTTGCCACAAATTTTCCATTTGGTTACTATTATCTTTTATTTTCCTTGTATTCTATTGAAACCATAGCCAAATATAGATGTTTTTTCGGTGCATCATATTGGAAGGCTATTACATAATTACAACATTGGAACTTGGTAGTTCACTATTAAACTATAGAGGAAAAGGATGTCTACCTTTTTTTTTCTTGGTCTTTATTTGTAGAAACAAGTGTCATCTACCTTTAAAAGATGATTTAAAATGAGTAAGAAAGGGAATATATTTTCCTTCCCCTTATTTTCAATCATTTTAAAAAGATGAATCACATAAAAGGTGAGTGCTTATACACACCCGACTACCTACATTTATATACAAAGTATGGGAGATTTTTTTTTAATGTAATAAACTCCCTGTGTGGAAATTCCCTCCACCAATGCAGAAAACAACTGGCCTGTGACTTAGTAGATAAGTCCTATGCTATTACCTAAAACAAAGAATTTATGTGATATGTCTCAACTACTAAATATCAAAGATGGGATGCAAACCTGAAAACCCAGATCTTCTTGATTCCTGGGATAGCCATCTTTCCATTATAACTCACTGCCTATATGTAGGTGTATAATCTATAAACATACACATAAGCACATATGCATATGTGATTATATGCATATAGATTTATGTATTCAGACATAAAGACATAAGTACTAAATACATATTATGGTATAATAGACAAAAGATTATCTTTGGAGTCAGGAAGACCTGAGTTCAAATCCAATTTCTGACACATATTACCCATGTGACCATAGGCAAATCACTTAACTTCTCATCAAAGATTATAAATTGCAGAGGAGGTGCTAATCCAGATCACTGGAGATAATGTCCATATTGGGAGTTTCCTAAATTGATTAAATCATAGGTCTTGGATATATACATATATATGTTTCATTAGAACTGGGTGATACTTAGACCCTAAGAAATGGAATGGTTTCCAACCATTTTTACATTGATCTAGGAGATCTACCACTGGCATTAAACAAATGACTCAGCTGTTTATAGACAGACTATTCTATTAGATAGAAGTGTTCCTTCTATCTATCATAATCTATTCCTCACACTATACTTGTTAATAAAGCATGAAGTTAGGAATCAAGGTCATATTTGAGACTTGCTACGACCTTAAATTTGTTGCTTGAGTTTTTGCATCCTTCCTTTCCACCCCCTCTCCAAAAATAAAAATAATTATGCCTACCACCTGTGTGCACCAAAGTAAAACCAATGAAATGTGTCTCAAAGACTTCGAACTTCTCAGTATAAAAGCTTTCCAGCTATGGAAAATACAAAGTGGTGTCTTGTTGTGTTTTTCCTGGTGTTTACCAGCTTCAGTCTCACCATTTCTTTGCCCACTCCGCCGGCTTCTACTTCTCATGACACGGCTTCTCTTCTCCTGATTAGCAGAGCGAGGCCAGAGAAGCTTCATGATGCTGTGGCTATTTTTCTTCCAAGGGCTGAGAGGCCTTTGCATTTTGGCCCTAGAATCTGAAACCATTGTTCCTGCTGTCGGTTTCCCTGTGCGTGGTAGGCTATTTTGAAGGGAGGGAAAGCAGGGGTAAGTGAGATGAGGAAGAATGTGGGAAACATTGAATCGAGCTTTCCCAGATGGCATATTTATTCTGAGACTATATTGTTACAGAGCCAACTTGGAATTCTGTAGGACGTTTACAGTGATTGTAAAAGAAAAGTCGATCCTGCCAGAAACAAAATCTTAAAGCTTATAAATATTTCTTTTTAAAAATATTTCTTTCTTTTTAATTTTAACTTCTAAGGTTTTTGGTTTTCCTTGACGGTGGAGCCAAAATAATTCCTTGGCTGTTGACATCAGTTACCTGGCTTTCTAATGCAATCATTCCTAATTGCTTTTAACTGAGGAAGCCCTAAATCTATCATTGATGGTGTGTTCCCTCTTCCTCTCTTCCAATCGTATACATGGCCAGTTTCAGTAAGAGTCCTGAGGTATGTAATGGTCATACCTACTTCTCGGTTGTTACAAGAATAGGAAAGCTGGAAATTATGTGGTCCAGCCTACCCGCTTCCAGCAGGTAAATTTTGTTTCAAAAAGGCAGATTCCTTTCCTCCAAAATGGTCTTGTTGGGCTAACTTTGTAGCACTGCAACAAATCATAATGTTATTGCAATGTGGTAGGAAGTTGCAGGAATATTCATTCACTCGCAGATAGAACAAAGAAACAAATTTTGATGCTAGTAAGATTTGGAGGGCGCAGGATTTGTTACATCCTTCAGGAGATGGGAGATCTTTTAGCGATCTTCAAGGAATCTCAGGTCACAGGGGAAGCTCTTTATGCTTTTTTTTTATGTAAAGGAATGTTGAAGAGAGGAAGGGAGTGGGGAGGAGCTGGGGTGTTTTCTTCCTACCGAAATAGAAAAGGAGACTTGGTGCAGAATTGAAAGAAGAAACCTAAATATCAAAGATGTGTTAGCAAGAAGGCTTAGAGAGTTCCTATTGCTAAATATATTGTAAGTCAATTTCTCAGAATTTTTCTGCTTTTTTTAAGGCAATTGGGGTTAAGTGACTTGTGTAGGATCACACTGCTATTAAGTGTCCAAGGCCAAATTTGAACTAAGGTACTCCTGACTACAGGACCAGTGCTCTATCCATTGCTCCACCTAGCTTCCCCGGCTCCTACTTCTTAAATGAGCCCTAGATTTGGAGTTAGAGGACCTGGGTTTAAATCCTGTCTTTTCTATTTACTTCCTGTGTGATCTTGGTCCAGTGATTTAACCTCTCTGGGCTCTGTACTAGAATATCTCTATTGTCACTTCCAATTCTAAATCTATGATTCTTATGGAAAGCATGTTGGTAGTGAATCAGGAATCAAAAAAAAAAAGCAAAAACTTATGGAACATAAAAAGACATACAGTAACCACAAACACAATAGTATATCAGGTGTCTGAAATGAAACCTGAAATATTTCAGTGAATCGTGAAATTCAGAAAGCACCCATCCCAGTGATAAAAATTTACTACCCCATTTGATTTGATGTTTGGGAAGCAGATTGGACAGTTCCCTTGGCCATTCTTTCATTTCCTTCTCTGAGGGAAGTAACTTGTTTTTCTAAACTGGTGAGATTCCCAGCCTCTATTCCCTTTATATACTCTTATTTCAAAGTTAATCAGAGAACTGTAGAGCCTTTAAAGTCATCTAACCCTACCCTTAATTTTATAGACATGGAAGCAGAGGCTCAGACATATGAATTGACAAACCCAAGATCCCATAGCAAATTAGTGGTAGAGCCAGCAGTAGGATCAGATTCCTCTGACTTCCAGTCCCTAGCCCTTTGCACCAACATACTTAATGGGGTTTTTTTTCTGCTCTGAAAGCCATGAATAGGGTACTGAATTATGTCTCTTATGTACACTACATGTAACCACTGCTATCTGAGTTACTATTTTTCTGATGGAGAAGGAAAATAGAGAAAGATATCTGAAGGCAGCCACAAAAGGGAGCCAGAAAAGGCTCCAGGAAGACTCAAATTCATCATCCTGGTTAATCAAACTCCATTTGAAAGGTTGCAAAGGAGGTTGCCATGACTGTAGCACAGAAAAGGGACATCATGATTACTGGGGTTCACATTGAGCAGGAGTCAGAGGAGACCACCTATACACAGGGGTGTTGGACCCAGCTCATACAGGCCTATGTGAACTAATTATTAAATTTTCAGTGTGAGCATTTACACCTTAGAAATTGGCTACAAGTCAGGGTTTGACCTACTGTTTTGTTGATTGTTTAGATGTAAAATAGTGATGAGAAAATGTTAATGCTGCAGATTAAATTTTAAAGTGTGTCACATGTACATTTATTTTTCCAGAATACCATCTGTCCAACATTTACCAGCACATTCCTACCTAAAAGATAGTGACTATGTGCTGTGAAACTCTCTCTTTGTTCCCTGACCCCAGCGCTGGAAAAGAGTATTACTTTGCATTAGATTTTGTTGTTGTGGCTAACGAAAACCATTAGGATGAAATCTTTTTGAGATGCTTGTGTCAGTTTCACCATTGGAGATGCACAGAATATTATTAGAATTCATTCTAATATGGCACAGATAGCACTCTGCCTGGAATGGTAGTAAGGGAAGCCTGTGAAGATAAGCTCAGAAAAATCTATCAGCCCACAAAAAGTTTCACTGACTGCTGTACACAAACATGTGATGAAGAAATATGAATAAGCATCAGTATCCTGAAGTAACATTGAAGAGGACAATGCTTTCAGTTCTAATTTACATTTAGCTTGCCAGTTGGAGCAATGGGTAGAGATAAATCTGGTGCCACCTGATGAGATAGAGTCATTCTGGGGCACAATGGGCTACCTGAGAAGATAACAATTTGCTCCATAAATGAGGTCTTTAAGCAAAGACTCAAAGATTCTATGATCACTAGTTTGGCACATTGGATAAAGAACCTTAGGGCATGACTCAAACTGGATGACTCCTGAGATGCCTTTTAACTTTGAAATTCTGGTACTCTGCCCTTAGTTTGATTCCTTTAACGGTCCTTACTAATGAGCTCCAATTAATACTGTACTGATCTTATGCACAAACCTTTTTGTTTCCCCCATTAGAACGTGAGCACCTTGAGGACTGGAATTGTTTTGTGCCTTTCTTCATATCCCATTCACTTAGCACATTGTCTGACACATAGTAGGCAGTTAATTGCAGACTATTGACTGACTGGTTCATTTGGCCTTTAGGTCCATGGACATCTATTTGTTAACATGACTGGATGAGACCATTTGTGTTCATACTTGTGTTTGTCTAGAAGAAGTTGTTAATTTGCTGTGTCCCTTGGACAACCAATATGTTAATTAGTAACTTTTATGTATAAATAGGTATAAATTGCTAAACTAGCTATGAAGCTGCTGGAAGTCAGGTAAAGATGTGTTATTTTAATTAAAGAATATCTTTTCTCTTGTCAGATGGTCTTTACCGTAGTGACATGGAAGAAAAACTACTATACCCTTAGTGTTCTTTTTTTTGTCACACTAGCAGCAGACTCCATTATGGGCCTCTGGGGCCTTTGTAGCTATGGAGGGATGATACACATATTCTCAGGGTCCATTATTGAGTATAGTCTTTGTCTTGAACATAAGAACAGTTAGACGTCATTACAAACCTTTACAGCTCCCATGTTTCAGTTGATGTGTGGTATCATCAATGTAAATAAATATTCCCTTAAATAATACGTATCACAACTGATCTATGGATGCCTGTCCAGCATGATGCTCATTCGTGCCCTTTCAGTTCACCCTTTGGAGTCCGTCCAATGGGCAGGGAGTTGTTTACATGTTCTCATGGTATTTTAATGATACCAACGGATCATATGAGTTGTCTGTCAATTGTTATCCCTTACCCTTGCTGTGTGACTGGTCCATCATCTTTTGTGATCATGAATTTCTTTAATGACATTTTTTGCACACCTTCTCTGATGTAATGCTTTATTTGTAATATGATTCATTCAGTCAGTCTATAAGAATTTACTAAGCACTTACTATGTGCCAAACACTATGTTAAGTGATTACACTCACAACTATTTCATCCTTCTCCACTGCCCTTTGGGTGATCCTCAACTTCAATAATCCAGAGGTGTTCACTGCCATCATGGGAGATATCTAACACAGACTCTACAATGAAGGATGCCTTATAGGATGGAGTCCTCTTGGTAATCCTACTTGTGGACAAAATCATGTTAATTGCATTAAGCCTTGGTGCATTCCTAGAGTTTCTTAAATGAGATACATAATCACCTAAGATAATTTGGCTTAATTATTCAGATAAGAAAATTTAAATAAACAAATAATGCTTATTATTCAGATTACAATGTGCAATTAGATGGACAACTCATTGATCTCACCCGTCAGTGAGTATATGTATGAAAGGGATCTCTACTCATGTTTATAGCTATATCTACATATGGCAATGTGCTGGGCCCAGAATTGAAAAAGAGAGGAGTGAGTTGGAATATCTTCAGGAACCTGTTCATGTTTTAATGACCCCACACTTCTTCCTAAAAGGCCCATATTTCTCAAGAGCAATAATCTTTTTGTGACGTGTCAGGGCTGTCAGTCATGGTACACTATAGTAAAGCCAAGGACTCTCAAGACAGTTGGGTCTCCATAAGTGGCATATCAGATGCTCAATTTTTATTGCTCAGATAAACTTTACACTGCAGTGATTTGAATGAATGGAAGAGACAGTGGAAGAAATGGCACTAAGCTGAATTTAGCTACTTTGAATAGAAAAATTTGGCTAAGTTCACTGATAGATGGGGATTTTAATTTTTATTCAGTAGGGACATAGCTATTTAAATAGCTGATATTTGGGCACCTGCAAATTATCATTCAGCAAACTTACAACTGGAAAAGTTCTACCCAGGTTGGACCAATTATTTTCCCATCAGCTTTCAGAACCATTGCCATAAGTGAAAAAGATAAACAAACCAAAAACATCTGTAAAGGAGAGGAATTAAGAGCATAAGGAGAAGGGAAATTTTTGCAGACTGTGGGTCCAACATAGCTTTCCCTTTCTTTCTACTGGATCATCTCCCAAACTACCCTAAATAGTCAAACTGACATGCGGCAAGCTTGGCAGACATGGGGGAAGTGAACCATATCCAGCTGTGCATATCTGGCAGTCTGGTATTTTACCTAGTGTTTTGGGAGAGCTGGAGAGTGGCCACACTTTGGAAGCATTCAACCATAGAAAGTTAAGCACTATCCCAGGTTTCTGGCACAAACCCTGACAAAATATCCCAAGGGGAAGGGAAATATGGTGTTTATAAAGAAGACATGCAAATAGACACTCACCCACTAGCCTGGGGCAAGTTACAACTCGGGGCAGACAAGGCAGAAAGTATGCTCACTTTATTTCTTTGATTACCTCTGGACCACCAGTAGTGAAGGGTTAGTTGGCATTTTAACTGATCATGTAAAAGGCCCTTTAAAAAACAAACAAACAAACAAAACAACAACAACAACAGTCCTCATTGTTTCTTTCTAGAAACTTTAAAATAGAAGGTGGTTCAGGCATTGATATTTTATGCTCATTCGTAAAAATTAGAAAACATTTAAAATACAGCCAAGAGAAAGTAAAAATAGCTGGCAACAACAGATGTAAGATGTATACAACAAAAATATCTTCACCAAAACTGACTCCTTTACAGATATAATCCATAGACTATTAGGAAATCTAAACAGAATATAAAATCCCTAAAAATATTGTCCCTTCTTTATGAAAGTGTCAGGGATGAAACATACTTGCTTCTTCACCTCTATCACCAAATCTCTGCTGGGGAAAAGTAATAAATAAGAGAACTGATAGTTTCTCTCTGGGAATATGTATCCAGCCAGTTGTTTGAAAATTGTAACTCTTGGTACATAAAAAAAAATAATAAGTTGCCACTGTTAAAAGTTGAGGAATTGAAATTATTAAAGGAATAATTGAGGAAATAATTGAAATAATTGCTTGAAATAATTGAGGAAAGTATAAATGAACAACAGTGTAATGAACAGAAACCTGACCTCTGAATCAGGAACACTAGGGTTCCAGCACCACCTCAGACATATATTGTCTGTGTGATATCTGGCAAGTCACTTGACTTTTATTGCCCAAGGAAATTAAGACTATAGATTGCTGAGTAGTTGCAGATCTGCATGGGTAGAAGGAATTCCTTTTTGGGAGTTCCCTACACTGACTAAATCACTGATCTGTTCCTCCTAAAATGTGTAAGAACAGCCATGTGGCATTATGTCTAGAGAGCAGAGAATCAAAAAGATTTGAGTTCAAATTCTACCTTGAACATTTACGAATAGTGTCTGGGAAAGTCACTTAAAAAAATCTCTCTGTGACTCAGTTTCATTATCTGTAACATTAAGGCATTAATAGCACCTACCTTATAGTGTTGTTATGAGGATCAGTCAGTCAACAGTCAGACAGTCTGTTTTTATTTGTTATGTAAATATTTATTATGCATCTTTTCTGTGCCAAGCACTGTGCTAAGCACTGGGGATACAAAGAAAGTCAAAAGACAGTTCCTGCCCTCAAAAAGTCCAACCACAGGCTAATGGGTAGATAGCATTCAAATGCTATGCACAAAGAAGGTATGTATAGTATAAATTGGAGATAACCAAAGGAAATAACATATGTGAAACACATGGCAAACTTTAATTTACTAAACAAATGTGTGCTCAGCGCTTAGCACAATTTCTGAAGCATTTGTTGTTATTGTTGTTATTCAGTTGTTTTCAGTCACGTCTGACTCTCTGTGACTCCATTTGGAGTTTTCTTGGCAAAGATACTATAATGGTTTAATATTTCCTTCTCCAGCTCATTTTACAGATGAGGAACTGAGGTAAATATGGTTAAGTGTCTTGCCCAGGCTCACACAGCTAGGTAAGTGTCTGAGGCCAGGTTTGAACTCAAGAAGCTGAATCTTCCTGACTCCAACCCCGGCACTCTAGTCACTTAGCCTTTTAGCTGCCCTGGAAGATAGTAGGTACTTAATGTAGGCTTCTTGACTTAAATTGACTTGGTTTGACGTACCTTGACTGCCCTTACCTCCTGTTATAAATGAGAAATGCTATTATTTTTCAGACTGGCATTTTGATGGATTCATGATTTATCTTTTGTTGGTATTCCCTCCAGTGGCACAGAGAATCACTTCTTCATGCCTTTTCATTCTGTGAGATTCTAATCCATTCTTTCCCATAGATCCTCCATAGGAGATCTAATGTACTAGAAGTATTTCTCTTGTTCTTTTAGTACCTTAGTCATACCATAATATCACTCAGGCTGACTTTCTGTTATTTCATTAATGCAATATGATTCATCTAGTATCTTGTTTTGGTCAATCATATACTTTTGAATATCTTTTGTCACTTCTTGTGTAGGTCCTCCTTGGAACCATCCTTCAGCCTACTTATGTCCATCATGAATCTATTGTCCCTTTGAATTATTTGCATTTTTAACTCATCACGGGAAACCTAATGGAATTAAAGAGCTTGTAGCAGCAGGCAGCTTGGGATAACTGAAAACACTACAATTTCCTAAAATTGTAATTTTCAATTCTAGTCCAACTCACTATTCATTCATCCACCCATCCCTAATAATGGTGGCTCAAAATTGAAAATACTAGCATAATATAGTGGATTTGGAATCAGAGAACCTGGTTTGAATCCCCAGTTTTGCTAAATCCTAATTATCCTATAAAGCATAGAAAGACAAAGCGCCTTGCCCATGGTTGCACAGCTGATCAATGTGCCAAATTTTTAAGTTTCACATGTGGTCCCCTGCCATACTACTAACTCTCTTTTAACGATTCCTAAGAGTACTGGACAGGTAGATGGCACAGTGGATAGAGAGCAGGGCGTGGAGTCAGGAAGACTCATCTTCCTGAGTTCAAATCTTGCCTCAGACACTTACTAACTGTGTGATCCTGGGCAAGTCTCTTAACATTCTTTGCCTGAGTTCCTCATCTATAAAATGAGCTAGAGAAGGAAATGGCAAACCAGTTCAGTATCTTTTCCAAGAAAACTCCAAACGGAGTCACGAAGAATCAGATACAAATGAGTGACAACATCGAAGAAAATACTGGACCATCGTATCAGCCAAAGCTTGCCTAGAGCTTCAAAGATTAAGACAGAAAGACATGAATGAATATTGTGATTGATTCTATTTAAAATACACATAAATAATACAATATAATGCAATATATAATATAATAAATATAATATAATGATATAATATAATGTAATGTAACATAATATATGTCAACTAACAAGATTTAATATATGCCTGTTATATGCCAAGAGAGGTGTTAGGTACTAGGCATAAGAAGATGAAAATGAAACAAATAAAACACAGTTTTATGATTTTTACTTTAAGCTTTAATGGATTTATGTATCCAGGAAATACTATATGCCATTTCTGAATGTTCATGTTCTCCAACTTTTCTTAAATGGAAAATGGTATCAGGTTGCTCAAGTGATCCATACGCAGTGTCTTTCATTCTGGCAACATCCTCCCTTGGAATGGCAACTGAGAACAAGCTCAAACTAATAAAATCCAGAGATACATTGCCAGACTAATAATGATATCTCTTCTTCATTACTGCTTGCTCCCCATACTGGTACATACAATCTATTAGGAGGAATGGAAAGTTTGGACAAAGTAGATATGTGAAGTATAAGGATTGCCTCTCTGAAGAACTATTAATGAGCTTCCCCACCCTGTCCCTACCCAAGTACTCCTTATATGGCCTAAATACCATTACAGTTGAAATGACATTCTACCCTGGTTGCATCTGCCCTTACCCAATTGCCCTGTCTTTGGGTATCTAATTTTAGGCCTTTGGTGACTTCCCTTTATTGAGTTAAAGTTCATCATAATTAATGGCTTCTATTTTACACATTACTGATCTATTTTGTTATACTTCATCAAGTCCCTTAACTGCTGGTATAGGCAGATATAGCTAAGAACTTGGCACTTACTATTTTTAGTCATTGCAAGCCACAAAATAAAGAAAAATACACAATAGCTTACTTCCAGTATAAACTCCTTTTTCTTCTCTAGTGATGGCCACACAACAGCAGAAAAGGGGCAAAGAGTGCTAAGTGGTACCAGCGTTTTTAGGTTGTCTATAAATCTTAGTTCAGCTGTCAGTACTCTACATGTGAGCCCCTTGTCCAATGAGCAATGAGTGGACATACTAATAGAAGAACTGAATTGTATCATTCTTATCCATCTTATAATAAATTAAGCCAGAAAATAAAATTATGGTAGAATAAATGGTAGAATGGCTCATTGATTCTCTTTGGAGAGTTCAGAAATAGAGTCAGTAGAGCTGGCTTTACTGTAAATCCAAGAGCAATAAGAAACATCATCTCATGACCAGTTCCTCAACTTGCTCACTTCCTTTGACCTCATTCTCCATGTCACCCCAGTCACACAAAATGATGGTCATAACCTTTATCTTGCCATCACCCACAAATGCAATGGAGTACTCCTGTAGTAGACTGTGCAACCAAAAAGTCACCAAAAATTACACAAGGGAAACAATGAAAGATCATTGGTGTGATGCATGAACTGAAAAGGAAATAGGCTAATTACGCAGCAGAAACAAGGGCTAATTAATGGATAGCTCGTGAGAGGTCTCAAGAATTTTGGAGGAAACCCCCATGGAAAATTTGTGAGAGAAAAGGGGCAAAAGTAAACAGGGGGAAAATCATGGATAGGTTTCAATCTACCATTTGCTGGGGATACCCACAATGATGAGATCACACTTATGCACAGTTGTTTTAAAGTGTGAGTAGAGAGCCTGACACTTTCCTCTGATGCATGAAGATCTCCAAATACTTTTATAAACAGTAACTTCAAAGCTCCAAGGTAAGCAATTGTATAATAAAGGCTTAGTAATTTTAAATAACAGAGTTTAAGTGGTAGGCTTGTTTGATTTATGAGTCTGAATTACAGGATGTTTTAAAAAAATGTAACTTTTTTTTTTTTTGCTTTCAAGTATCATACATATCCCAAAGCAGGCCACGAAAATGTCTAAGAAGTAAAATGAGGTATTGAAGAAAGGTCCAGTTTATATAAAACCTACATTACATAGTAACACATTATAATCATAAAAAAACCTTGAATAAACAAAAATTAAAAGAACCAAAAATTAAAGGAATTCCTAATCTTAAATATTTTGTTTAAAAGACTTCTTTTAGCTCATAGTCTTCTGATGTATATGTCTTGACACTGGTAAGGGAAGAACTTATGTTGAACCATTTACTAACCAAAAATCACAGATGCAGTTTCTAACTGATCCCAACTTTTGAATTAATGGGTGAATACAAGGTCTTAATAAATGGGAATTGAATTAAATTGAAAGGGTAAATTGAGGTAAGTGACTTGTAAGTGACTGATTTGATCAGTGAGTTGACCAGATTCACTTAAGTAGACATTCTATAACCAACATGCCATTCTTCAGCCATTTAAAAGATGCAGAGTATGAAAACTAAAGTAGCACTGTATGGCAGTTAGAATGCCAGTCTTAGAGTGAAGGCTATCTGGATTCAAGGCCTACCTTCAACCAAAAATAGGTACGTATGATCACGAACAAGTCATTTAATCTCTCAGTACCCCAGGTGATTTATTCACTCCATTCTCTCCCCCTCTATCCCACCAAAGAAAAGAATATTAAAACACAAGCATTATATAGAATTGGTTATATTTCTAGGATTACCAAAACAATTGATTCTATGAATTTGAGTTTAAAAACAGGCTTCAAATGTTTGAAAACATCATTGTACAGTAGAAGGAACTTTGGATCTGGAATCCAAGGATGTGGGTTTATGTCCTGGCTCTGCGATTTTCTACATGTATGGGGAGGAGAAAGGATTAGCCCCACTCCAAAGGTACTGATTTGAATTGATGTTGAGTTAATTTTGAGTTCATTTTTTTTAAAGGAAAGGAGAGTTAATCATGTTGTTCTACTTATTTTTCCCCTTTGAATTTGGCAGTAATTACCTCTCTCAATGAGTGATTTTGTGATGAGTCAATATTCATTCTAGGAAAGGAAAAGAAAAAACACATTCACATAAAACATATACCCAAGTGAGATTTGCTGAAGGATTCTGTAAATCCAACTCAGGTTTCATGAGGGCTGGTCATGAAGGATGCAGTCTGGGTCAGGGGTGGGGAACCTGTAGCCTCAAAGCCACAGGTTCCCCACCCCTGGTGGGTTGATGGGGGTCAGAATAGGTGGAGGGATTTAGGGGTAATAGCAACTCCAAAAATGACTTTTGTATAGGAAAGTTCCCATCTTTGAGTAATGTTAAGAATGTTCCCTTACTTCCTAGGAGTCCCAGAGCAGTGGGAAATAGTGGGAAAGAAAAAAAAATTATCTGTTATCTCCACTCCTAGTTCTATGTTCTAGGGTATCTGAGAATTATAATTAGTTGAAGGGACAAAGGAGGAAGACAGAGAAGTGAGGAGAGAATCTGACTGAACCCAGGGCTGACTTAGGCCAGTTTCTCATAGGGCTGGACACCTTGTGTCTGACAACCTTGATTAGACTGTGAGCAGCTCTGTGCAGGTGGTCACTAGCTTATACAAAGACCAAATGTGCAGAAGTTTGCTCTTGGTCTGAATTTCTGATTTAACTCTTAACTCTCCTGAATCAGTTTCTCACTACCCTTTAAAACATAAGTGCTATGAATAGATGCCCATTCACTCAGGTTTTTATTTTCTTTTTTTGTTCACCACTTCATATATTAGAGTATTTTGCCCCTATGACATGCGAAAGCTGCCAATTGCCCATGACTAGATTAGGCCCATCACAGCTAATCAACCTCTGTGGGTCTCATTTCATCATCTGTAAAATGAGGGAGTTAGACTTGATGACTTCTCATGCTAAATCCAGGAGCCGATGATCCCATGGCTATTACATTACATAGCATTTAAAACAGAGCCTCCTATTTACACATCTCTGCAAATGCCTGAAATGATCCTACAAATTGAGAGGCAGCAGAGCTCACCCCACCCATCAGAAAAGAGCCTAAAATAATTAAAGAATGTGATCAAGGAGAGAGCTAAAAACAACAGAGTGACAGGCATCGCCTCCACCTCTCCATACAGTCTGGCTGAGACACAATGTGATCAACAATTTTTTTTTTCCTAATAGGCCTGCCAACCAGCAAGGATTAGGACCAGCTCTAGACTAAACAATGAAAAAGCATACACAGAGATTCATAGTCTGTGTTCGAAGAAACGTGAAACTCCATTGAACAGAAAAGAATAAATCCTCATCCATTCATACTGTCGCTAGCTCCTATGTGAGAAATCACAGAAGTTGGGAGAGGGTTTGGCAACAGCACATGTGAAGGATGACAAGAAAGAAGAGCCTTGCTGAACTCCTTTAAACATTTAAAGACATCAGTGTTATCTGGGCGAGCCAGGAGTGTGCCTTGCCAGCTATGTTCACAACAGAGTGCTGACCTAGAAAATGAAGCGATTAATATCTCCTGGCAAACAAATCCTCCCATAATCAGAGAATAATAGGGGCTTTAGGAGAAACCTTTAGCTTTTCTAAATTATCATGAGGATGACCTTAATTGTTAGCATATCATCAGCTAGCATTTATTACATGCCAGCGTGCTAAGTGCCATAGAGGATAAGGTTCCTAGTATTCAGAGACTCAAACTCTAATAAAAAGACAAAAGGAACAGATGCTGACACAGTAGGACACAGTGTGGTTGGGCTGATACTTATGCACCTACCTTTGCTTCTGCTGTTCACTGGGTTTTGTGCAATAGGCTGGAGAAAAAGAGAGAAATAAAAAAAAAATGGTAAATGAGGAAAAATGACCCAAAGGGAGTTAAAGGGGAAAAATGTAAGCCTTCAGTTGAAATGACAATTAAGAAGCAAATGTACTGTGTGCTGGAGATGCAAAAATGAAAAAAAAAATGAGTCTCTGCCCTCAAGAGGCTTATCTTAAGAAAAGAGTTATAAGATTTAAAGGGAATGTAGCAAAGTGAGTTTTTCATGGGATCATGGATTTAGAGGTATAAGGGACCTTAAGGGTCACATTGTCCAATATCCTCATTTTACAAATAAGAAAACTGAGGCCTGATGATGTGGTGACTTGCACCAGGTTACAGTTAATAAATGACCTAATCATGATTTGAACCAATGTCTTCTGATGTCATGTTTCCTCTTCATTCAAAACAAAAGATGTCAATGAAAGATGCCACAAGATGATTAAATAAATGCTGAGTAACAATTTGACCTAAGCCAGATTCAGAAGAAGGAAGAGAGCATCTTGGCCTGGAGTGGTCAGGAAAAATTTTTATGGAGGGGACAGGATTTGAGTCACTCTTAGGAAGGATGAGCAAATTGGAAAATATGGAAGTAGGATATTCAATATGGGAAGAGGGGAATTACTGGAAAAAGAGTATAGAGGCAGAAACATGTATGGCGACTTGGAAGGAGTAATGATTATATCAATCTATATAGATCTGGAAGGTTCACATAGAGGAATTTGGAGAAATAAGGCTGAAAGATAATAGTGGATGAGCTTGAATAGCAAGTTAAGGAGCTTATACAGTTTGATAGTAGCAGAAATGAGACTAAAATTTGAATCTACTGGCACTTAGTCCAGTGTTCTTTACATGATATGATAGAAATGGCGCAGACCTCAAATTATAGGATAAAATATGAATCATCTAAACCACTTATACTAATTAAAATAAAGTAGATTAATGGAAAAAACTAGTTACAAAAGAATCTGCAACTATCTTACTTAACCTGTATTGGCTAAACTAATGAGTATAAGTTATTTGGAAAACAACTCTATGCAATAAGAACTACCAGGAAAACTGGAAAGCAGTTTGGCAGAAATAAAGTTTAGACCAGCCTCTTACACCTGATATCACAATCAGCTCAAGGTAGATACATAATCTGAATGAATATAAAAGTTCATACTGTTTAACAAAAAAAGAAAGATAAAACACCCCTCTAAGAATCAGCTATCTCGTCTATAAAACAAAAAAGTTTTCCATTTCTAAATTCTATGATTCTGTATTTAGGGGATTACATTTGAATTATTAACTACATTCATATAAGAAGTATATAGGCACTTAATATGTACCAGATAATATCCTCCATTTTAGAGATGAGGAAATAGAGGTCTAGAGAGGCTGTGACCTGCTCAAGATTATATAGATAGTAAATGCACAAAGTCAGAATTTGAGCTCAAGTCTTCTGAGCTTATTTTAAATGCATATTGCATTTGAATGCATATTGAATCTCAACACATTTACACACACACACAGAAAAAGAGAGACACAGAGAGAGAGAGAGAGAGGGAGGGAGAGGGAGAGGAAGAGGGAGAGGGAAAGAGATTTGGAATGACTGGATTCTACTTCTGGCTCTGTCACTAACTGAATGCATGACATTGGTCAAATCACTTACACTCTCTTGGCCCCAATTTCCTCATTTGCCTTAAGTCTCTTCTCACTCCAGTACATCTTCCACTTAGATGCCAAAGTTATTTCCCCAAAGTTCAAGTCTGAGCATGTCACCCTTCCCCTATTCAATCAACTCTAGTGGTTTGCCCCCAAAATTAAACATACAATCCTCTGTTTGGCATCCAAAATCTTTCACAACCTGCCTTGCATCTACATTTCCAGAATTCTCACACCTTACAATCCTTTATGTACTGTGGAGGCCAGTGATGCCAACATGCTTGCTGTTCACTGAATAATGTACTCCATCTTGTCAAAGGATATAAACAGGCAGTTTTCAGAAGAAGAAATCAAAGCTATCTATAGTTATATAAAAAAGCTTCAAATAACTATTGATTAGAAAAATGCAAATTAAAACAACACATCGTATTGACTAAAATGACAGAAAAGTAAGATGGCAAATGCTGGAGAGAAGGTGGAAAAGCAGGGATACTAATGAAATGTTGGTGAGGTTGTGAACTGGTGCAACCATTCTGGATAACAATTTCAAACTATGACCAAAGGGCTACAAACATTTTAACCCAGCAATACCACTACAAGGTCTGTATCCCAAATAGATTTTTAAAAAAGGAAATGATCCCAGACAATTCTGAAGGTCTCGTGATGAAAAATGCCATCTACCTTCAGAGAGAGAACTGATGAAGGTTGAGTGCAGATTGAAGCATATTTTTCACTTTATTCTTCTTGCTTTCCTTTTTGCAAAATGGATAACATGGAAATATGTTTTCTAAGATTTCACATGTATAATCACTATGATATTGCTTGCTTTCTCAATAGGTGGGAAAGGGTTAGGAGAGAGGGAAGGAATTCAGAACTCAGATTTTTAAAGAAGGATACTCTATCTCCCAATCCTGGGCATTTTCTTTGTATGACTCCACACCTGAAATAATCTCCCTCCTCATATTAGCCTCCTGGCTTCCATGGCTTTCTTCAAGTACCAACTAAGTCCCAACTTCTGCAGAAAGCTTTTCTGGATTCTCCTTAATGCTAGTGCATTTGTATAACATCTCTTGAATATTCCCCCTTCTCTCCTCTGACACTACCACCACTCTAGTGCTGGGCCTCATCACTTCATACCTCAGACTATTGTAGTAACAGCTGGTGGGTCTGCCTACCTCAAGTCTCTCCTTATTCCAAGCCATCCTCCATTCTGTCACTACGGTGATTTTCTTAAAGTGCAGATCTGATCATGTAACACTCCTGCTTAATAAACTCCAGGGACTTCCTATTGCCTACAGGATCAAATACAGAGTGCTCTGTTTGGCACTCAAAGCTCTTCATAAACTAGTTCCCTCCTACCTTTCCTGTCTTCTTACACTTTACTATTTGACATATCCTCTTTGATCCAGTGGCACTGGCCTCCTGGTTGTTTAAGGGAACAAAACACTTCATCTCTCAGCTCCAGGCAATTTCTCTGGCTGCCTCCCATGCCTGGAATGGTCTCTCTCCTCCTCTCACCTACTGATCTCCTTGGCTTCCTTTAAATCCTGACTAAAATCTCATCTTTCACTTCTCTGATCCTTATTAATTCTAGTGCTTTCCTTTGGTTAATTATTTCCTATTTATCTTGTATATATCTTGCTTTGTATGTATTTGTTTGCATGTTGTTTCTTCCCCTTAGATTTTAAGCTCCATGAGGACAGTTTTTGTATCTCCAGTGCTTAGTATGGTGCCTGTAATATCATAGGCACTTCATACATGTTTAATAATTGATTGACTATGCATTCTCTGTGTTTATTATTTCCAATTTATCCTATACGTATCTTGTTTCATCACCATTGTTTGAATGTTGTCTCCCCCATTAGACTATGAGCTTCTTGAGAGGACAGATATCTTTTTTGCCATTCTTTGTATCCCTAGTGCTTAGCACAGTGCCTGGAACATAGTAAGTGCTCAATAAATGTTATTGATTGACCGTTGACTTTGTTCTGAGTTGATTCAAAACTGCTGTTAAGCCAGGATATATTTATTTAAATGGAGACCAGGCACAACAGTAATTGATCTCTTCTATTCCTGGATTGGGGGACTAAAAGAAACTAGTGGGAATCAGAAATAATACCACTAATCTCTTTTTAAGGCAAGTAAAGTCAGGTTTATTTTTCTTCATTTATTGGTAATGTTGCCCTATGTGATATAAGAGAGTATGTGAGGAATCATATTGTAACAGATAAAGGTAGGTGTAGAAGTCATGAAAAGACATGTTTGGAGTCCTGCTTCTGACATATTCTAGCTGTGTAGCCATGGACAAGTGTTTGAGAGTCAGAGGACTTTGGTTAAAAATGATACTTTGACACCTATGTGATGTTGGACAGAGAGTCATTTGACTACTCTGAGTGATAACTTTCTCTTAGAGTAGTCATATATAGTAGGAAGAGGGCTAGATTAGAAGTCATAGGTACTAGGTTTAAATCTTAGCTAATGTTATGCAAACTTGGGGAAATTGCTTCACCTCTCTCGCCCTGAGTTTCCTTATCAGGTAAATAAAATGATACCACTTGATCAATGGTATCAAACTCAAACAGAACTGAAGTTTTGCTGGCCACATCATTGACTTAGAAAACCACCAATTATTGTTATCAATGTTGTATTGTATTTTTTTGTTTTGTTTTGTTTTGTTCTGGCCACACTCAGGAGTTTTGAGGGTCATGTGCAGCTGTGAGTTTGACAGTTCTGTACTTGGTGACCTTTAAGTTCCATTCTTTCTTTAGATTCATGGGTTTTGTTGTTCAATCATTTCAGTTGTGTCTGACTCTTCATGACCCAATTTGGGGTTTTCTTGGCAGAGATACTGAAGTGGTTTGCCATTTCCTTTTCCAGTTCACTTTACAGATGAGGAACTGAGGCAAACAGGGTTAAATGACTTGCTGAGTGCCACATAGCTAATGAATATCTGAGGCCAGACTTGAACTCAGGAAGATGAGTCTCTCTGACTTAAGGCTGGGTACTCTCCCCACGGAGTCACTTTGCTGCCCAAAATCTATGGTACTAGATAGCAGAAGTTATTTATTTGCATTGGTGAAGGGAGTTTTCACACTTGTTCCTCACACTAATAAAAGCACAGATCCAGACCTGCCTTCTCCTATTCAAGTCCCCAAATGAGAGAATATATTCTCCTAAAAATTTTTCTTCTTTGGAAAAGTTATCTTAAATTGAAGGGCATTTTTGGGGGTGTAAGCTACATAGAATTCTATTAGCATCTGTGGTCCCTCATATTGTTTAATTACGAACAAAATGAAAGTTGCTTGGCTAAAGGTGGATACTGAATCCAGATATGAACACCTCTGTTATGTCTTCCACAGGCCAGCTTCTATAAGGTTATTCAAAGTTCTCTACTCACTACCTCTGGAACAAAGAAAGGAAAGCGACTCTGGCCCCTGAAGTTGGAACAGCTAAGAAAGGATCAGAAAGTAGCAATAGGTACTTTCAACTTTACAACATCTAAAAAAATCCATTTTTCATTTTTGTTACCATTCTAACAGCTTATAAATACATACAACTGTTACCCCTGAGGTCAGGCATAGCCTGAGAGTTAATGACCAGCTGGGTGGAAGGCTCTTGGCTTTGCTTCAAAATCTGGCTCCCCAAGCCAGTCATTAGCTGCCAGGAAATGCCTTCCTTATTAGTCATTATTGCTAGCGGGTTTCCTAATGATAGAGTGCTAATACTGTATGAAATGCTATAATTGTAATGCCGGATTAAGAGATCACTGCATTGCTTTGCTATCCTGGTTTGAAATCAACTGTAAAGCAACCTTCTCATCAAAGCAGGGGCTGGAAAAAGGAAAGCTTTATTGCTATAACACAATTCAAAAACTTTTCAATATTTGTACAGTATCAGGTTACATGACCAAGAGTTTGAGGAAATGAGTCAAGCACAGGCTAGCATTTGAATAGAATCCAAGATTTTCACCAAGGATCAGCACATTTATTGTGCCACTTTCTCACTGCTGTGCTTATTATCGTACTAGGTGCTTTGGAGTATGAAAGATAACAGAAGATTTGGCCCGACGCTTACTATCTATTTGGAAAAGTAAAGAAACAGTAACTAGATAGCATTATGTATAGAGGTATTAATATGATGAAATAATAGGATCTTAGATGTAAAGAGAGAAGGGATCTTCAAGGACGTCTTCTCCAGTGGTGGCCAGTCTTAAAAAACCTTACGTAAAGTTTCCTACTTTTAACTTGGAAAACCATATATTAACATTTTCTATGTTCTGCTGCATTTTTATTTCTTTTGTTTCATATTGTCCAATCATATTTTATTCTAGTTCAGGGACATTCAGAAGTGTTGTGGGGCTACATGTTTAATACTCAACCTCCTTACTTTCCAGTGGAGAAAATGAGACCCAGAGGGTTAAGTTAATCACAGAAGCTGAAAGAGGCAAAGCCAGGATTTTAATCCACATCCTTTCACTATACATTCACCATTCTTTCGATAATAACACACTGTCTTATCAAGTGCTCAATAAAATACAGTCAAGGAAAATGCATTTACTCACATCACTGTTTCTGTTGGTATTTTCTGGCCTTGGATCTCAGGAGTAGCAGGATATGTTTGAATGCCTATGAATACATGTGTATTTGTGTGCATGTATGAAGTCCAGATCTGTGATTTCACTGGTTTGGGGAAACCCTCATGAGGAAATTCTCACAAATCAGTAACTGTTCTGCAATTTATTCCTAGATGGTTGGCCGGATCAGCGAGAGGTTGTTACTTGTCCAGCGTCACACAGATAGTATGTGCCAGAAGAGGGATTTGAATTTGGATGAACTTGTCTGTGTGTGTGTGTGTGTGTGTGTGTGTGTGTGTGTGTGTGTGTGTGT
>NW_020954687.1:4509439-4536939 GCF_900497805.2 Vombatus ursinus
TGTGTGTGTGTGTGTGTGTGTGTGTGTGTGTGTGTGTGTGTGTGTGTGTTTGTTTATCATAATGTAGCGGAAAGAGCTCCAGACTTAGGACCTCAGTTCAAATCCCATCTCCAACACTAAATGACTATATTATTAATTGATTCTTCATCTGTAAAATGGGCATAATAGTACTTACAGTCTTTTTGCAACTAATTGGCAGATAGTGATAGACCTAGAATTAAGAAGATCTGAATTCAAATCCAGTCTCAGAGACTTACTAGCTATGTGACCCTTTCTAGTTGGTCAGTTACCCTCTGTTTACCTGTTCTTCAACTGTAAAATGGGAATAATGACACTACCCACCTCTCAGGGCTGTTGTGAGGATATGATAAGTTTACATTTGTAAAGTGGTTTGTCAGCCTGGAAGCGCTATATTCCTTATCATCATTACCATCATCACCATCATCATCATCACTATCATCACCCTCCTCACCATCCTCATCCTCATCTACCTCCCAGGGTTTCTGTAAGGCACAAACAAAATACCTCCATAAAGGATGTGGTTAACTTTAAAGTGCTGCATGAATATCAGTAATTATGTTATATAGAAAGGCCATGTCTAGAAGAGTGACTCGACTCTCCACGGAGCACTTGATGACAAAGGTTGCAATCATCTCCACATGGAACCAGTTCTGCCCAACAATGACTGCTATTAGCAAAGTGGAGCTTGTCAGTCAAGAGGGCCTAGAGCAGCACAAAACCAAGCTGAATGCTGCATAGGGTAGAAGTAGAGCATTCTCCTAGAAACTGACTAGTTGGAGGGACAAAAAACAATAACAAAAACATAAATTTACTCAAGTATATCAAGGATCCATCCATCAATCAATTAGTTAATAAACATTTATTGAGGGGGACAGACAGGTGGCCCAGTGGATAGAGTGGTAGGCCTAGAGTCAGGAAGACCTGAGTTCAAATCTGACGTCAGATACTTACTAGTTGTGTGACCCTTTGCAAGTCACTTAGTCCTGTTTGACTCAGTTTCCTCATCTTAAAATGATCGGGAGAAGGAAATGGCAAACTACTTCAGTATCTTTGCCAAGAAAACCCCAAATGGGATCAAGAAGAGTCAGACGTGATTGAAATGACTCAACAAAATTTATTGAGCACCTACTATATGCCAAGTACTGGGTTAGGCATAGGTGCAAAAGATATAGAAACAAAACAGAAATATTTCCTGCCCTCCAGGGCCTTATATTTTTTTCTTGTTTTTTGGTGAGGCAATTGGCGTTAAGTGACTTGCCCATGGTCACACAGCTAGTAAGTGTCAAATATCTGAGGCCAGATTTGAACTCAGGTCCTCCTGACTCTAGGACTGGAGCTCTATCCACCGCGCCACCTAGTTGCCTGATAGGACCTTATTAAAGGGCATCAATTTATATCAAATATGTGTCTATATGCATATGCACACAAATAAGTATCTAATTTGGTGGGATAGAAGGCTCTAGTACCTGTCTATTATCAGGAAAGACCTCATGTAGGATATAGTATTTGAGACAAGTCAAGTTAATAAGCATTTATTAAGCACCTATATGCAAGGAACTATGCTGTGCTTTATAAATATATCCTCATTTGATTCTCACAACAACCCTGTGGGGTAGATGCTATTATTATCTCCATTTTGCACTGGAGGAAACTAAGTCAAAAATAGATAAAGTAACTTGTCCAGGGGTACACAGTAAGTGTCTAGTGACAGATTCGAACTCAGGTCTTCCTCACTCCAGGCCCAACATTCTATGCATTCTCCTACCTATTAGTCATAATAAGTGTGATGCAGTGGATAGTAGGCTATGATCAAATTCTGTCTTAGATCCTTCCTAACTTTAGAACTTTAGGCAAATTGCTTAACCTTTCAAAGCTCCAGTTATCTCATCTGTAAAATAGAGAAAACAATCCTTGTGTTACCCAGCTAATTAGCTCACAGAACCAGTGTCCAGAAAGTGCTTTGCCAGTCTTAAAGTGCTACATGAGTTATTTTAGTTGCATGTGATGTAATGACCTTATGACAAAGTTTTCTTCATCTTTGCATGTGTGTGTGTGTGTGTGTGTGTGTGTGTGAAAATGGGCACCCCTATCTCACACAGACTAGAAGCCTTTGACTTGCTCCATTACTAATCTGGGCCAGTTCACCCTTGTTAGGCAGCTGGGTGGGTTCCACATTCTTGGGGACTCATTATAGTGGTGCCCAATTTAGTTTAGGCACTTGAAGGACTTAGCCCACTGCAGCTCAGAACTCCCAAACTTAAAGTGATCCATTCACCTCAACAATCCAAGCAGCAGGAATTTTAGGCATGTCTCACCACCTCAGCCTTCAGACAATTCTTAAGGTAATTTAAACATAAAAGTTAATTACAGAATTTCCCTTTATTGCCATTTTTGGAGAAACACACATAATTCTTAAAGTGGTTCCTTTATTTAAAGCTTAAGGCATTCTAACATGGTGGATAGAAGCCAGCCTCAGAATCAGGAAGGTCCACCTTTGAATTATGTGTACTGTGTGATTTGGGATATTTCACTTTATCTGTAGATGCCTCAGTCAACCAGTTAAGTCTTTAAATTACAGAGAAGGTGCCATTCTGAATGGATAGAACAGGTTCTTCCCAAGGAGCTCCCTGGCCTGATGAAGTCACATGACCAGTCAAACAAATAGAAATACTTCAATTTTAGGCCATGTCTTATATGTATCTATGGAATCCTTTTGCTACATTTTAAAGAAGTTCATAGTCCTAAAATATTTGCTTTTTCACATAGAAGATTTGACTTGGTTAAAGTCATATTAGTTAGCTTACTTAAAGTTAACTTAGTCATTTAGTTAATTTCTGAATGTGTACAGTAGTGAGGGAGAGGGATACATGGCATTTGTGGGAAAAGTCATACCCTCCTCTCCATACAATTTAGACTAATTTTTTTTTGCTCTTAAAACATTTGAAGGACACTGAGACATTTCTTGAGATTTGGGTTGGCACAGGGGGCAAAAGAGGTATGAGCACGAAACAGCCAAAAGGAGCTCTTGAAGTTTGACAGGTTTATCACAATGGGTTATTCAGGCAACGAAGCTTGGCATAGCTCAATCAACTCAAGGGATTCTCAATGCCTGTCCTTATTAAATACCCTTCTTTGGATAAATTTAAGTAGATCTCCTTTTTGGTAACTGTTGAAACACCTAAATGTGCCTCACAGACTGTTCTAATATTGAACTCCTGTGGACTGATGTGAGTCAGGTCACGTCCAAAATGGCAGGGATGACTGAATTCAAATAATCCAAAATTTCACTGTAGTTTACATCTTAGGTAACTTACTCCACCAAACTACTTTGTTTAAGAGTAGTTGGTGGTTTAATTTGAATTGAATAAGCTGTAGAACATCTAGAGAAAATCAACCAGAATAGTAAAAGGCTTTGAGTACATGAAATATGAGGATCAACTGAAACAGGGAATGTTTAGTAAGGGAAGATTGGAAGTGGGGGAGGTATGGATGATAACAGTCTTCTAGTAAAAGGAGTAGTAGAATTGTACTTTTTGACCCTGGAAACCAGAATTGAGAGCAATGGGTAGAATTTGCAAAGAGAAATTGGGGGAGGGCAGGATATTAAAAACAAACAAATAATTTCGGATGACCTAGAGCTCTAATTGGTTATGGGTTCCCACTCAAGGAAGATCCTCAAGGAGAAGATGGATGACAACTTGTCAGATATGTTGAAGTGTAAGACTTGTACTAAATGTTTGCAGAGGTTCCTTCCAACTCTGAAAGTCTGAAATTCAGGAGTGTACAGAAAGGGAAGGAAAGAGAAGCAAGATGTCTAGATAATCTAAACAGAATCAATTCTTGAATAATTGTGATCTGGCTGTAAATGTTTGCATTCACCACACTGGTCAGTGTTTAACTATTTTATTTATTAGCTAAAATGATATTAAACCCTTTTTCATTCTCAATTCATTTTGATAAGCATTAATTAATTATCTACTATATGCCAGGTACTCTGGGTACCTTAGAAGTACTGGGCCCTAAGGATACAAAGGAAAAAACAGAAACAAAAACCAATCCCAGCCCTCAGGGCTCTTACATTCTACTGAGGGGACACATACAGATAAGTAAATTATATATCTATAAAGCAGTTTGGGAATAGTAGGGAAAGTGTTAAGAATTAATAGGATTACGAAGGGTATCAGAGGGCAGCTAGGTGGTGCAGCAGATAGAGCTCCAGCCTTGGAGTCAGGAGGACCTGAGTTCAAATCTGGCCTCAGACACATACCACTTACTAGCTGTGTGACCCTGGGCAAGTCACTTAACCCCATTGCCTAGCCAAAAAGCAAAAAAAAAAAAAAAACCAAAACCCTCAGGTAGGAGGTGATAGCTTAGTTGAGTCTTGAATAGAGCTATGAATTTCAAGAGTGGTAAGTAAGGAGGGATAGCACTCCAGATATAGGAAGACAGCCTATACAAAGACACACAGAAGAGATGAAATGTTGTGTACAGAAAACAACACCTAGGTCAATTTGATTTGAATATAGAGAGTGTTTGAGGGGGATTATAGTTTGTCATTGGGCTAGAAAATGACAGCCTAGTGAAAGAAAGGCATTAGAAGGTGATAGAATAAGCAGACCTGAGCTTTAGCAAAAGCCAAATGCCCTCTCAAAAAATGTTATTTATCATCTGAACATTAGTCATTACTATGCTTTACACTTATATAAATAAAAAGGAATGGATGGGAGTCATAAGAGGCATGAGACTGGATTTTGTTTTCTTAGATCAAGTTTAAAAATCAACTAAATAGTATTCTTTTATAATATTGATATTAGTGGATGGGCCTAAAACCTGTAATATACATTTTAATTTCATTTGGGATTCTTTAGGCCCTTGATTAGATGTGAAACATCTAAGTATCTAATAATGAGCTGTTCCTCTGTTTCTCTCCAGATCATTTTGATGATGAACTTTTAAAAGTGAATTTCTGCAGCCAATTAAGGGTGTTTTCTCCTCTTGGTTCAGGCTATAGTGTCCTAATAATACCTCAAGGGGAAGTACTTCACAGCATGTCCTAACTAGTGTGATTGCTTTTAATAAACTTCTTAAAACAGTAAGGCAGCCACCACTCAATTATCTGTAGTAATGGGAGACAGAAACAGCCTGAGTATTGAGCTCCAAAGATAATCCTTCAGCCTTAATATAGTGTATAGTTATAACTTCCTCCCTCACCTTTTGCCAGAGCTACTTAGAAAGTAAATTAGGGCTCCATTGAATTTCATCATATTTCCATAATCAGGCCACTATCTGAAAGATAAGTATTTAAGAGGGTTCACAAGATCAGCATCAGGAGCACCAAGGATTAGGTATTGGCTTTGGATAGTCTACAAGTAGAACTACCAGCTCCAAATAATTGAGACTTGAATATTTCCACTGGGGCTGGAAAATTGACCACAAGTATGGTCTAGAAATAGCCACAAGGTAACTTATTTTGGACCCAGATTTGAAGTGCCTATTCAAAAAGGCAGCCTAGATCAACTTGGCTTCATTTGAAACTAAAAGTGACTTTTAAAAGAGATCATATCTGTAACAATGGAGATAATTTTTTTTCTTTTCTATTTCAAGAAGAAAACATAAATTCAAATTTTAGTGAGAGAAAATATTCTTAACCCTTTCTATTCCCAATGCCATCATCCTAATATAGGCCCTTATTACTTTGATGGGTCAATGGGTGATAGATTTAAGGTTAGATAGGACCATAGCAACATTGACTCCATCTCCATCATTTACCAGAAGAAGAAATTGAGGCTCAGATGGGGTTAAGTGATTTGTCACAAAGCTAGAGACAAGACTTGAACTCAGGACTTCCTGCCTTCAAGCCCAATGATCTATCAACTGTACCCCCTAAAGATCTCATTGGTATGAGGAATCACTTTATTTTTTTTTTCAGCCTGGCTCAGTCTCATCCATATCTTTCAAAGAATATTTAACCAATGTTCTGGAGCTCTCTGCCTGATTTTGTTAATATTTTGCAGATTCCATTATCCTACAAATTCTCCATATGAAACTGGTTCACATCTTTTATAGCCATACATGTTCTTGATATCTTTTACACCATTTCTAATTTGCAAGTCATCATCATTGATCTTATTTTAAAAGTTTTTGGTTGTTACAATATTTTATTTTTTAATTATATGTAAAGACAAATTTTAACATTCATTTAAAAATTTTAAGTTTCAAATTTTCTCTCTCCCTCCATCACCTCTTCCCTCTCTAAGACAGTAGGTTGCATATGTGCAATCACATCATTGATCTTACTTAGGCCCAACAAACTTGACTTTGGAGCTAATAGCTGTCTTCAAATATTTGAAGGGTAGGAGTTCTTCAACTTGGAAGATCTATTCAGCCCTGGACCTTGGAAGAACCATAAGGCTCTGTGGCCCCTCTGTCTGCTTGGATGGCTTTTCCTAGAAGCTTCATTTAAAGATGGTACCCAGGTCAAGCATCTCTTCATTTCTCATCAGGTTGCAAGCCAGATTTCTCCTTTATTCCCCACCCCACCTGCCTTTTAGCTTTCTCTATGCACTCTCCTCCCTAGTTAGGAGGGAATAATTAGTCCCTAATTAGATTATAAATTCCTTGAAGACAAGGACTCTATTTTTGCTTATATTTGTGTTCATTGCATTTAGCACAGAATCTGGTATATAGTAAATGCTTAATAAGTGCCCTTTGACTGACTAAAAAGGGATTAAACTTGTTCTGTCTGACCACAGAGGGCAGAAAGAACCAGGAGCAATGGATAGAAGATGTAAAGAGAGGAAAATTTAGGTTTGATGTCAGGAAGACAAACACAAAAACAAAACTTTCTAACAATTTGAGCTATCCTAGAGTAGAGTAAGTGCCCTCAGAAAGTGGAAGATCGACTGCAAGTCTTTAAGCAGAGGCCAAACTACCATTCAGTGAGTTCATGATAGTGAGGGTATCTTTGAGGGTTAAATTGACTTGCTGACCGAGGGCCCTTTTAACTCTCAAATGATGTGACACAGTCATAGAGTAGAATTTCAGCATTGGAAAAGAGGTATTTAGGGGCATAGAGAAGATGCTTAGGATGAGTGTAAATGCTACACAATTTTTTTCCAGTTGTGATCTAGTCCAATCTTCTCCTATTCAGGTCTGAGTTCTAGAATCATAGATGTCAAGTTAGAAGGGATTGCAGAAGTCATTCTAGTCAAATCCTCTCATTTTACAGATTAGGAAATTGAGATCCTAGGAATTTAAGTGACTTATCTAAGGTCACACAGACATAAACAATACAAGTGGGATTTAATATCCATCTTCTGACTGCAGTTACTACTCTTTCTAGTACCAGCAAACTGAGTCATTCAAAAATGAAATGGATTGCCTCAGGAGAGAATGAATTCCCCATGACTACAAGCCTAGAAGTTGATCCTGGGGACCAATGATCAGTTGATATTCAGATAGGCCTCAGAAAAAGCACTAAGTAACCTTCTAACTCTTGGATTTTATGACTTGTCCAAGGTTACACAGCTAGTAAGTGGCAGAGACAGTACTGGGATCTAGCTAGGTCTTAGGACTCTAATCCCAGGCCTACGTCCACTAGCAAGCTACCTAAACAAACAAAAATCCTTGTTAATTGGGTGAACAGTTATAAAAATTTTTAAAAAGCTGATCACAAACAGAAACATGAATCTTTGCTCAATTCTTCAGGAAAGAATAAAGAAATTTTGTCTTTATACTTGAGTAATTAGGTTAATCTGAATACTCAGGTGGGATCTCTTTCTGAGAGATCTTGTGTAACTGCATTTCCCCTACTTATTTTTGCACTGTGGTTTCTGTAATACCATGCATTTTGGGGGGGAAAAAGTATATATATATATATATATAAAGAGACAGAGGGAGGGAGAGGGAGAGAGAGAGAGAGAGAGAGAGAAACTTAGTCCCCATTAGCTGGATTGGGGGAGGGGGTGAAGAAAGCAGAGACAAGGATATAAATGAGATGGTGAACCCTGCATTAGAACTTACTGTCAGCACTAGGACAAAAATTCCTTCATCCTTGGCTCCCCTTCCTTTTCCCCCCATGTTTAAAAGTCCAGTTCACACCCTTATCTATAAACTGCTCATGAAATGGTAATCTTGTTAGACAATATTTGTGTTTTGCACACGGCAGAAAACATTCTTGGAACACTCATTCCAATGAGCTAACATTGCCTCTTTGGGAATTAAGCAGAATCCAAAAAAATAGTAACCACTTGGGGACCCTGATGCTATTACAAATAACACCCCCCTCCAAAAAAATTTTTTTTCTTGACTGAGACTGCTGCCAACTTTCTTTCAACCCCATGGCTATCAAAACTTGACCAGGGAAACCTCAACCAGCTCTTCCTGCCGCCTTTTATTCTGGCCATTCATTAAGACTAATGATCCCCAGCTGTTTGGGCCTAGTTTCTCCACCTCTCCCTTTTCCTTTTTAACTTTTTTCTCTCCTCAGCTCCCATGCTTTACAAATTCTTTGGTAAGATGAAGGGACATTTAAAGGAGTATTCTAAGCTTTGAGAAGTTAGGGTATGCCCCATTAAGCTGCAGTTATCATCTGCACACGCTTATGATTCCCCATTCACAAAGATAACCTATACTTCTGTAAGACCGGAGTACTTTGAAAATGTACATGAACACGCATAGGGAAACAGCAAAAATGAGTGATGACTTTCTTTTCCAAATAAAAGAAGCTGGAATGTCATGGTAATGCTTGGGTTTCACAGGGGTATTAACTACAGGCAACACATGGCATGTTTATAATTTTCACTTGAGCTGTTTTATTAGGAAAAGAGTATAGCTCAGCAAGCCCTAGCAGAGTTCACAATCGTTATAATTTTCACTGTGTCGTTCCTTACAGATGGCTATAGTTTCTAATCCATTGTAGTCTATTGGCTTAAAAATATTCAGATTCCCTTTCCCACTTTCTTCTCCTCCTCACCACCTTTAAGTATAATGTCCTCAGGGCAGATTTAAATTGATAAACCAATTGTATGAATGAACTGACTCTCCTTGCTTATTTGAAAGGAACCTGTTACTCAGTAGTTTCAGTCCTGTCTGACTCTTTGTGAGCTCATTTGGGGTTTTCTTGGCAAAGATACTGGAGTGGTTTGCCATCTCATTCTCCAGCTCATTTGACAGATGAGGAAACTGAGGCAAACAGGGTTAAGTGACTTGCCCAGAGTCACACAGCTAGTGAGTATCTGAGGCCAGATTTAAACATAGGAAGATGAAGCTTCTTGACCCTAGGCCCGACACTCTATCCACTATGTCACTTAGATGCCTCATATTAATATTTAATGGTAACATAAAAATACAAAATAAAGTCAGTGAGATAGCTAGGTGCTACAGTGGATAGATTCCCAGGCCTGGAGTAAAGACCCAAACCCACCTTCCTATGTTCCAATTTGGCCCTAGACACTTACTAGCTGTGTGACCCTGGGCAAGTCACTTAACCCTGTTTGCCTCAGTTTCTTCATCAGTCAAATGAGCTGGAGAAGGAGATGGAAAACCACTCTAGTACCTTTGTCAAGAAAACCCTGAATGGCGTCACGAAGAGTCAGATAACTGAAACGACTGAGCAATAACATCATCATAGGTGGTAGAAGAGAAATGGACCCATTTTTCTCCAAAAACTTGCCACACTGGGAATTCACTACCCAGTAAAATTATAGGGTCACAAAAAATAAATAAATCACGATAAAATTCTAAGCAGAGGAAAATCAGAAATGTTAAGTACAGAAGATTTCTTACTCATTAAATAAATAATATTAATTGATAGCCCTTACCAGTTTTGATTATTGCACTTTTTAATTCAATACCAAAGAAATGTTACTTAATAAATCTTTGTTCAAACAAGCTACCAAATTAGGTATAGGAGTAGCTGGAATGTGTGTGTATATGTTTGTGAGTGTGTGTGAGTGGGTCTGCACATGTTGTAAGAAGAGAGGGCTAGAGTAGTGATGGCGTAAACGTTTCATGTTTTCTCTAAGCTACAATCTTAGAGAACTTCTTCGTCCCAAGTCCACTCCTGCTCACCCCATCCCCCAAAAGTACTCCATATGCACCCTTGGGGCCCTTCAGCTTCAGAGGCCCCCGGGTGGTAGCTCCACCTATGACAGCATTGTAATGAATTACGAGAAGGCAGAACAAGATTGAATGCTTCACCATAGCTCTGAGCTGAAGTCTTTTCATAAAAGGCCTGAAATCAATTACCTCTTAGATCATTTAACTAGCAATGTGAGACCTGTAGAAAATGTGTCTGGCAAACAAGCCTTTTAACTGGGGGGATGGGGTGGAGTCTCTGATCTCACTCAACATTTGTAAGCCTTAAAAAAAAAAAAAAACCTCCATTTAAAAAAAATAGAAAATGAGAAATCAATGAAACATAAGCAAGGGAAACTTAGGATGTCTGAACATAATCTGTAATCAATCCAGAAAAGGCAGAGGTGAAATCACATTTGAAAACTCATGACTGGTTTATGTTAAGACTGGGTCACCAGTGGCACAGATGACAGTGAGCAGAGCTTCAGGCAGCTGTTGCAAAATTACAGTTTTTTACTGAGTGGATTTCTTTTCTTTCCATCACTGTCCCTCCACCTAGCTTTCTTCTTCTACTACCAACCTTCCTTATTTTTCTCAACCTTTCAAGGCAATTCAACAAATGTTGAATTTTTGCCACTAAGTGAAAGGCCCTGTAGAGGTACTGGTAGGCAGGAAAACACATTAAGAAGTAGGAGATATAGCTCCTCCCCTCAAGAAGCTTCTTCTCTGACCCAGTCCTCCACTTCTTATGTCTACCAGTGGCAAGGACATTGTTTGAGTCTTCGGAGCATGCTGATCTATTTGGTGTTGTTTGGTCATTTCAGTTGCGTTCTACTCTTCATGAACTTATTTTGGGTTTTCTTGATAAAGACACTGGAGAGGTTTGCCATTTTCTTCTCCAACTCATTTGACAGATCAAGAAACTGAGGCAAACAGTGTTGTGACTTACTCAGGGTTACACAGCTAGTAAGTGTCTAAGGACAGATTTGAACTCATGAAAATGAGTCTACTTGACTCCAGGCCCAGCACTCTACCCACTTGTGCCACCTAACTGTGTGATGATCTTAGCGAAATTGCTAACTGCTGATTTACAGAACAAATGTTGAACTTTAGTAGTTTTATGTGTTTATTTTCTCTACTCTGTCTTTTCCTTATTTGGAGAATAATGTACCAGGTGGAAGCCAACCTCTTTTGTATATTTTGTACATTAATCCATACTCCAGATGCCGACATGGTTTTCCTAAATTGTAGATCTGTCCATGTTACCACTGCTTAATAAACTCTGAAGAAATATAAAGTCCTTTGTTTGGCATTTAAAGGTCTTTACAACTTAACCTCTTCCTACCTTTCCAATCTTCTTGCTTTCTGTTTATCTCTGGGCACTGTACAATCTGACCATACTATAGCCTACTTGTGGTTACTGGCACAGAGAAGTTCATATCCCATTTCCATGCTTTTAAGCTATTTGTTCTCCAGAACTGGAACTCTATCCTAAACTGGAACCCTTAGAATCTCTGATTTCCTCTAAGTCTTAGTACAAATTGCAAATAAAGTGACTGGAATGTCTAAACCTTTGACCCAGATAGTCTCCTACTAGACATTTGCCCAAAAGAAGTTCACTGTTAAATAGAAAGTCCCTATATGCACCAAAATATTTATAGCAGCACTTTTTTGTGGTAGCAAAGAACCAAAAGCAAAGTAGATGTTCATTGATAAGAGAATGGCTAAACAATTTGTGGTACATGAATATTACTAAGCAGCAAGAAATGATAAACATGATGAGTACAGCAGAGCATGAAAAACGTAAAAGAAATAATGAGTGAAGTAAGCAAAGCCCAGGAGACAATATGTACAGTGACTACAACAACGTAAATGGAAACAAAACGAAACATCAACCATAAAACAATCAAAGTGAATGTGGCAAAATTATAAAGGGTGAGCATGGCCCCAGAGAAGAAATATGAAAAGACACCCTCTATGCACATGTGGATGCAGGTTCACATGTGCACACACACACACACACACACACACACACACACACACACACACACCACCAAAGATGGAGAACATTACCTATATTTTTTAGATATTTTGATGTTTTGATCAGTTTAGCTGTTTTTTCCCCTCTTCTTTTTTCTTTCATTATTTTTCCTTTAAACAGTTATTTGTTGTTGTTGTTCCCTGGAATGACTATCTGGGAGGTCAGAGGGAAAGGGAAACTGGGAGAAATTGTGGCAATGTAAAAACAAAAACAAAAAAAAGTAGTGTTTTTTTTTTTTAAGACAAAAAATAGTGCTTTGCTGTCACCTCCTCCAGGAGGCCTTTCCCAGTTCTCACCACCACCACCACTACCACCTCAGACACTAGCAGCATTTCTATGAAGGTTCTCTTACATCTGCTCTCTATGAGTCATGTATTCTCTGATATGCAGATTGTCTCCTCTGTTACAAGGTAAGTTTCTTGAGGCTGGAGACATTCATTGCTTTTTCTTTGTATCTCCAGAACATAGCATGGTATCTGGCATATAATAAGTACTTAATAAATACTTCTTATTTGATTGATTCATCTTATTTTAGCCTCCTAACAATGTGGCTTACAAGACAGATATTATAGTTATTGACATATAATAAGTGATTAATAAATGTTTGTTGAATGAGTAATTAAAATATTATCTGTGATAGACATGGATGTGGGTTCGAATTGCTGCTCTGTTATTTAGTTTCTATGTGACCTTGGACAAACTATTTTACCACTTTGGCCTTCAGATTCTTTATCTACTAAAATGCAGTGGTTGGACAAGATGGTTTTTAAGGTTCCCATCTCTGTAAATCTCTGATCCTATATCCTTTTCTTAAACATATGAGAATCTAAAAAACCAGATGATAATTCATGAGATCACAGATCTAGGATATTCAGGCACTATAGATAATGAGTCAGAAGCATCTATAAAATGAGAGGTTTCAGATGAAATGAGCTCTTAGTTGCCATCCTAATCTAAGAGCCATCTAGTTCATCTAGCTTTGGTGAGGTTAAGTGACTTAATCAAAGTCACAGCCAATAAGCATCAGTAGCAGGATATGAATATAGGTCTTTTGACTACAGAGTTAGTTATTTCACCATACTATAGTGCTGTTTTTAAAAGTTATTACAGGCATTCATGATGAAAAGGCCAGAACTGAGTAGAAAATTTGAAACAGAAATGCAGGCATTAAGAGAAACTTAGAAAGGTATACATATTTGTCTAATTGAAAGAGAATATGTGGAGATGAAGTCTTTACATGGAGTTTAAGAAACAAGTGTCTTATCAGAACTCTAATAATTTTAAGGGTTATAGAGCAAGGTTAAAATGATTGAGTCTGAGAGTGATTTTGTTCTATTTTAATGGTCTTAGGAGAAGTTGAAAATAGGATGGACATAGGACTGTACAGGGGAGGAAAAGAGGGGGAAGTGGAGGGAAATAAATTGTTGTGTAATAGAAGTTGATAAGATAAAGAGTAAATAGTTATGGAAAGGAGAATAGTGAGAATGAGTCTCACTTTTGTCTGAACCAGGTAAAGGAAAGTTGAGAACAATTAAATTGTCTTTCTATCCTTCTCTTTTTTTTCTTATGTATTTCTCTTTAAAACTGTTTATCTCTGTCTCTTTCTGTCTCTGTGTCTCTCACACACATTTCAATATAGAAATACATTAAACTCAAAAGTAAAATAAGATGGTAAGAAATAAGGGAGGTGAAGAGAGGGTTTTAAAAGGGAAAGCAGAACAGTAAAGATAATAGTCACAGGAAAAAGAAATGAGAATGTTGGAGGAAAGAACGTGTAAAGTAGGTTAAGAAGAAAAAAATAGATATTAGGGGTAGGGTAAGGGCAACAGAAGAGTTGCAACAGAAGATACTTCATTTATAAGATCCCAAGTATCAAGGAAATTCTATCTCTTCTAGCACTTTCTTCTTATTTGTAAAGGACAAAGAGAGGAAAAAGTACAAGAAGTCAAGATGGAGAGAAATACACAATTAACAGTCATCCCTGTGAATGGGCTGACATCACCCATAAAATTAAAGAGGGCAACACAACAGATGAGACAGTAAAATCTGACAATATGTTGTTTATAAGAAATACTTGTGAAACAAAAACAAGAACAATAAATGTCTAACATTTATAGCTCATCTACTCTGTGTCGAACACTGTACTAAGTATTTTATAATTATTGTCTCATTTAATCCTCACAACAACCCTGGGAAGAAGATATTATTATTAACCCTATTTTGCAAATGAGGAAACTGAAGCAAATGGAGGTTAAGTGATTTGCTCAAGGTCACAGCTGGTGTTTGAGGATAAATAAAATATTTGGGATTGTATTTTATGAGATTTACCCAGGAACTTGCTTATTGGTAGATTGAGTCAATATTATACAACGGACAATACTACCTAAATTGATTTACTTACCCAGTGCTGTACCAATTAAATTCCCAAAGGGACATTTTATAGAGCTAGAAAAAAATAATAGTTTCATGATGGAAAATGCTATCCACATCCAGAGAAAGAACTATGGAGTTTGAATGCAGATCAAAGCACACTATTTGCTCTTTTTTTTCTTCTGTTTTGTTTTGTTTCTTCTTGCTTGTGGTTCCTCCTATTGGTTCTAATTCTTCTGTACAACATGACTAATGTGAAAATATTTTTAAAAGGAATGTTTATGTAGAGCCTATATCAGATTGCACACCATCTTGGGGAGAGAGGCAGGGACAGAGGGGAAAAAAATTAAAACTGAAAAGCTTATGGAAGTGAATGTTGAAAACTAAAAATAAATTAATTAATTTTTAAAAAGAAAAAAAGAATAAATTGACGTAAAGGAACAAAAGATAGAAATTATCAAGGGCAACAATAGAAAAAAATGTGGGAAGGAAGGGTGTCTATCAAGACCAGATTTCAAATTGTACTACAAAGCAGTAATCATTAACACAATTTGGAAAGAGACAGAGAGACAGAGAGAGAGAGACTACTGGTAAAATTAAACAGCAGGTTGGCAGAAATCATATTCAGACGAACACCTCATACTATACACCAAGACAAACCCTAAATGGATACATGGACTAAATATAAAAGGTGATATCTGAAATTAAAGGAACAAAGGAAAATTTCCTTTCAGATCTAATACAAAGAAGAGTTCATGACTAAACAAATAACAGAGAGGATAACATATGACAAAATGGTTAATTTTGATTACCTAAACTTTAAAATGTTTTTGCCTAAACAAATCTATCATAATAAAGACTAAAAGGGAAACAAGCAATCAGGAAAATTCTCTTCAATACTTCTCTCTGACAAAGGTCCTGTATCTAATATCTACCTTTAAGGAATTGATCCAAATTTATATGATTAAGATCCATTCCCCAATTGATGAATAATTAAAGGATACGAATGCATAATCTTCAAAGTAAGAAATCCAAGCTCTCAAACACCTGAAAAAATACACAGATCACTAATAGAGAAATGAAAATGAAAACAATTTTAAGGTTACAGTTCATGTCCACCAGACTGGCAAAAATGACAAAAAAATGAAAATGTCAAATGTTGGAGGCACTACAGGAAAACAGGTACATTGGTGTACTACTGGTAGAACTATGAGTTAGTCAAGCAGTCCTGGGAAAAAAATTGGAACTATGCCCCCAAAATTACTAAAATGTGAATGTCAGTTATACTATTACTACTACTACTAAGCCTACATCACAAAGAAATCAAAGAAAGAGGAAAAGGACTTATATGTATAAAAATATTTATATCAGTTATTTTAAAATTGGAAACTATAGGAGTATCTTCCTATTGGAGAATAGCTAAATGAAATATAGATATGATAGATTATTATTATTATTACATAAGAAATTACTATTACCTAAGAAATGATGAAATGAACATTTTCAGAAAAAAGCTTGGAAAACTGCTATGAACTAATGCATTTCAAGGAGCAGAACTAGGAGAACAATTTCTATACTGATAAAATTATAGAGAAAAATAACTTTGAAAGAATTTAGAACTCTGATCAATTCAAGAATAAACCATAATTCCAAAAGAATGGAGACTAAACATGCCATTTACCTCCTAATGTGGGTATTTATTTCACCAACTATGTATTGAGGGCTTTATAATTTTTTTTTAAAATTTGCTCAATGTGGGGGTGTAGTCAGAGGGATAAATTAATAAGAGAAAAACAAAAAAAGATAATTAAACTGATACAACATATTTATTTCAATATAATTTATTGCTTCATAGTAGCATTGCTTTAAAAGAAAACTCAAGCACTAAACCATAAAAAAGGAATGATGAAAAATACAAGTAGGACTATATCAACAAATACATATGTGTGTGTATAATACACATACATTACATATACATATATGTGTACATTTATAACACTAACATATAATTATATATAAATGTATATTATATATAATACATATGTTATAATAATGTGTACATATATATATACATACACACACATCCACTGCCTTAATTAAGTAGAATTACTATTGCTATTACTGATATTGGGAATGAATGGATCAACATGAAAGATGTCAGAGTAGCAGGAAGAAGTATAGGCCAGCTCTGTGCCTGCCCCAATCCCTACACACACCTCCTCCACAAAATTCTAAAAAATTGAATCCCAGTCAAGAAATTCCAGAAAAAAAATCATGGGGGGATCATTTTTTTGGTCCAGGTCACACAGGGAGATAGACAGAAGGGTCTGCAGATGTTGAGGACAGGGTCTCATCAGGACCAAGCTGGGGAGCAGGGCAGGAAGCATTGGGGCAGAAAGAAGTCCTTGAATTAGTGCAGGATGAAGGAAAGGGTGCCATCTGGCAGCTCAGTTGCTGACTACCCAGTTCCAGATTATAAATCCAGGGCAGACTGAGGAGGAGACCTGCATGTAAGAGTGACTATGGTCATGGGTCCTCTCCAAGTATTTATTGAGGGAAGAATGAATGCATCTGTGACCCTAGGATCAGAGAAGGGACTCATATTCTAGCCTCCAGCTTAGTCTGAAGCTTGCAATGGAATGGAACAGTGGCAACAATTTCAAACCAGAGGGGAGCCTGCAGATTGGTCATTCTGAACCTAAAGAGCTTCCCAATGGGTTGATAATTGCTGAGTCCAGAACCAGTCTCTCTTGCTTAGAATTAAGCCTTGACTATGAACTTGCAGAACTCAGACTAGGAGGAGAATGAGCAGATTTTGCACCAGAATACATCACTTTGGGATCATTGAATGTTTGCAGGTCCCTAGCCTCATCTGTCTGTGAGATCTGGGGAATTACAAAACACTCAATAACTCAAGAAATCAGCAGAAGATCCAACAGGGAAGAAGCTCAGCCCAGACATTTCCCCCAGAAATGTGCAGAACCCACATCTGAGAAAAAAGCTGAAGTCAGGAAGTAGCTTGGAAAATGAATGAACATAAAAGGAATTCCACCATAAGGGGCTATTGTGGCAACAAAGAATCTCAAGACACAAACCAAGAAAAAAAGAATGACCCCAAAACATTTACAAGAAAAGCGTCTGAGAAAAACACAGCATGAGCCAAAGTCCAATCAGAATTACTGAAAGAGATTAAGCAAAAATTAAAGAAGGCATAAAAATTATCTTAAGAAATCAAATGATAATATCAGAGGAAAAATGGGAAATGAGAGCTATGGGTGAAATATGGAGAAAGAGAATTAATAGCTTGGAACAAGAAGTGTCAAACCTAACCCAAGAAAATAAATCTCTGAAATAAGAATTAACTAAATAAAAGCTTATGGCTTTCTGAAACTTCAAGAAGTTTTTTTTAAATTAAAATATTGAAAAAAATAAAAGAAAATGTAAGGTATCTCATACGAAATATAAGTGACTTGGAAAGATTGAGGAAAGATAATTTAAGAATCGTTGGATTACATAAAAGCTATGACTTTAGAAAAAGAGTCTAGAAATCATATTTTAAGAATTCAACAAAGAGAACTGCCTAAATATCTTATGTTAAGAAGCAGATGAGAAAAATGAAATAAAAAGCATCCAGTAGTCACTTCCTGAAAGGAACTCCTACAGGAAAACCCCCAGGAATATCATAGCCAAAATTCAATACTCTCAAGGAATAAATGAGGAGACTTTGTTGAAATAAATCATGTTAGATGCACAGGATTTAAATTGGACACCATTTGTATTTTAAATTGTTATATTACTAAGACATATGTGTTGTATAATAAAATATTTTTAAACAATAATCCTCCTGAGAAGCTAGGAGGCTTCATTTATTCATTTATTTTATGAGACTGCCATTTCTGAACACATTATGAAATGCCTTCAGTCAGCTATCAAACCCCTCAAGAAAAATCAAACAATGAGATATTTTGTGTCTGCATTTAAAATATATGCATATGTATATATATATATATATATATATATATATATATATGGAGAGAGAGAGAGAGAGAGAGAGAGAGAATCTCAGCTGGCTTTATTGAGCAGAATTGGTTCACTCTGGTTTAGGACATTTACAATAATTGAATCCTCCCTCATTGGGCCTAAATTTGCCATCTTTGTCCTTCAGGGTTCAAGTTCTGGTACTTCAAAAAAATCACATCAACTACATTACTTTCTAATCACGTCATCCTCAATGATCGCCTAAATACTTAGAACTTTACTAGGTGAAGAGCACATCCCTTAATACACTGGAAAAGACCACTTCAGTTACTGAGTGCCCCCTCACATCATTATCACTAACACATTCTTTTAAAAAACATAATAGTTCTATTGATCTTTCTTTAAAATCCTTGTCATTTCCCAATGACATTTCCTTCTCCTTCCTCCTTCCTCCCTTACCTCCCATCATAGGTCCCTTTTAACAAAGAAGTATAGTAAAGCAAAACAGACCACTCCATTGGTCATGTCTGACCAAGTATGTCTTATTTTGCAACTATCATCTCACATGAGGGCAATGGTGGCACAGCAGAAAGGAAACTGAACCGAACCTGGATTCAAATCCCAACTCTGATGTTTACTACCTGTGTGATTGGGGGCAAATTACTCAGCTCTCTGGACTTCACTGTTAAACTCAAGTGGTTAGATTAGATGGACCCTTAGCTCTCTAGCGATAATCCTGTAACTTCTCAAATAAGAGAGGGGTATGTTTCACCCTAAGTCCTCTGAAATCCAAATTGGCCACTAAGTAGATGTGAGTCCTAAGGTCTTCTAATGTAATTTTCCTTTATGTCATTGTTGTTGCTGTGTTAATTGTTCTCTTAGTTCAATTTACTTTCTTTGCCATCATTTCATACATTCTTCCCTCTAGGATCCCAGCATACTGGCCTTTTTGACATATACTTCTCATTTCCTATCTCATTGCTTTTGCAATAGCTGTCCTCCATGCTTGTCATTCTCTCCCTATTCATCTCTGCCTCTTTGAAATCCTGTTTCTCTTTAAGACTCAACTCAAACATTATCTTTTTGAAGGAAGCCTTTCCTTGGCTCCCCAGCTATTAGGCCCTTACTCTTCCCAACACCCTCACAACAAGGTTAGTTTGTATTTTCTTTATGTGTTTTTTTAATATGCATATATATATATATATATATATATATATGTCCATGTTGTTTCCCCCTTGGAAATATAAACCCATTGAGTTAAGGGACTATTTCATTTTTGGTTTTATTTTGGGGGATCGTAGGTATAAAATTACTTTAATCAAAGATGGTTTCTATCTCCTCAACACAAATTATACACACTTCAAAAAATAAACACACACACACACACACACACACACACACACACACACTATAAACCAGAGCAGGGAGGCTAGTTTTCTAGTTGGGATGGGGAAAATAGGACATTAGCAGAAATGAAGGGACTGTTTCTCATCCATTCTAGTTGTCATTTCTTGGCCATGGTGGGTAAACAGGGTGAGGACAGGGCATGGCTCCATTCTGAAGTCAGCGGGGTGGATGCCAGAAAAAACTGGCAAACTGTAGGAATGAGGTCCTTCTTCAGAGCTGTTCTTAGGACCATTGCAGACAACAGGAGACACTGTAGCATAGGGGACAGAAGTTATGGGTGCTGAACATGCAAAAGATTGTGCTTCATGCTGAAGGAGGAGGATAACTCCAATGTTGGCCTCAGGACCCAAAAGACCATGGGTGAAGGCAGCTAAGCCAAGGAAACTGAGAGGTGAGTTGCAAATGGGTTTGTGTTGATCCATGTCAAGTACATGGCTGGCCATTCTGGGAGGAGTTGGGATAACCCTTGTTCTTGAGAATGCAACTTCTCTTTTCCTTGATCCAGATGTCTTAACTGAGTCTGGTTTATCTTCTTTCTGGGGAAATCAGCTGAGGGTTCATTTGGGTAGGTCTGGTTGCTAGCCAAATGCTTGGATAGAAGCCTATGCTTCCCCTCCGCTGGGAACAACCTCTGGGAGTATATGTGAGGGAACTGGGTATTAAACATACCTTCTACTTGTAGCAGAGCCCCTAGATAATGCTCACCCATCTTAGGGGTCTGTAGGACACCTACAATATGCTGAATTCTGTCCGTTGCCACGTTCTGTTAAAAACTGCTTAATCCTCTCTCAACTGTCCATCTTCAGCCCATTCAACAGGCATGTAAGGGGGTAAATGAATCATTGGAACTCTTTACACTTCTGAGCAAAGAGCTAATCTTCCTCTGTACTAAGGTTTTGGATATTCAGACAGGTATCATCCTCACTATCTCTTGATCTGTTCATTCCTGAACCAGCTCTGGGAGAAGCCAAGCCAGATGGAACCTGATGACCATTGGAACTCAGGGGGCATTGGCAACATTGAAGAGAGCCCAGTGCTGACTTCCTATCTGCCAACCAGCCTCTGACCTAGGCCCAGCACAGGTCTTGGCCCATAGTAAGCAATTAATTAATGTTTTTCTCATTTATTGATTGGTACAGATTTTCCCAAATTTCTCTCTTTAAAATATTATTATTTTTAATTGCACAATTCATTCACATAACATAGGTTTTTTTAGACCTTCCCCAGCTGATATGCATCCAAGTTGTTTCAAGTTTTTGCTATCCAGGTTAATATTCAGGATGAAAATATATATAAGGTTCATTCTCAAATGGTCACTAAATAACTGTGAATCTGCAGCCACTTTAGGGTAATCTGAAGGATAGTTTTTAGCTTACTCCCAGAATAGTCATTTCATCAGTTTCCAGGAAATCGAGCCACCTGGTAGTATCTACAGCTAAACCATCTGGCAAGCCATTTCTATCATATAGCCATTTCTGTTATCAGGAAAATTATTTACTTTGATGCAAACAATCACAGGAGATTTCTCATCCAAAGAGAGGAATTGATGAGTGGCGAGACAGCTTTCAGTTACTAACTTTAGTATCCACCATACTGTTTAAACATAAAAATTAGATAATAGTATCAACCAGAGATCTTTGGGAAGCAAAATATTTCAATTAAATAACTCAGATTATTGAGAAATTCTAACTGGGCTGAATATTGGAGGGTTTCCTCTCCCTCTAAATTATAGAGTTATGGAGGAGGGGACTGCATAATTGTAAAGATATGGCCAATAAATGACCTTTTGAATAGAGTCAATAGTTAAATGTAATCATTCTTTAAAACTATTTTATGTTTTGAAATCAGACCTACACGGGCAATTCATATTTCATGGAGTAGAAACACAATAAAGTAGAAACAGTAGGATAGTGAGACAATAAACCTAAAAAATTCAGGAACACAACTGAAAACAGTCATCATTTAGAAGGCTTCTAGAATACCTTGGAGGAAAGTGATTTTACACAATATTAGGCAGAATGACACAGTGGATATATTGCTAGGCGTGGAGTCATAAAGATCTAGGTTCAAACCCTTGCTCTAACATTTAATAGTGGTATGATTTAGCAAGCAATTTAATGTATAGGTAGCCCCACCCACAAACTTCAAGGAGGAATTAGTTAATTCTTTGGTAGAGTGGCTTGTTTTATAGGAGTTGCCTAGAGTTGTGATCAAGAAGGGATGAGGTATAGGGTCACAGGGAGATGACTAGAGCAGAGAGATGAGAGATTGTTCAAGCAGTCAGATGCTGCTGGTAAAGGCACTGGCCAACAGACATCCCATGACCCTCTTCTGCAAGAGGTTAAGGAAATCTTTCTTTGAAGCTTATCCATGGGAGTATACTCACATGCCTCTGGCTACTCCCTAGGACTTGACTTCTAAATCATAGATTACTTGTACTCTGCTTTGTAGAGGGATAATTTGTTTGGTGTAGGAAATTCCCACATTGGAAGTTCCTCATGATAATAAAGTCACAAACAATTTGTGTATCAGACAGGTGGATAGATAAAGCATTTATTAAGCACTTACCACATACTATGTAATGTGGCAGTACTGAAAACAGGAATATAAGCAAGCAAAAGAGCTCCTACCTTCAAGGAATTTATTAATTAGGGAAGAGAACACATAAAGGAGAACTGAAAAGAAATTGATTGATTGAGCGAGGCTTGATTGACCTAAAATATAAATTTTGACTGACAGAGTAAGAGTGAGTTGTAACTTTCATTTCCCAACTCTTCCTTCACGTTAAATGAGTAAATTTGTCTTTTTAAATTTAAACTTTAACTTGTATGAGTGAAGTGAGCAGAACCACAAGAACCTTGTACACAGTAAGAGCCAAGTTGTGTGATGACTAATATTGATAAACTTAACCCTTCCTGGCAATACAAGGATATAAGATATCTCCAGAGGCCTTGTGATGGAAAATGCTATCCACATCCAAAGAAAGAACTATGGAAGTTGAATTACTATTTTTTTTCCTCTTCTGTTGAGTTTTGTTTCCTCTTTCTGATGGTTCCTCCTATTGGTTTTAATTTTTACTTACAACATCACTAATGTGAAAATATGTTTAATATGAATGTAAATGTATAGCCTATATCAGATTGTGTGCTGTCTTGGGGAGGGTGGTGGGGAGGAAGGGAGAGAAAAATTTTAAACTCAAAAGCTTATGGAAGTGATTATTGATAAATCAAAATAAATTAATAAAAAAGAATTTAAAAAATTTAAACTTTAGTGAACTCCTTATTGGTATTAAAGTTCTATGCATATGACATTTTCCCCCTTTAATGGTTCCTTCTTAGATATCTATTGTGACCATATGGTTTTCTGTTATGTTTTGCTGTGTGTTTTTCCTAAAGGGACGTTGGCCTTTGGCCACTCAACATAGCTTTGTCATTTCCTCTTTCCTTTCTCACATGCACTTACAGGCTATTTGTTTCTCTAATTAGTATAAAATATGGGACCATATTTGCTAAATATTCTTATGGGAACAGACCACCCCAGGGAAGTTCTGTTGTCTGCATTACCTATCAATTCACTTGCAGGTGCAACTCAAGGTATAAACTTGGATTTACTGCTCAAGTCTTCTGGAACAGCAGGACTTGTTGGTAGCTATTTACCACTTTTCCTTCTACAAGTGGTAGGCATTCACTACAGTGATATTCTAAGAAACTATTCATTTTGAAATCCAGCTTAGTGTTACCAGGAATTGCTATCTTCTTGGAAAGGATATTAGCTTTGTACCCCTTTCTTCAGCTCCACTATTAGTGCCTAAAATGTCTTGAGTTTCAGACCATAATTTTGAAGTCTTTCATTTTGCTTTAGGTCATTCTAAATACAATATCTTTAGTATTCCTTTTTGGGTATAAATAAAGTATTCAAGCAAGGAGCTACATAAATGTTTGGATCATGCCTGACATAATTGGAATTACTTTTTAAAAATACTATAGCCCTTGAGTTAGAGGTTATGTCCTGACAGAAAGGACTGAGGTAGGGATTCTGGTAACCTATCAGCTGGTAACCAAAGTAACCTATCAGAGCCTCAGTTCTACAAAATGGTGACTATAATCATGTCTGAAACACTGAGTTTACAGGACTATTGTGAAACTAAAAAGGAAATAATGCCTAGCACATAGTAGGTGGTCAATAAATGTTTATTGATTGGATAGAGTTTAGGAAACATCAATTTATTTTATATTAATTTTGATATTATATGTGCCTTTTAGTGCTCAAATGTATCCTGTTTTTGACTCCTTTTCCTACACCTAATAATAATGATATCATGTATTTGTATAGCACCTTGCTATTTTCAAAGCATTTCTGTAGATGAACCGCATAATAACCTTGAGGGGATAGCCAGAGTAGATATTCCTAGAATAATATTATAAACTCCATTTTTCAAATGAAGAAGTTGAGATTCAGAGCTTTTATGATACTTGGAGAAGGCCACATTTTAGGTGGCAGAGCCCTGATTATATCCTTCGTCTCCAGCTGCTCAGTCAATTGCTATCTTTCCAAGCTATAAGGCTGAATTTTGTTATTCTTTTAATAAGAGAAAGTTTTACATACTTAGCTGTAGAGGGAACTGTGACATACAGTTATGAAGCTGGTTTAATTTTTATCAGTACTCAAGGGAAAAACACAATATATCAAGCATGCAATGTGTTGCAGAACACTGTGGTAAGTTCTGGGGAAAATTAAAAAAAAAAACAGATAAGGACTAATTCCACTCTGTGAAAAGGGTAAAATCCTTTTTTTTGGGGGGGGGGGGTTAGGTAATGGAGTTAAGTGACTTGCCTAGGGTCCCACAGCTGGTAAATGTCAAGTATCTAAGGTGAGATTTGAACTCAGGTCCTCCTAACTCCAGGGCTGGTGCTCCATCCACTACTAGCTGCCTCCAAAAATGGTACAGTATGTAAAGGGGATAGGACACATGTAAAATGCCTACAATATAGAGAAGTTAAATTCCTAAATCTAGCAGTAAAGGAATCTAAGAAATTATCTAGTTCAAACCCTTTCTTCAGAGAAATTCAATATATGTCACTGTTCAAACATTGTTTAAACAGTGTTCCAATTCTACCTACTGAATTCCCTGGACTTTTTTTTTTAACTTCCAACTAAAATCCCATCTTTTACAGGAAACCTTTCCTCTAATTCTAAAGCCTTCCCTCTGCTAATTATTTCCTGTATCTAGCTTGCTTAGTATATATTTGTTTTTATGTTATTTCCCCAATTAGGTTGTAAGCACCCTCAGGGCAGATACTATCTTTTTACTTCTTTTTGTATCTCCAGCATATAGCATTTTGTATCTCCAGCATTTATTTATTGATTTCTTCAATTACCAAAAAAAAAAAAAAAGCCTCTCATTTTTTTCACTTAGATACCATAGTCTATATTATCATACCACTTTAAGTGACAGAAAGTATTTCCAGTATTCATGGAAATTCAAGGACGTAATCATCCTAATTCTGCTTTCTGGAGCAGTCTACACCCTCTTCTACGTGCTAGGCCTTCAAATAATTTAAAATATTTAATCATGGTTCCCCTTAGCTTTCTATTCCCCAGAATAAACATCTCCAGTCCCTTCAAATAGTCCTCCTATGATGTTTCTAGAATTTACTCAAAGAAGCGAAGAAGGCAGAAATCCATAGACAGAAGGGACCTAGATTTTGATTTTCTGAAATTTCCAGGCTTGGCACCTCTCTTCTCATTCTCTCAGTGGAGGTATTTGTCTTATGTTTTATTGAAAAAAAATTTGCTGAGAACTCTCCCTTTTTCCCCTCTTCCCCATCTCACAAAAATTACACATCTTCTATCACTACTTCCTCCTTCTTTCCTGTCTCACACAAGGGTGGCCCTTCTTCCCAAGTCAGTCAAACAAACCCCTCTAATTGATCTTATTATACCCATATTCTTCAGATTATTATCCCTTCTATCATCTCCTCACTATTACTAATATTCAATATCTCCCTCTCTAATGGCGACTTTCCTGCTGCCTCCAAACTTGTTCATTCCCCTACATCCTAAAATAAAGAAATAAATAGATCAACAGACCTATAGATAACTAAATGAAATACTTAAAAAAAAACCTCACTGCCAAATATAGTTTTATTTGTTTTCTCCTTTTTGGGACTAAACTCTTTGAGAAAGTTGCCTTTCTCAAAGACAATTAGTAGCCTCCACTTCCTCTCCTCTCATACTCTTCCAAAATCCTTGCCAGAGAGGCGTCTTCATTATTCAACTGAAACTACTCTCTCCAAAGTTACCAGTGATCTCTCAACTACCACAACTAATGGCCTTTACTCAGTCCTTATTCTGTTTGGCCTCTCCTCAATCTTTGATACTGTCAATCACTCTTTTCTTCTATGTACTCATTCTTCATAGGTTTTCATGATACTATTTTCTCCTGGTTCTTCACCTACTTGTCTTACTATCCCTTCTCAGTCTCTTTTGCTGGATTTTCTTCCAGGCTATAACTAACAAGTGTGTGTCATCCAAGAATCTATGCTATACCCTCTTCTCTTCTCTCTCTATATTATCTTGCTTTGTGATCTTATCAGCTTTCATGAATTCAATCATTATCTCTATGTAGAAGATTCTCAGTTTAATTATATATGCTTAATCTTTTTTTTTTACTTCCATTCTCTCATCTTCAGCTGACTATTGGACTTTTTAAATTGCATGTCACATAGACATCTTACACTTAATATGTCCATTATCTTCCCTGTCCTAGGCCCTCCAGTATTTCAAATATCCTTATTACTTTGGAGGGCACCACCATCCTTCCAATCACCCAAGGTTACAACTTGCATCTTCTTTAACTCCTCACTTGCACTCATTCCAAGCGTCCAATCTGTTGCCAAGTCTTTTCATTTCTATTTTCTCCGCATCCCTTGTATGCCCTCTTTGCATTAGTCTCTCTAATTTATACTACTTATTTCCCATATTTCATGCATTTAAGTATGGATAAATGAGGCCATGGTTTATGCTACTTGAAAAGAGTATTAAATACCAACAGAAATAGGGGAAAAGGTCTTCATATCACTAATAACTCCTATTCTTTTAAGAACTGTAAGGCATAGTGATCATTTCTTCCTGGGATTTGCATCATTTCTACTTCAACATTCCCTCTTCTTTCAACAGAACTGGGTCCCAAAATAGCTGTTTCCCTCTTTATTTTCTCTACTTTTTGAAGACAGAAATTACCAGTATCATTACACTGAAAAAATCCCTCTAAACCCAGCACTTAGCATAATGCCTAGCACATATTAAAATCATTTACTAAATGCTTGCTGTCTTGCCTTGACACAGAAGAACTTTATCCAAAAGGCACTGAATTTTTTAAGTAGTAATGTCTATTGGATTTATTTATACAATCTAGAGAGGCACTAGAGTTTTTTAAACGGAGTAACATGATTAGAGCTATAAGGAATTATTATTCCTGCTAGTCCTTTGTCTATTATTATGGCAGGAGCATAAGATGAATTAGAAAGAGAAGTAACTGAATGTGGGCGATCAGTTGGGGGCTGACTCTGACTCTGATCTTATATATGCTGGACTATGATGGTCC
>NW_020954687.1:4541939-4567174 GCF_900497805.2 Vombatus ursinus
GTTTCTTCTATAAACACTCTTGGCATGGTCTAGTTTAGTTGAATACCATTCCAAGGTTTTTGCAAGCTTGTTTTCCCTCTGCACTTTTTTTCCCTGTTATATGAGATTATACAGTTTATAACCTTTCAACATCTTTCTCCACAGTATGTCACAAATGAACATATACTGTAAATTGCTATTGTCCTAAACTACCATATCACTTTGCTTGAAAGGGATATTAGTAGCTGATTTCTGGACCTTTCTCCTTGTGATGACTTTTTTTTAGTCACTTAAACTTTTCTAAAATATAGGGAAAATTAGAATTAAATTCCTTATTTTTAATCACTTGCCATTTTCAGAACCAATAATTCGTTTAAACAGATTGGTTCAAATACAGTGTAATTGTACCTATTGCATTGTTGAAATATTTATTTTTTTCATGTTTTTCTAATATATTGCTGACTTTGACCTTTATTTTCTAATTGGTCAGTAGCCTCACTGCTTAAAAACATCTCAATCAGAAATGACTCTCATGAAAGAAACCAGAGATTTTCTGTCTGTTCAGATCTAGCGAATTTCATTTTTTAGAAATGTTTGGTGGTTGAAATTTCTATAACCTTTAACTCTCTCCTTGAAGAAAATACCTTTGATATGGTTCTCAGGTGTCTGAGTAGTCTATAAACCTTCTATCTCAGAGGCTGAACACTATTCTTGTTACACAAAAAGGCAGAAAACATTAAGTAGTTGTGGGTAAATGGAAAGATAGCTTACAGGTTATTGATAGAGATGTGAACAATAATGGTATTGACTTTATCATGCACCAAACACAAGAAATACCATTTCATGGAACACTTGGTCTGAGAGTCAAGAAGGATAAAGATTGAGGGGGGAAAACACACTGGCTTTGGTGACTAAATCATTCATGACCTTGGGGAATATAATTAATGAAAAGAACAGGGTAAACAAATATTTCTTTTAAAAAAAGGGAAGAAATAAAAGAAAAACTAAGAAACCAAAGATGTTGGGGATGGGCAAAGGAGGTAGGAGACTGAAATAACTACTTCATTGAGAGGAAAAGATGGGAAAAAGTAAATAAGAAACAAAAGAAAGGAGAAAATTTCAAAAAAAAATAAATAAAATGTCAAATCTAGGATAGCAGTTGACAAACAGGACAGATTGGCTGAAGAAAGGAGAGCCTGTGAGAGCAGTTTTACACCAAAGTTTATAAAGTCTAACTAGTCACAACAATAAAGCATTGACTTAAAAGGAGAAGGGGAGCAGAAAAATTGTAATTTAAAAAACTCCTATATTAAATATAAATGGAAGAAAACATAAATGTAATTCATAATTTAAAGTATAAATGGATTAAAAGATCCAAAAAAAGAGGACAATAACATATCAGATAAGAAAACTCCATGTGCAATACAGTTCATGAGAAACTTATCTGAATACCAAAGACATATATATCAAAAGTTTGTGATAAAATTTACAACACAGATAAATTCCCCAAAGCAAGATTTGAAATCATGTGTAAGACAAAGAAAATATTAAAAAATCACAACATAAACAGAAAAAAAAAACAAAAAAGCCATCAAGTTTAAAGGAATTATTTTAAAAATGAATTATAATCAGTGTTAAAATTATATGCTGCAAGTGGAATAGTATCTAAATTCATAAAGGAAAAACTATGTAAATTGCAAAAATACAGAAAAAGTTATCACAGTAATAGAAGGAAGCTTTAATGTTATTCTCTCAGAGCTGGGTAAGTATTATTGAAAGATAAATAAAGTAGAAAATATGGAATTGAACAAATTTCTAGGAAATCTAAAGATAAAACATTTATGATATTTTCTAAATGTAATGATTAAAGAATACACGTCAGCACTTTCCAAAAACTGGCCATTTATTGAGGGAACAGAAAAATTGCAAATAAATATAAAAAGGCAAAAATACTAAGCATACCCTTTAAAGATCAAAATAAAATACAATTATAATTTTGGTATAAACATAAATAACATAAATGGATTTAATAATGACTTAGACTTAATAATTAAGTTCTAATAATAAGTTGGTCAAAGAATAAATCATACAAACAATAATTATGTGAGACAATGATAATGATGTGACACCATACCAAAATTTATTAGATATAGCTAAATCAATATTCAAAGAAAAAAAATAAAGCCTTAAAATGTACATTAAAAAATAGAAAGAGGGTTAATGAGTGAATGAATATGATTTTTTAAAAATTAGCAAGCTAACAAAAATATAAATGAGCAAAAATATGAAATAAAATTTAGAAGAGAAAGAGATATATTGGAAACTGAAAAGATTATGGAAATGATAAGTAAAACTAAAGATATTTCTTTGAGAAAATTAACAAAACATTAATTTTAGTACATTAATTTTAATCAACTTTATTAAAAGGAAAAAGGCAGAAAATAAAATTTTAAAACAGCAAATCATAAAATCACAATCAAAAGAAATTTTTAAAAATAATTATTACAATTTTTATTCAAGTTAAATGCCAACCAAACCAACAACATAAAAGATATAAAGTATTACCTTCAAAAAATAAAGTATTTAAACTAACAAAATGTCAAGTAGTTGTTTTAAATAATCCAACACCAGAAACAGCAACAGAATTAGCTGGGACAAACTAACAAAGAAAAAAAATAAGCTGGTCCATGTGGGTTTGTAGAAGAATTCTATTAAACTCTTAAACAACTAATGCCCATAGTATACAAACTGTTCTCAACAATTACAGAAACTCTCTGCCTAACCCATTTTATGGAACAAATATTACTAATACATAAGCAAGAGAAAGATGAAGCAAAGAAAAAATTTATAGATCCATAATATTGATGAATATAATGATTTAAATTTTTAAATAAAACCTGGCAAAGCTGAAACAATTTAACAAAAAAAAAACCAAAACCTCATTATGACCAACTTGGATTTGTAGCAGGGATTCTAGAATAATACAACATTAGGAAAACAATTCATATAATTAAGTATTAAAAATCAAAATATCTAAAATCACATGGTTATCTCAAATGATGCAGAAACATCCTTTAACAAAATATGGTTCATTTATATTTTTAAAAAATACAAAGTGTAGGGATTTTAGAAATATATGATAAATATATCTAACTAAGCTCCAAAGCGAGCATTATATGCAATGTGTATACTTTAGAAGCTTTCTCAATTAATACAGGAGTAAAACAAAGGTACCTACTCTCCTTGTTATTACTAATATGTAGCTTTATTTATGGAAAACATAGTTTACTCAGGAAAATAAATAGTTTTTCTTAATAACAACACTATCAAGAGGCAATAATAGAGAAAGAATTCCCATTCAAAGTAAAAATAAAATGAATTAAGTATTTTGGAGTCAATCTACCAGAGCTCATTTAATTCTTGGATTGATTCCATTTTTTAATGATGTTTTTCAAAGACATTGATTACAACTTAAAGAACTGGAATAACATTCAGTACTCATGACTGAGTTGTCAAAATGTTAAAAATTACAATAGTGACAAAAATTTATTAACAGATTTACTGCTATACCATTAAAATGGATATTTTATGAAGATCTACAGAATAATAATGAATTCATTTAGGGGAACAAAAGATCTAAAACAGTCAAGGAAATAATGAAATAAATTAGAAATAAAGGAGGAACACCATTGCCAAACTTCAAGCAACATTATAAATTAGCAGTCTTTGCAGTAAAGCATTTGGTACTTTTTTTTTAAGAAAAATAAATTCAACATACAAGACTATATAGATTCAGAAGTAATTGAACACAGTAACCCAATGCTCAATAAGTCTGAAAACAAATTACCCAGGAAATAATTTTCTATTTGATAACTGTTGAGAACCTGAAAGGCAGTCTAGCATAAATAGAGGTTAGATCAACATCTCATACTTTATATAATAATACATTCAAAATGGACACATGACTTGAATACTAATGATAATACTATTTAAAAAAAAAAACATTAGGAGTGAGGCAGATCATATGCTTTCCACATCTACGGATAGAAACTAGGATAGAAACAAACTTGGGATAGAGACAATAACAAATGATAAATATATAATTTTGATAACAAAATCAAAAACCTTTTTGTAAATAAAATTATTGCATCTTGGATATGCAGGAAGTAGTTGACAGAAAAGAATCTTTGCATCAAATATATCTCATAAAGGTTTACTGAAATACATAAAACCCAAAGTCATGTGCCAAACAGTAAGTGATCAGATATGAACAAACATTTCTCAAAATAATTGCAAACTATTAACTACTTTGTGACACAATACCTTAAATCACAAATACTAAGAGAAATACAAATTTAAAATAATCTGAGTTTTCATTTTTTAATATAGGAGTTATTAAGGAAAGACAGGGACATTAATGCAGTGATGAAGCTCAGAATTCATATAATCATTCTGAAAAAGAATTTGGAATTATTTATATAAGGTAACTAAAATATTTATATCATTTTGCCCAGATATTTCATTGCTTTGCATATACCACAAGGGGCTATTGACAAAAAAGAAAGATTCCATGTACTCCATGAGATTTACAGAAGCTTTTTTTTTATGTTGCCAAAGAATTAGAAAACAGTGAATGTCCATCAATTAGGGAATAGCTAACCGAATTGAAGCATGTGAGTGTACTAGAATATTACTCTGATCCAAGAAATGATGAACATGATGAATATAGTGAAACATGGCATTATTTGAAAGAACTGATAAAAATTGAAGTAATTATCTCTTCCTGTTGAGTTTTATTGCTATACAGAAATCTTGATGATTTGTAGACATTTATTTTATATCCTATAACTCACTGGTTATTGTTTGAAATAATTTTAGCTAATCCTGCACTTAGCACAGTGCCTGGACATAGCTGGTTGGTTTTTATCCTTCATTTTTGAAGAGTACTAAAATGATATCACATTGCACATAATAACACAGAGTAGGCATTTAATAAATGTTTATTTATTGACTAGTTGACTCCCTACAGTTTTCTAAGTCATCTGCAAAAAGTGATAGTTTTGTTTCTAATTTACCTATGCTTATTTCCTTGACATCCTTTTCTTATTGGTATAGAACTAAGAACACAAAATAGATAATTTTCTTCAAAAACATAAAATGCTTAAGCTAGTAACAGCAAATGGAAATCTTAAATAATCCAATCTAGCATTTCTGGCACAATGTTAAATAGAAGTAGTAATAGTGAACATCCTTGATTTGTCTCTGATCTTATTGGAAAAAACTCTAGTTTATCCCCACTATTTATAATGCTGATTCTTGGTTTTAGATATGGTTAAAATTATAAAAGTAGGTTAAAATGAGAAAAGTGGTAGAACACACTAGACAATTAAGTACTAGAAACAATAAAAATGTCAAAAGTGATAAATATTTTTAAACTCAAGATTAAAAAATATCACTGGGTAAACCATGATTATATTTGCCAAGAACAGCTGGGAAAACTGGAATGCAGTTTGTCACAACCAAGTGTTAAAACAACATTTTAAAGCATATATCTTTTGAAGTTCCCAATGAACATGTGATCAAATAGGTATGTGATGAATAATTTTTTAAAAATGGACTGGAAGGTATTTTTCATAAATATAATTAAGATACTGCTTAAGCAAATAAGGCATATATTTTGGTGCATGAAAACATGCACCAAATAATTAATAAGAGAAGTATAAATCAAAACTATTTTTCAGTTTTGTTTCATGCACTTCAGATTGGCAATAATATCTTATCCTTTCTCTGGTTTTCTTGAAATCTTCTCTTGCCTAGAATAGGGTGTTGATTAAATTATATCTAACTGCGGAATAGAGTGTTACCTTTGAACAGCATAGGTCTTCAGAAATGACCTCTCTACTTCAGGGCTGATGCACATGGATGGGGTGGTATGTGTAAAAGTCTGGTGTCACTTTCCAATAATGTTTTGAATTCTCTTTCGATGCATAAATAATTGGGTGTTGAGCATGACATTAAACCAACCTTCACTCACCTTAGAGTACGTGTCAAATGGTGGTCTAGGATTTTGGACTTTGTCAAATGATTATCTTTGGTCTCTGGTTAAGATGGAGGCCAAAAATTGGGGGAATGAGTCAAATGTATGGTAGAGGGGGAGCTTCAGAAAAAGGGAAGGGCAAGAAGCCAAGCCTGAGCAAAGGAGGTGTTTGGGATGAGGTACACACAGGCATAGCATGAAGTAGAGAGTAGAAGAAGTGGAAAGGCCTACCTCTGAGCAGGTGGAGGACAGGTGGGCAGACAGATAGGGACAGAAGCCTGGTTTCTGCCTCTGTGAATCTAGAGTCTCACTTTACTACTTTGGTACCAGAGATGCTGACTCACTGTGCCGAGGGTACTAAAGAGCTTAATCCAGAAGGTGTTAAATGAGCTTGCAATGCCTGTATATCTCAGAGACAAGAGAGTCTCAAAGAAGCACTGGGAAAGCCCTGTCTTCTTTCCTAAATCAGTTACCCTAAATCTTCTACTCTAAGTCTTTCTCTTCTCCATGTTACATATGCCTAATTCTTTCAACCAATCTACATGGCATTGACTCAAGACTCTTTACCATTCTGTTTGCCTCCTCTGGACACTCTCTGTCCATGTGCTTCTCAGATTGCAATTCCCAGGACTGAGCACAATGCTCCAGATGGGGTCTAACAAAGTCAGAGTACAATAGGTCTATTACCTACCTATTCCTAGAAACTATGTCTCTCATTTCAACTCAAGATTTCATTAGCTATTTGGGCTGCCACATCAAATGACTGATTCATACTGAGCTTATTATAGTCTCCAAAAAAACCCCAGATTTTTTCAGGGAAAAAAAAAACAAACCCAGCACTGCTTGATCATGTTTTATTTTCTTGTAATGAAATATACACACATATACATACACATGGGTACAAATATACATTTACATATGTATATACATGTGCATATACACAAATATATGTACATGTATACATACACACATAATGCCACATCAATAAGATACACCTACTTTTTTTTTTCTTTTTCAGATAGGGGAGATGTGGTCCAGAAATGTGATTTCTTTGGTATAAAGCACTTCTAATATGAAAATTTCTTTCACCAATGCAGGTTAGCAACTTATCTGTAACTTATAGTTTTAAGAGAATTTTCTGGGGCACTAGAAGTTGGTCATTTGTTGGTCACATAGTCAGAGGCTGGAATTGAAACCTCAGGTCTTCCTGATTCTAAGGCAGCTTTTTATCTGCTACCCCAAAGGTGTCAAACTCCAATAGAAACTGGAGCCATTAAAATGCACAGGCTGTGTGTTAACTTAGAAAACCACGTATTACCATTATCTGTGTTCTATTATATTTTTTTAAAAATATTTCCCCATAGTATTTTAATCTGGTCGAGATAGCATTAGGAGTGTGACTTTGTATTTGACATCTCTGCCCTACATCATGGTATCTTTCATGCCTGATGACAACATATGTGCATAATTGTACAAGTATATCTTATAATTTGATGGGAGGAGCAAAAATGAGGGAATAGCTGTAAAAACCTTTTGAGAAGGTTTTGTGTGTTTGTTTTGAAGAGCTGTAACATGAAAAAGCAGCATGTAATACTTTGCTTATCAGACTATACTGTAAGAAATGGATAGTTTTGCTGACTAAAAGAGGGGTAAATTTTTCAAGCATCTGCAAAAGAGTGTTTTAATTGTTATTTCCAACACAAATCAAGGAAAATTGATATCTGTGAAATTGCCATCTTATGTTCATTTTCCTGCTTGCACTTATCTGTCAGCAAGTCCATGAGAGGATCTTAGGGAGAATTTGCCCCAGACATCAGTGAAATGCATTATAACATGGAGCATCTTCCTTCCTAGCTTCTCTTGTGATTGTAAAAATTGAGTTTCTCAATTTAGAAAATGAGATTGAACCTGCACCATCTAAGAATTCTGACAATTTACATACCCTTTAACATTCTCCCTTCCCATCTCTACAAATATGCTTTTTGTAAGTAGGTTCCCTTTTGAACATGGATAGAAGAGGCAATCTGAAGCATAATTTGTTAGAAGAATGTTGTAGAATGTCCATGACCACTTATGGGAGGGAGGAATGGGGCAAGGTGAGATTATGGCTTTGCTATTTTAAAAATTACAATCATTTTTATATATTTTTTAGTTTCTATGCCAAGAGGGAAATGTTTCAAACCCTATCACAGGATTAGGAAAAGGTTTCAGATCTTTACTGGACCTTGGATGTATCCATCTAATTCAGATAATAGTGGTGAATTAGGAGCCAATCTATGTGGAAGTGGTCCAAGAGGAGGTAGAAAATTTATCCAGTGAGAGTGGCCAGGGATAAGGGGAAGAGAGGGGAAGCAGAACAATCCTCATGCTCATAGAAAATAACATACAATTTCTTAAAATAAGTTTAACTTAGGGGTAGGGGTGTTGGGGTGTGGTTATGGATATGTATATATGTGTTTTGGACATGGGAGGATATGTAAAGTCCAAAACTGTGGGCCTGGACCAGGATAGGGCTCATCTAGAATGCAATAGGTGGGTACGTTGCAGAAATTGATAGCTTCCTAATTTGATTAATTAGTCATACTACTTAGATACTAAGCTCAGTTGCTTCTATCCTTCTATAGAATTGCTAGTATTGTTAAGATCTAATTTTTTTTTTTTTTGCCCAGACCTCAGTTGCCCCTGCCTATTTATAATTTTGAGGAACATCCTCTAGGCCTGGCCAGTAAGAGTTCAACTCTTCATTAAATGCTGAACTGGCCTGAAAGATATGGCCTGTAGAATCTGATTTGGAATGAGGGGATCTAGAGAATGAGCAGTTTCTGATAAACCCCAAGTACATAGAACATCAAGACTGAGTGAACAAGGCAATAAGAAAAACAAAAACAAAAGCCTTAAAATTCAAGATAAGTGAAAAAGGTAGATATGGGCACATAGGAGGCAGCTAGATGAAGCAGTAGATAGAGCACTGGGCATGCAATCAGGAAGATCTGAGTTCAGATTTGACCTCAGACACTTCCTTGCTGTATAACCCTGGGGAAGTCACTCAACCTCTGCCTCAGTTTCCTCTAGTGTAAAATGGGGATAATGAAAGCACCTACCTTGTAGGGTTGTTGTAAGGCACACAGCAGGCACTATATAAATATTTATTCCTTTCCCTTCCCTCTTCTCTTTAACTATAGGAAGGCACATATAGGGCAAGACAATTGATGACAGTGACTCAGTTTATACTTGGAAAAAATTGATCAACTTGGGGGCAACTGTGCTGGAACATGCACACCCCTTTTCTTGTAATTTTGAAGATAAAAGAGAGTGACTTGAAGAGACGCAGCGGGATGATGCACAGATAGGTGTTCCTGTCAATCCATCACCTTTAACAATAGATGTTTGACTATCAAATACTGCCCTGTGGGCATTAGTCTCAGTGGCATTTGAAAAGCACCTTTCTTTGGTACTTGGATTGCGGAGAGACCCTCGAGCATGGACAAGACCTCAAGCAGAATTTCCAGGCCCCAGAAATTGTGATCTCATTTTTTCCATCTGACCATGCAGCTGCAAACATAATCATTGGAGTTTCTATCACGCTTCCTTGTCCTGGGATAAATTAACTGCCTGTGTCTTGTTCCAGTCTCATGGTGAAGCAGGCCTTCTGAGTACAACTCTCATGCTGTACCTGGGAGAGAAGTTGAATCTGGAGATTTGATGGAAAACTGTATTTGATTTTATTATGTATTTACTAAGATGATTAGCTAGATAGACTAGATGGAACCTGAGTAAAGGTAATTGATGAAACAATACTCTGAGGGGGGGGGGAAGTGGTTGAGTAGTAGTGTTAAGCCAGAGGTTAAGAGACATGTAGTCCTAGATAAAAACCAAAAACCTAGATAAAAACCAAAATAATACGGACTGAGCTGTGCGAATGGAAGACTGGGTGATCAAAAGCCATATACCTTCTTAGGTCCTGGCTATTTATAGAACCCAGTGTCACTCTTACATTTTTATTTTAAGCAGTGGTTTAGACATCAAAATCCCTTTTACAGATACAGTCAACTTAGCTAGGTATTAACTATCAAAATCAACATTCAGTATCTGAAACCCTTAACTACCATCAGTTCCAATGATAAAAACACCTGTGCTACTAAAATCTTAGGTGTTTTGTCCAGCACTTCATAATCCTTGGGAAATCTCATTTATACCAATGTGAATCACAAGAAGTATATATCAGTCATAGAGTTAGACAAGTCTTAGCAGCCCCTCAGTCACATCTCGGCAACACGACCCACGAAGTTTGCAAAATTACATATTTTGACAAGTTACCTCCAAGCAACCTCAAGTTAGTTAAACAGTCAGCATTACTTGGCTATTTTTCCTCTGACCATTATTTGATGATTGTTCAATTGACAATACTTGTGAATTCTCCTCATTATTCCTTGGAGCAGTGTTTTCTATACTTTTTAAATAAAATAAATGCAACTTATTGACAAAATTTATTTTCAAAATAATATTTGCAAAATACTTTTACAAAAAAAATTGCACAATCCTCACTTTTCATGAAGAAAAAGTTATGTAAATATTTTTCCTAACTCATTGTCTATGCAAACAAAATTAAGAATTTGATAGTTTCTATAAAATAGGTCTTAAACATTTAGCTAAAATTAAAATTAAAACCTATACAGATAATTATTTAGAAATCCTTTATAATTTTTTATATTTATTACAAAATTGAAAACAATTAGAATGGTATTAATAATGTGATGGATAGGTTTGTTTTTCTATACAAAGTTTCTCAACATTGGTCATTAATGTTGTTACTCAAGTTCATCAATATTTTGGTTTGGTTTTTTTTTTTGCCCTTAAAAATATTTATTGACTGATTTCACAAGGATATTTACTTTGAAGCTATGTCAAGGACAAACATAAAAATATTTCCTCCAATACCACTCAGGCAAGTGTATGCTGTTAAATGTTTAACAAGTAACTCTCAAAAATAATGTGGAAACAAAACACTGTTCTGTTTATTTTGAATTATTAACATTTTCTTCATTTCTTTCCTAAGTCCAGATAATCAACAAAATGATAAATCAATCCTCAATTGAAAGCATTTGCTGATTTCTGAGGTGCAAATAATCACATTGCAAATTTAGCAATGGGCTCATGTGAGCACTTAGAGCTGGATCCAGCACACCCCTGCTCAGGCATTACTGTCCCTTACACTTGGTCTCTGGAAGCTCAAAACTTACCTCAGTTTTTAGATAGCATTGGTAACTCCAAGTTCATGTGCTGAGGTAACATTAATGCTAAATGAGTGGTTGTCTCAGCTATAGTTGGGATGTCCCCTCTGCCCCTTATCCAAGGTCACTCCTGGGGGTTGATCCTTACTTTTTGGGGGCATTGATGATAACTTAGATTCTGATTCCCAGATTCCTGTGGCTTAATCTCCTGGCCTTTCAAAAGTTCCAGGATTAGAGATTGTAGTCACTCCCTTCACCTCTTCATGTTCCACTTGAGTCTTGTATTTGAAAATCAAATTTTCTATTCAACTCTGATCTTTTCATCAAGAATGCTTGAAAGTCCTCTATTTCACTGAATGACCATTTTCCCCCTGCAGGATTATACTCAGTTTTGCTGGGTAGGTGATTCTTGGTTGTAATCCTATCTCCTTTGCCCTCCAGAATATCATATTCCATGCCCTGCGGTCCCTTAATGTAGAAGCATCTAAACCTTGTGTTATCCTGATTGTGTTTCCACAATACTCGAATTGTTTCTTTCTGGCTGCTTGTAATATTTTCTCCTTGACCTGGGAACTCTGCAATTTGGCTACAATATTCCTAGGAGTTTTCCTTTGGGGATCTCTTTCAGGAAGAGATCCGTGGATTCTTTCAATTTCTATTTTGCCCTCTGGTTCTAAAATATCAGGACAGCTTTCCTTGATCACTTCTTAAAAGATGATGACTAGGCTCTTTTTTTGATCATGGCTTTCAGATAGTCCAATAATTTTTAAATTCTCTCTCCTGGATCTATTTTCCAGGTCAGTTGTTTTTCCAATGAGATATTTCACATTGTTTTCTAATTTTTCATTCTTTTGGACTTGTTTGACAGTGTCTTGATTTCTCATAAAGTCACTTGCTTCCAATTGCTCTATTCTAGTTTTTAAGGAAGTATTTTCTCCAGTAATCTTTTGGACTTCCTTTTTCATTTGGCCAATTTTGCTCTTTAGGGCATTCTTCTCCTCATTGGCTTTTTGGACCTCTTTTGCCATTTGGGTTAGGCTATTTTTTAAGGTGTTATTTTCTTCAGTATTTTTTTGGGTCTCCTTTAGCAAGCTGTTGACTTGTTTTTCATGATTTTCTTGCATCATTCTCAGTTTTTCCTCTACTTCTCTTCCTTGCTTCTCAAAATCCCTTTTGAGCTCTTCCAAGGCCTGGGACTGATTCATATTTTTCTTGGAGGCTTTGGATGTAGGAGCTTTGGCTTTGTTTTCTTCTTCTGGTTGTATGTTTTGATCTTCTTTGTCACCAAAGTAAGATAATATAGTCTGACTCTTTTTGCGCTGCTTACTCATGATCCCGGCCAATTACTTGAGTTTTAAACTCTTTGTTAAAGTAAAAGTCTGCTTACAATGTGAAGAGTGTACTGTCCCAAGCTTTGGAGGTTTGTACAGCTGTTTTCAGAGGTACTTTTAGGGACCTGTAAATTTTCAGTTCTTCCAAGGTGGTATGATAAGGGGCAAGGTGTTTCCTCGGCTTTGGGAGAGAGCTCAATACAGTCAGTGCTTTCCCTCCTCTATCTTGGCTCTGCCCCCCAATATTTTGTTTTTTAATAGTTAAAGCAGAAAAACATTTTCCCAGGTAATGTTGTTACAGTTAAATATATATATACACATACATATATATGTTATATATATATGTATATGTATATGTATATGTATATATCTTTGTTTAACAAACCAGAGAATTTTTATGTACCTGTAGCCAAGACAACAGCAGCTAGGTGGCACAAATGGATAGAGTCCTGGGCCTGGAGTCAAGAAGACCTGAGTTCAAATCTGACCTCAAACACTTAGCTGTGTGACCCTGGGCAAGTCATTTAACCCTGTTTGCCTCAGTTTCCTCATCTGTAAAATGAGCCTGAGAGAGAAATAGCAAACCACTCTAGTATCTTTGTCAAGAAAACCCCAACTGGGGTCAAGAAGAGTTGAACATGACTAAAACAACTGAATAAAAACCAGGACAATAACTTTTCAGCTTGAAACAGTTGTTTCAACACTCTAACCCAAAATAAGTCTATTAATTATTTATGTTCAGATGGAGTAAGACTAAATATTTGTCTTTGGGAAATGGCTACCATATGTATTCATATTTACTATATCTAGGTCTTTAAAATAATGAGAATTGTTTCTGTACACTGTTCAAGTGACTAATAAGCAAGTCTTCATTTTCTTCTATTTAATTTTAATGAAAGGTATTTTTTAGTTGGGAAAACTATCCAAGTATTATGTTATGAATAAGTTACTCATAGTCCCAATTTTTTCCCCATAAATGTAATCACTTTATGTTTCACAACCAGAGTATTTTGAGGATCTTCCATTGACCTAGTTACAGTACTAGGTGTCTTAAAAATGTCTGCCAAATATATTGCAAGTTTCAGAAGGAAATTTTAGTCATAAAATGAATTCGATTCATCTTCAATATTATTGCAAAAAAATGCTAATTTAATCTTTTAACTCAAATACCCTTCAAAGTACTTTGAGACTAGAATGCCAGCATGTTTTGAAATAATGCGGAACTGTAAGATGTTCCATCATCATATCGTTAAGCAATTTTGAAAAGAACTATCTTTTTAAAATATTTTACTATGAACTTAATTTTTCATAAATAAATATTTCTATATATAAAGACCAAAAAAAAGAGATTGTATAAGTAACTGAGAACTTCTGATATGTACAGTTTGCTTAAAAATAGTGTGTATCACTTCTAGTTAAAGTAGTCACATGAAAGACTCTAACCACGTCCAGTTACCAGACACATACTTTATAAAAGGCACCACATGAAATGGTGACTAATAAGACCGAAGGGAAACAGCAGTAATGGCTTCCAACTAGCCTAGGACTACACAAGAAGTCATCCAGAAACCTTCAATCCCTCTTCACTGGGAAAAGCCAGAGGGCTCAGAAGCCAGTCTAGTCTTTGGCAAATGGATGCTGAAGCCAGTGGGGGCTTCAGCACTGGCCTGGTTAAGTTGTTGGGGTAGCTATGTCAAATGCCACATATATGACACAACATATTTTACATATATATATATATATATATACACACACACACCTCCATCCATCCATCCATCCATCCATACATACATATATCAACTTTCCCCCCAAAAATCCACTCTTCTTTTTGATTTCCCTAATTCTGTTGAGGGTGCCACCATACTTTAAGTTATACATGTTCAAAATCCTTGATTCTTTACTCTTTTACTTCCCCCTCCCCACCATAACCAGCAAACCTTATCAATTCTACCTCTATACCATCTTTCACTTCCACCACTCTAGCTCATGTCTATCACTCTAGCTACTCACTTCTCACCCTGACTACTGTATTTAGTCTCCTAATCTCCCTGGCTCTAATCTCTCCCTCTCCATTTCATCCTTCATATGATTAACAAAGTGATATTTCTAAAGCAGATATCTGACCACTCATTGCCTTGTTTAAGAAACTCAAATAGCTCCCCATTGCCTACTCAAAATATCCCATATCTGTGCCTTTCAACAGGTATATATCCCCCACTCCTAGAATGATCTCCATTTTTCCAACACAACTTACAATGCCAAGCTTCCTTCTAAGATCAGCTTAAGCAATATCTCCCCTAAGAGGTCTTCCCTAAAACCCTCAGCTACTAATTCTACCCCCCTCTAATTATCTTATGTTTGCTTGGTGTATATTTTGTGCCTACTTCTATGGGTCCATGTTGTTTACATTATAAAATATAAGCTCTTTGAAGGCAGGCGGGGATTTTATGTGAGCATTATGTATATGTTATATATGCATTATATACCCATGTATGTATATATATGTGTGTGTGTTTATGTATATATGTGTATATACATGCATATATATGTCATATGTACAAATATACACATATGTTTTAAAACTTTGTACCTCTAGTACCTAATATAGTGCCTGGCATTATATACCCATGTATGTGTATATATATAGGTCATACATACAAACATACACATATATTTTAAAACTTTGTATCTCTAGTACCTAATATAGTGCCTGGCATATAAAAGGCACTTAATACATGATTGTTAATTGGTTGATTGGTTAAGAAATACATACCTATCAGGGAATCAGGGTATTACCCTTCACCAACCTCCCACATTCCACGTTTGGCTTGACCACTGGTTTCTGAACAACCTTGTTTTCTCATTTATCTTGTATTTCTAATATCTCCTTTTGTACACTAATAATAAAAATAGAAATGCAAACTAACATGTTTCACTCAGGAAATTGGCAGATATTTGAAAAAAAGATATCAGAAATAGTCAATGATAGAAGATCAGCACTTATAGAAATTTATTTTGGCAGTCAAGTATACCAGTGTGTAGGATGGGCTGGAATGTTGAGAGATTTAAGAAGTGGGAAGACTGTAGGAAGACAAGCATGTTAATATACTGTTGTGAAACTGTGAATTGATCCAAGAAGTCTGGAGGAAAATTGGAATCTTGTGAGAAAAGAAACTGAACTGCTTATACTAATTTCATCCAGGGATGGCACTCCTGAGAATATTCCCCAAGGAGCACAAACTAAAAAAAAAAAAGGTCCAAGAAATATGTCTTCACAGACCTATGACTATCTTCATATATCTTCACATTGTAGTGATATAACTGGCAACAAAATCCATCATTAAATTATCAAGTACTTATTAAACAACAAAGAGGCCAGTGCCACTGTATCCTAGAGTAAGTAGAGGGGAGTAAGGTATAAAAAGACTAGAAAGATAGGAAAGGACAAGGCTATTAAGGACTTTGAAAGTCAAAAAGAGTATTTTATATTTGGCTATGGAGGTAATAGTACACTATTAAAGTTTATTGAACAGACTCCGAGCGGAATGACATGGTCAGACATTCACTTTTGGAAGATCACTTTGATAGATGAGTAGTGGATGAACTAGAGTGAAGAGAGACATGTGGCAAGGAGGCTATTGCAATAATATAAGCATGAGATAATGAGGACTTATACCAAGGTGGTATTAGTGTCAGAAGAGACAAGTAGATATATAAGGACATCCAGTTCAAGGTGTATAATAGGCAGTTGAAGATGTGATGCTGAAAGCTAAAAAAGTGGTTAGGACTGGATAAATAGATCTGAGAGCCATTTGCTTAGAGATGATAATTGAATCCATGAGAGTTGATGAGATCACCAAGAAAAAGGACCATAGAGGGAGAAGAGTTTCCAAGACAGAGACATGTAGCTATAGTTAATGGGAGAAACCTGGGTGAAGATCCAGCAAAGACTAAGGAGAGGTCGGATAGGTAAGAGGAGAACTAAGAGAGAGTAGTATCAAAAAACCCCAAACAAACCAACCCCCAAACCCTAGAAAGAAGAGAAAAAAGTGATCAACAGTGTCAAAAGTTGCAGAGAAGTCAAGAAGGTCTAGGATTGGGAAAACCATTGGTTAAGGTAATTAAAAGATCATTAGTAACCTTGGAGAGGGCAGTTTCCATTGAACAATGCTGCTGCAAACTAGATTTTAAAGAATTAAGAGAATGAGAGTAAAGGAAGTAGAGACACTGCATAGATGACTTTCTAAAGTAGTTTAGCCACAAAAGTAAGAAGAGATATAGGCCAATAGCTCCATCTGCCATTAATCTGCCAAAGTCATTTTCCTAAATCATAGATCTGACTATGTTACTTCCCTACTCAATAAATTCTAGCTGCTTCCTGTAACTTTCAGCATCAAATAAAAAATCCATTTTTTGGTTCTGAAAGGTCTTTGCCACCTGTCTCTTTTCTACATTTCTAGTCTTTTTACCGCTTAGTCTCCATGAATTCTTCAATGAAATGACATATGCCTCCTAGCTGTTCTTCAAACAAAACACTCTATCTCTTAACTCCAGGCATTTTCACTGGCTGCTCCCTACTCCACCCTCCAACCTGGTATGTTCTCCCTCTTTGCATCTACGTCCTAGATTCCTTCAGGTCTCAGGTGAAATACCTCTTGTGAAGACTTTGCAAGTCACCCTCAACTTCAATGCCTTTCCTCTGAGATTACCTCCAATTTATCCTGTCTACATCTTGCATATAATTGTATATAATTGTTTGCATGTTGTCTCTCCCATCAGAATGTGAATGACTGTTTTTGTGAAACTTTGTATCCCCAGAATTCAGTACAGTGTCTAGTACACAGTAAGTGCTTAATGAATATTTATTGTTAATTTGACTTATTGGTTTGTTGACACTGTCAGACATCATTTTTATTGGGTTTTGCTCAAATGTTTTTCTTTATTGCAAGGGAAGTTTCTATTTTCAGGATGTTAAAAGGGGGAGAGAGATGAGGTAGTATAGTGTATTGAAATATCTGTGATGTAGAAACAAAATGCATCAATGATACACACACACACACACACACACACACACACACATATATATTTGACCTTCCCTATTTCTGACCAGGGCCATGATGGCCATGCCTCCTGATGATCTCCCACTTAGTAGAAGCTAAGTATAGTTATAATCCTGCTGCAGTTAAGAACTCCCCAGCTTATGCGATCCACCAGCCTTAGCCTTTCCAGAAGCAGTGGCTATGGGCAATTGCCACCATACCTGGATGAATAATACATTTTTGAAACAATCTTTCTGCTAGAGACCAGCCAGGATGTTGGAATAGGATGAAGCAGTACAGCCTAGCTACTTTCCCCCACAACTATTCCACAAAAACCTAGAATAGCACCATACATGAATCATGATTGGGAAATCCAAGGGGAAAAAAAGGAGCCATCTTCTCAGACTAGGTTGGCATAGAGAGATAGATGGAGGTCTTATAAGAAGACCTGGAGACATACTCTAACCAGAACAGACATGCATAGAGCCTTCCAATTTTTAGACCTTGAACAGGGAGTGTGGCAATTCCCTGGGATAATAAGAGATCCTGGATCCAGCACTGAGGGGTCTGATCCTGTGCAGGGAGCAGGAACAGGTGCCATTTGGCAGCTCTGCCTCTCCTAGCCCAAAGCGAAATCACAGATTTAGTGCAGACTAAAAGTGGAATTTATGCCTAAAGGTAGTGGACCAGGGCAAGGAGCAGACCTAGGCCTGAGGTTGTTTATTGTACAAAGAGCAGGAACAGAAGCAAGTCATAGCTATGTGGCTCTGACTCTGGCACCAGGACTCAGTTCCAGTCCCCAACCTGTTAAGTTTTCAGCTATAACCAGGGCAAGGAACTCAAATCAAATAAATCTACAATTCTGTTGCTCTGAACCTGGGGCATGTAGCATTCTACTGAATATCCAACCAGGGGCAAGTCCACAGTGATGTTTCCCAGATCCAAACTCAGGTCAGGAAATTAGAGAGGGCAGCAATTATACTTTGCCCCAAAACAAACCACTCTGGGCACATTGAAAGCTTGCAGGTCTCCAGCCTGAACCACCCCTGAGACCCTTTAAGAACCATGTAGAAAGCAGTAGCAAGACCCAAGAAAATATAAAATAGGTTAAAAAAAAAAGCCAGACATTTTTTCTAGAAGTATTCAGAACCTGGCCCTAACATGATGTCCAAAGTCAGAAAGTAAGGATGGAAAAATGAGTAAATTAAAAAAAAAAAATCTACCATAAAGAGCTCAAGGGATACTGTATCAGACAGAACACACTGAAAGCGTTCCTGTCCTAGGTTCTTATTTAGCATGCCCTTGTTCCATAGTGTTAAGAGAGCTGCTGTGGGGGCAGCTAGGTGGCACAGTGGATAGAGCATTGGCCCTGGAGTCAGGAGGACCTGAGTTCAAATCTGGCCTCAGACCCTTAATACTTATTAGCTATGTGACCTTGGGCAAGTCACTTAACCCCATTACCTAGCCAACAAAAAGAAAGAAAGAAAGAAAGAAAGAGAGCTGCCATGAACATTGAGATCTTTTGACCTGCCCAAGGTCACACAGTGCGTATGAGAGGTAGGACTTTAGGTCAGATCTCTCTAGCTTTAAGGCTGCTATTCCAAGCTGCCTCTATAACCCCTTCTTATCTTATCATAGTCATAAAAAGTATCAAACTAGGAAAACATTCTGAAATGAGCATTTTATTGGAAGATAAACTTTAGATAAATTTGAAAATAAAATCTTTATTTGAAGATAAAACCTATCATACGATGAGAAAATGGGAGAGTTGGGCCCTCAAGAACAATATTTGTGGTAATACTTTGCTATTTCTCATTTTTGCTAGATTTTGCTAGAACTATATATAGATCATTTTTTGTTGGTGGAAGAAAAATGACTGATCTTCTTCTTCTTCTTCTTCTTCTTCTTCTTCTTCTTCTTCTTTTTCTTCTTCTTCTTCTTCTTCTTTTTAATGATAGGTCCAGATCTGCAAGATCAGTGGTGCTGAGCACAGGGCTGATTGGCAAGCATGAACCATCAGAGAAGCAGAACAAACTATTACATTAATATTTTGCAATCTCTCACAGCATCTCACAGGCCAATTCAATGCAAGAAGTATTTATTAAGGTCCTGCTATGTAGAAAGCACTGTGCTAAATGCTGCAAATAAAAATATGAAATGAAGAACAGTCCTTGCCCTCAGAAAATTAATGTTTTATTGGAGACCAGTAATGGCAGAACAATGAGTGACTATCAGTACCATCTGTGCTGTCTTTGCAGCAATTTATTTTAGAAACTTTCTAAGTTTACTTCCTAATAATACTTGCAATACAACTCAAAGTTGATATGAAGAAAGGATTTTATAACTCTTAAAGCACCTACAGAATGAATAAATGAATAAAAAAAGCAATTGGTAAGGACTTATATGTGCGAAGTACAAAGTACTGTGGATCTAAATAGGAAGGAAAAAGTCTTTATCAAACTGCTCATACTCGAATGAGAGATAGAATACATATAAAAGGTTCTAGCTGCTAGTCAGATAGAAAGGTCCCATGGTCCTTAGAAGACAGTAGCAAAATGGATGGTAATGCTGTCCACTTTAATATCAATTTCACTGATAAAATCATATCAATTTCTGGTGGTTGAGCCATTTGATAGTGCCCATGACCTTGGTTGCTATTGTTATTACTGTTATTACATTTTCAATATTTAAGTTTTACAACATTTTAAAACATCCATCTACTATATGCACATTTTTGACATTTTACCAAGAACACTATACCTAACTTCATTTACTTTTACTCTGAAGAGTTTGGAACAGGGGAGTTTCATCTTAGAATGATAAAATATTTCCCTAGTTCACATATACTAAATATTGTCCAATATAAGCACAAAAGAAAATCTAAAGCATAAAGACTTCAGATTTCAAGACAAGGGCTTATGCCTCATTTTAGAATTTATCCACAGCATTCTCCCTCCCTCCACGTTCATCACACATATGCATTCACTGCTTCCCTACAAACAGAGCAGCCCAGGGGATACTCACTGAATGTATACAAAACAGAGCTCTTGAAAATGCAGGGGGAATTTTGTTGGGCCAGAGAAGAGTAGAGAAACTTGGGCAACAAAGGAATTTTTCACTTGTGAAAAATGGGAGAAATTGGTAGGCTCCACCCCCTCCTCCCCTTACCCCAAGCCTGATACCACCTTTGGTCTTTTCCATTCTATTTCTTTGTTTAGTCTGTTCACTCTGTTGTCCTTTTCCATGGTTAGATTTTCTACCTTATGAAGAAATAAAATTTTAAACAGTCTTTGGGATGGCTAATCCTATTATGTTGAAAAAAATATCTTTGTGAAATTTGGAAAGCAGGGTAATTTGTTTCTTGCAACCTTTCACATGCCTCATTATTCGATTGCAATGCACTCTCTAACTGCTGCAAAATAAAAGGACTTTACTCTTTTTGTAGTGTCCCTTTATTCTAATTTGGAAGGCTAATTAGTCCAGATTGTATTAAAATGTTTAGTTTTTGGTGCTCTTTCAGACAAGAGTTAGAACATGATTCCTCTCTTACTAGGTCACAGACTAAAGAGATTTGACCCAAGGAATTAAATGTCTGACCTGGCCTGACCCTAACCTCTACTTAAAATCCAGCCTTTACTTTTATTTAAAAACAGAGGTATACTTACCATGTATCTTTATTCCCCCTTCCCGGCTGCTAGGGAGCACCCTTGGTTATTTATTTGAGAACTGAGGGTGGGAATGTACATAGCTCAACCTTCCCAGTTTGGGGAAAATAGTCTGAGCCCAATTCAGCCATGTTTACTTGGGAAAAACTCCCACTGTATTATCTGGGAATTTTGCCCAAGAAAGAACTTCAGAATTAGATCGAGTTTGGTTTTCTTTTTTCACTACTGCTCCCCATCCCCTCCTGCCACCCTGGAATTTACACACCTATTTATTTTCAAATAAAGCCTCATGTTGAATTCAAAATGAGGCACAATTCTGCTTCAGTGGCTGCAGGGGACAAAACTTTTGGCTGCAATGTTAAAAAAAAAATCACAAGCTGGACGCACATTTTGAACAGTGCCCATTTCTTGATGGGGCACATAGGAGGCTGCATGAGCTCCTCTGATAATGCTACCATTAATCACGTCAGGGTTTTATATTCTCTCTGTTGAGATAAATGATCAATATCCTTTAATTTTTAGTCTGCCCTTTATTGTTTGGGCTTTGTAATTCCCCCTCCCTCTTTTTTTGGATGGTTGTTACAGTAAATTTAATTTATGACTGTGTAGGGTGATTTATAGTATGGGTCATATCCTGTAATCTTTCATGTGTAGAGTTCCCATGGCGTTTCTCTGTGAAATTTGGATGTGGGCACTTTCAGTTTTTTTTTCTTTCTACATCTTTGCTTTCTTGCAGCTATTTCAAAGCATTCCAAATTTCAAAAGTATAGATATCGTATTCAGTTCTTTAGTCATGCATGAGCATCATGTATAACCTCCAGGGGCCCTAATATTTAATAATTTATAGCTCTGAATACATAAGAATTTAAATGTTGAAAACCTCAAGCTTTCCCACCAGTCTCCACTGATGATTATAGCCAGCCCCAAATGTTTAGGATATTGGCTTTTTTTTTTTGTTAAAAATCACCAGTTAGGTTATTTACTGTAATACATTTTCTAATTCTATAACAGTTTTAAGTTGTTTTAAAATTGTTTTTATTTTAATTTGGAGGTTAATTAGCTCAAATTGCTTTTAAATATTTAATGCTACTCACAATGGCAAAATATTCTAAAATTTTACACTGATATTCGTATGTTCAGGTGTGCAAAAATATATTTCAGGTCGGGTTTCTTATGGAAGAAATGCATAGTGATCTCTGAAACTAGCAGAGAAACCCGCTCTCGAAATGTTCTAGAAATTATTTTTTTTTAAGATTCAGACTGAAAAGCAACTTTACTCTTTAGCATCAGGCTACATGAGTGGCTATATGTTAGAATTCAACTACAAAATAAAGCTTAGATGCACATGTTCTGAAGACTGATTTAGAATTATTGAAATGCCTTGAAATTGAGAGGGTCCTTCAATCTGTGAAGTGTATAAGCACGTAGCCACATAGAGCGCAGAGTAATTTAAAATTATTCAAGCCCTTCACATTTTCTGGAGGGCTTCTATTTGGAAGTGATCAGGGTTCTGGGAATGTATAATGTATAGACAGTTAAGGTTGCTGGAATGCTCGATTTTTAAAGAGCCCTTCACGTTTGAAGTGATCAGTCATCTGGGCATGTGCAGACACTGAAGAGTAAATTGATGTAAAATTGTTTGAGTGCTTCAATTTATAAGTGAGTCAAAGAGCAGTCTAGTGTACTCAACATTCTCACATTCTAAAAGGGGGGATGAAAGAGGCAACCCAATCAGTAGTGTGAAGAATGGTGACAAAAGCCTATAATGTCCATTTCTAAAAAAAAAAAGTCATAAAATGATAAAGAAGGGGTATCTGAAATCTGATAAGGGCATTGCCTCCAGGATAAACTCCATACACTTTAGCCTGGGATTCAAGGACCTCTCCAATCTAGTCTTATTGTACCTGCTCAGACTCATTTCTCATTTCTCTCCTACACAAACCTTGTGTGCCATCCAGCTGGTCTCCCCATTGTCTTCTGAACACACTGTGCGCATTCCTATTTCTGTGCCTTTTCTTCAAATTGTTCTCCCTGCTGGGAATACCCTTCTGCTTTCCTTTCCTCTCTTCTCTACCCCCCTTATCAAAATCATGCCTATTCTTCAAGGCCATCCCACACGAAGCCATCCCTAATCAATCCAAGCCAAAATGATTTTTCTTTCTTATGAACATCTATGATACCTATTGTTGGCATTATCTATCTGACAGTTAATCATATTACTAGCTGTGTGACATTGAGCAAATCACAACTTCTCTGACTCTGGGAGTCTGTGGCCAAGTTTGCCACATTACCTGAGGCTCTGAACAGGCCTCATGCAAAGGTATACTTTCAAAAGGAAGTTCTGTAGGCTGCGACATACAGCTAAAAATGCAAGTCTTCTGCCAACTAGGGAACTACAGGATAGTCCCCTGTCACATAGACAGCTAGAGCACAAAGGTGTTTTAGAAATTATTATTCAAGCATAATAAAAGGCTTTACACTGATGACATGGCACCCGGCAGTCCCATAGCCAAATGAAAATACCCAGTGTGGAAGCTGGATATCTCTTCAGACATGGAAGTTTCTTTATCCAAAGGCCACAGACAGAAGGTCTCTGTAGGTGGAAAGGAATTCATAGGGAGAATTCACCAGAACTATCCGGATGCATTCATCTGTGATTGCCAACTGTACCCTTGAAAGGTAATTCTATATATACTCTATCCTTTTCTTGCATAAGGTTAACTTACATCACCCTATTACATGAGTGTTAGATGGCTTGCTTCTCTGAAGTTTCATAACATGCTAAGATACTGTAATTTTCCAATGAATTTGTGATCTTTTATTCCCTCTGACCATGATGATCACAACCCATGCATGTCTCATCATCCTGTGAGATTCTCAGTGAAGACTACAGCACCGGATATTAACAGACCTGAGATTAAATCTTGGCTTTGCTACATATCACATTTGGGACCTTAACCTCTCCACGTCTCAGTTTCCTTATGTGTAAAAAGTGAGGGGTTTGGACTAAATCATTTTCACAGATCCCTTCCAGTTCTCAGGCTATGATCCTACCATATATTCACCACAGGTCTGCCAAATATGTTTGAAAGACCTAGAATTCTTGTGCCTTCAAACGGCTATCCATGGAAAATCTGGGCTGTCTACCACTTATACCTTGATTGTATGACTAGCTCATTTTTTTTTCAGTCAAACATCATTTGTTTTAGGAAGTGGACTGCACTCATTGAATACTACACAATTTCCTAAATGTGATCCAAATTCTGCTTATTCTCTCTCCAATTCTAGGTCCACCTCATTATTCATCTTCAGTATAAGATATATTGTATGAATGAGCCAGAAACAGATTAACCCAATGATTGTATATCATAGTCTAGAAAAGAAGCATTCTTCATCCACTTGTTTCTCCCCATGTGAATAGTTCTGCTGAACTCATTTGAGTAATTTCAGAACTAATTGAGGAGACAACAATGTTTTAGACTTATGGCAATTAATGTATCATTATTCACAAACAGAAGCAACAAAAGAGCTGCATCCCCTGTAAAAAATCCATTTGGTTTCTATGCTGAACATTCTCCATAACACTGCAAATGCTTTCGGTGAGCATATACGTCCCTGCTCCATGTCTTGTTTGATTGCTGAACAAAATGACATCTGTTACATCTTTCAAAGGATCTTGTCTGGTGCTAATATATTCATGGGAGATGCCTTTATGGAGGAGAGACTTTGACTCTACTGAAGGAAAATTTTGTTTAGGGTAAGGGAAAGCAACTATATGAGCATCAACTGCTTTCTTAGTGTGGGAAATTATAGGTTTTCCAGGGTTAGAGGAAAAAAGCTTAGAAATCAGAACATGATTCCAAAAGACTCGTGATGGAAAATGCTATCCACATCCAGAGAAATAACTATAGAGTCTGAATGCAGATTGAAGCCCACTATTTTCTCTCTCTCTC
>NW_020954687.1:4567184-4570672 GCF_900497805.2 Vombatus ursinus
TCTCTCTCTCTCTCTCTCTCTCTCTCTCTCTCCTGCTTTCTCATGGTTTTCCCCTTTGGTTCTAATTCTTTTTTACAATATGACCAACGTGGAAATATGTTTAATATGATTGCACATGTATGACCTATATCAGATTGCATGCCATCTTGGGGAGGGGGGAGGAAAAGGGGGGGAGAAAATTTAAAACTCAAAATCTTATAAAAGTGAATAAATAAATAAGTAAATATTTAAAAAAAAAAGAAATCAGAACATGGTGGACTTCAGTGACAAATTGCCATCTTTATTACTCGTGCATTCATTCATTCATTCATTCATCATTCATTTACATTCTTCACTTGCCTAAAGGAGGAAAAGTAGTTGAGCTATGAGAGCAAAGAGGGAGCAGCTATTGCCAAAAACCCATGAGGAAAGCATTTCTCCTGCTCTGAGTGACTTTAAGCAACCTTTACAATTAGGAGAGTTCATGCTTATAGACTGGTGTTCCTAATCTGGTCATTATACCTGCAGAGACTAGTGGGTATAAGGAGAAAGAAAAAGAATCAGATAAGACACAGGAAAGATGGAGAACTCTGAGCAGTCTGATTACTTTGGTATCTTTCCTGGAATGCCTATATTTGTGTTCCCCTGTGCTGTATGTACCTCTGGGGAAAAGCATGTACTCTTAACAGTGTAACTGATTGCAGTTTTAGGCATAGCATATACCAATGATCTGGATGATGCTAAATGATGAAGCATCATGAGACAATGGAAAGAACGGTGGTTTGGGAGTCAGAGGACCTGGATTAGAATCCTGGTTATCACACTTACCTGGATGATTGCACAAGTCACTTACTGTCTTTGAGCTCCAGTGACTTCATTTTAAAATGAAAAAGTTGGATGCATAGGTTCCAAAGTGGATGATACCACCCTCTGGGGGGCTCTGGAACAATCCAGGGGGCAACAGTAGTTTGAAATGGTGCAAAGGAAAAAATAAACTGTTAAAGGGTTAAAGAATGTAGATTTCCAGGAGGGAACTGAGTATTTTTTTTTTAAAAGGGGTGGTAGGCCAAATAAATTTAGGAACCTCTGATTCAGAATTCTCAGGGCCCGTGTAGCTCAAGTCAGTGATCTCCACTTTCTCAGCCATACCTACTGGACCCTTTCCTATTCTCCAAGAGTATACCTTTTTCATACATCGTATGACCCTTAAAATTGGTGGTTGCAAGACCCTGTAAATCTGCATTGAGTGCCTGATATAAATAAAAAATTGTGCTAGGCACTTTGGAGGATTTAAAAACAATGGTAATTCACATTTGATATTTATATGGCATGCTGTAATGTTTACAAAACACTTTCCCCAAAACCACTGTTAAGTAGAATTTGGAAATGAATAATTTTATGAAGTTGGATACAGAGATTTAAACAACAACAATAATAACAACAACAACTTGATCTCTGCCCTCAAGGAACTTTTCATTAGCAGAAAAAATAAGACAAGTCGGCAAATAACTAGAGAATAAATCAGCTTAAAGTAAGTTCCATAAGAATGGGTTACACAAACAAGTGTAAAAGGAATTTAGAAGGATCTGACTCTTTAGGCTGAAATTATCTTTGAAAGATAAATAAGATTTCATTCATTAGAAAAGAAGACTGAATTTTGTTAAGTAGCAGGGGTGGGGGGTGGGAGGTAGAAAAAGTGATCAGCATAATAAGGAAAGGCAAGGAAGTTGAAAGATGGAAAGGGTGTTTCCTGGGATAACATCAAATTATGAAAATGTATCTAGGATATGGTTCTTGTACAGGAAGAATGGGAAAGCAAACTAGAAAGGTGTTACACCAAAGGCAAGAAAAATTAGAATGTTCAACAAATGTCTATGATCTTTTTAGGATGCTCTCTGAGAGGCCAAACATTTCCAAAGTAGAAATGGTCTGATTTTTCATCTTTCTGTCTGTAATAGCTAGAATAGAGTCTCATCTATAGTAGCCACTTAACTATTTTTTAAATTGAATTGAATTGAAATTCTGCAGATAACGGGCAGATTTTTGAGCACAGAAACGTGATTAAAGAAGCAAAATTAGCTTGATGGTAGTTCATAGGTTGAACTGGAGGAAAGTAATGGTGATAGGAGGGGTAGGGGAAGAGAGGAAGGGAAGAAGAACATTAGGAGACTGATCTTACTGCATATTGCAGTAATTAAACTATTAAGTAGCAAAGGGCTAAATTTTGCAGAAGCTATAAAATATTTGGAATTGTAACTACGAAGATTCACTCAGGGACTATATAAATCCACCTATAAAACACTCTTTGCAAAAGTGGCAGATCTAAATAAATACAGAAATATTATTTGCTTTTGGATGGGTTGAACCAATATAATAAAAATGACAATATTACCTAATTTAATTTACATTGTACTTATTCAGTGTCACAATTAACATCCCAAAGGAATATTTAATGGAGTTAGAAAAAATAATAAATAAATTCAGAAGGGGAAGGAGAATCAAAAGGTTAATAAGAAGGAAAAATGAGAAGGAAAATGATCTATTAGTAGCAGACCTTAAACTATACTACAAAGCAGTAATCATTAAAACAATTTGATACTGGTTTTTAAAAAGGAGAGGTCTCAGTGGAACTGATTAGGTAGACAACATATACAGTAGCATCGTGTTCAATAAAAAAGATCCCAGTTACTGGGGGATGTAATCACATTTTGAAAAACAAAAACTTTTCAGAAAACCAGACAGAAGTCAGGCAGAAATTAGGTTTATACCAACATTAGGTTTATACCATATACTAAGATAAGCTCCAAATGAATACATGACATAGGTTATGTCATAGACAAATTAAAGGAGCAAGAAAAAAAATTACCTCAAAATTTATGAATAGAGAAAAATTTATGGCTAAACAAATTTCAGAAAAGATCACAGAAGATAAAATGGATTATTTTGATTATATAAATTTAAGTATTTTTGTAAAAATAAAGCTAATTTAGCAAAAATAGAAAGAAAACAGGTAAATGGTAAAAAAAAATTTTTTTTTGAAGCAAGGTTCTCAGAGAATAGTCCCATATTCAAGATATATGAGGACTATGAGGAACTAATTCAAAGTTATAAGATTAAGAGCCATTCTCCAATAGATAAAAGGTCAAAGGATGTGAACAGGCAGTCTTTAAAAGAAGAAATACAAGCTCTCAACAACTATTCAAAAAATATTTTAATTCAGTAATAATCAGAAAAATGCGAATTAAAGTGACTCAGAGTCATCAGACTGGCAAAAGTGACAAAAGAGGAAAATGACAAATTTTGGAGAGATTTCAAGAAACAGATACATTAGTACAATGTTGATGAAACTAGGAAATGGCCTAGCCACTCTGGAAAGCAATTACAAAATACGACAAGTTACTAAACTGTGCATACCATTAGACCCAGTTTTATTACTACTATATGCTGTTGCTGTTGCTGCTGCTACTACTACTACTACTACTACTACTACTACTACTACTACTACTACT
>NW_020954687.1:4570682-4761210 GCF_900497805.2 Vombatus ursinus
CTACTACTACTACTACTACTACTACTACTACTACTACTACTACTACTACTACTACTACTGTGCTTATGTTTATAAATCAAAGAAAGAAGAAAAACACTTATATGTTCAAAAGATATTTATAACAATATCTTTTTCCTGGTAGTCAAATATTGGAAACTAAAGGGGTGTCTTCCTATTGGGGAATAGCTAAACTAATTGAGCTCTATCAATGTAATGGAATATTAATGTGCCGTAAAAAATGACAAAATGGACAGTTTCTAAGAAAATTCGAAACATCTACAAGAACTGATGCAGAGCACCAGGAGAATAGTTCTTTAGAATGAAAACAACTTTACAGAGAGAAACAACTTTGAAAGACTTTCAAAACTCTTACCAAAGCAATGATAAACCATGAGGGCAAAAAGAATGATGAAGCATGCTACTTACCTCTGGATATATGAGTGATAAACTAAAAATGCAGAAAGAGACATATATTTTCAGACATGCTTAATGTGGGGATGTTTTATTAGCTAACATGTCATTTAAAAATTTTGCATCGCTGTTCAAATAGAGGCATTTGGTGGTACAACGGGTGTAGCTCTGGGCCTCGAGTCAGAAAGACCTGAGTTCAAATCTAGCTTCAGACACTTACTAGCTATGTGACCCTGGGCAAGTCACTTAACCTCTGTTTGCTCCAGTTTCCTTAACTATAAAATGGAGATAACAGCACCTACTTCCCAGGGTTGTTGTGAGGATACAATGAGGTATTTAAAACAAACAAAATATTTTAGCACAATACTTGGCACGTAGTAGGTGCTATATAAATATGCTTATTCCTTTCCTTCCCCCAGCCCCAGCGCATACTACAAACCACTACTAATTCATTAGAATGTGAAAATCCTTGAAAGCAGGTACTCTTTTGTTTTTTTTAATTCCCAGCTTTTAGCATAGTGGCTAACACACAGCAGGTAATTAATAAATGTTTATTCATTTGAATTGAATAAATGCAGATTAAAGAAGTAATAGCTCACATTTATATAGTGCTTTTTAAACTATATATTTATTTTTAATTTATCAAATAAAACAAGCATTTCCATAATATAGTGGAGAAGGTGATTGCACATGAAACTGCAAATCTATTACGTATAACTTGCGATTCCTTTTAAATATATAATAAAGTTTTCTTGTAAATTTTTTTTTCCTGTTTTCTTCCCATCCTTACTCCCACCTGATGGCTACCTCAGGTAATGATCACGTAAATTTACAGAGACACATTATAAAAAGACACAACTACATACACACATACGTATGTATGTAAAAAAATTCCATTGCTAGTTCTATTTATCAGTTCTTTCTCTGGATGCAGTTAGCTTCTTCCTTCATATGTTCTTTGTAGTTACTTGGAGTACTTATATTAGTCAAAGTGACTTAGTCACTCAAAGTTGTTCTTCACACAATATTGTTACTGCATACAACATTCTCTTGGTTCTGCTCATTTTATTCTTCATTATTTTGTGCAAGTTTATCCATTTTTTTTATAAAATCAATGAACTCATCATTTCTTATAGCACAGCAATATTGAAACGCATCTCTGCAGTTTCCAGTTCTTTGTCACCACAAAGAGAACTGCTATAGATATATTAGAACTTATAGGTTCTTTTCCTTTTTCCCTAATCATTTTTGGAAATAGATCTGCTAGTGGTATTTCTGGGTCAAAGGGTATAGGCAATTTAACAACTCTTTGGCCATAATTACAGATTGCTCTCCAAAATGGTTGGATCAGTTCACAGGTCTCCCAACAGTAAATTAGTGTTCCACTTTTTCCACATCCCCTCCAACATTTGTCTCATTTTTCCTTCATTTTAGACAATCTGATAGGTGTAAAACAATATCTCAAAGTTGTTTTAATTTGCATTTCTTTAATCAATAATGATTTAGAGCATTTTTATATGACTATAAATTGTTTTGACTTCTTCATCTGAAAACTGCCTATTTATATCCTTTGACCATTTATCAACTGGGAAATGATTCATATTCTTATAGATTTTACAAAGTTCTTTATATATTTGAGATATGAGAACTTTATCTGAGAAAGTGTCTATGAAAAAATCTCCCCTCATTTTCTGCTTTTCTTCTGCTCTTGGCTACATTTGTTTTATTTGTATATATATGTGTGTATGTGTGTGTATGTATATATGTGTGTGTATGTATGTATACATCTATATATGTATATATTTAACTTAATGTAATTGAAATTATCCGTTTTATACCTTACTGCTCTCTCTCTCTTGTTTATTCATAAATTATTCACCTGTCCATAAATCTGATAAGTAATATGTTCCATGTTCTTCAAACTTTCTTGTAATAACTCTCTTTATATCTAAGTCATGTATCTATTTTGACATTATCTTGGTAAATGGTGTAAGATATTGGTCTATGCCCAATTTCTGCCATACTGCTTTCCAATTTTCCCAAGAATTTTTACCAAATAATGAATTCTTATCCCAAAAACTTAAGTCTTTATACTTGTCAAATAAAAGGTTATTATATTTACTTGCTGCTGTAAATTACATATCTACTCTGCTCCATTGATCTACTTTTCTATTTCTTAGCCAGTGCCAGATAGTTTTGATAATTACTGCCTTAAGATATAGCTTAAGATCTGGTACTGCTAAACCTCCTTCCTTTTTTCATTAGTTCCTTTGACATTCTTGACTTTTTGTTCTTCCAAATAAATTTTGTTATGTTTTCTAATTCATTAAAAATATTTTTTTATAATTTAATTGGTATATGAAAAGCACGTTATATATTTTCTCTTAATTGATCTCATTTGAAAGTAAACAAATGTTAGGTCTATTGGATGGGCAACTCACTTCTCGTTAGGTTTACACTTTCTGAATCACTCAATATAGTGGGAAGCAAAGTATAGATCCTCTATTTCCCTATTCAATCACATTATACCTTTATTACTCCTCCAACTGTGAAAACCAGGTGGGCTATCTGGTTCTCTCTTCATGGGTCAGGCTGTTCAGGAACTCCCCCTCTCTAAAATTCTGATCCCCAAACTCTTAGATATAGGCTATCCTTCTAGTAACCTTCAAGGTTGGCTTGGTTTATGAACTCTCCCTTCTCTGCTAAAAAGGCTAGGCTCTGTTATTATGCTGCCTGAAAAATTACCATCTTCCCACCTGCTACCCAGGAGACTATAATACAGAAACATGAGTTTATGGTAGAATCACCTCAAACTGACTCAAGAGAGCCAATTATGAAATTTTCAGCATCATATCTCAAGTGTTAGCCATGTGGGGAGGTTGAGTAGGGGCTAGGGGAGGAAAAAAAAAGGAAAAAAAAGAGAAATTTACACGATAATTTTATTATATATTTAAAAGGAATAGCAAGTTTACATAATAGATTTGCAGTTTTCATGTGCAATCACCTTTTTAAAAAAATATAGTATGTTAAGGAAATGCTTGTTTTATTCTATAAATTAAAAATGAAATAAATACATATGGGGGGAAAATTTCAGCATGAACATTTACACTTCAGAAATCAGCAGATGCTACAAATCATGGTTTCATTTACCATTCTGTGGATTGTTTAGACTTAAGAAAGTGAGAGAAAATATTAATAAACTTTAAAGTGTATCATGCGTATATTCTTTTTGGAGAGCTATTTATTAAATATTTGCCAACATGTTCTTGTGGTCCATAAATTTACTTTACCAAGCACGTGAGCAAGCATGTGTCTGCCTCTGCTATATGCTTCTGCGTGAACTCTTAACCACCACTAATTTCATTTGCCTGGGGCCAGAGACAAAGAGGGGTCCCTGGGTAGCAATGAGTTAGACCAACGCGATCCAACCATCAGAATGTTTATATATTAAACACTTACTGTGTGCAAAGCACTGTGGATATAAAGTCAAAATATAAACATAGTCGAACCAAATAGCATACATGCCTTTGTATCACTTTTGAATGATTGAAAATATCCTTTGATTTTTTTAAAAAACACTGTTCATTTAAATCCTGTATTAGGTTGAGAGGGTTGTGACCAAATCTATTCCTTGAAATCCAGAACCTCACTAGCAGAGGGATGTGAATTTGTTTGCATTTGGACACTGTTGGCATGAAATTCAGTTGGAAATGTCTCATTGAATGACAAATGTTAAGCTTGAACTTATTAGAGTTCACATTCCATTATAATGAACTCCAAAAGGCATTCAAAAAATGTTTTTAGTAGAATTGCTAGAAATAGTAAGGCTATGGCTAAAAAGAATCACAGCCACACTGTTTGCAAAGACTAACCAAGAATTAGAGGTGACAGCCAGTCTCTAGTGTGAATTGGAAAGTAAAAGATGGTTTATGATGCCAGCAGAGGAATGAATAGGCTTAGTTTGGGGAGTGGGGCCTAGATAACATGTCATTAATTAAGGGATACTATATAATGTATTCCTCTCCAGGTTTTATTCTGGACTCTCTGGACTTTATCTACTGGACACAGATGACTCTGGAGAAGAAAGTGAGGCTGGTAACTTTGCACAGTCCTCCCTCACTTAAATACAATTCACTTGCAAGTCAGGGCATCACTTCCATGAAGCCATGGTCCTCTTCTAGAACAAGGGACGAACAACACAACAACTTTCTCTACCACGCCACAGAAGCCTCCTCATCCCAGAAGTTCACTTCACTCCTAGATTTCTCACACTAGAAGTATACTATGCTCTTGAATCCCCTTTCTCTGACTGGCTAGTTTCTCCTAGGACCTCTATAGGCATACCTTGGAGATAAAGCAGGTTCACTTCCAGACCAACACAATAAAGTGTTATTGCAATAAAGTGAGTCACATAAATTTTTTGTTTTCCCAGTGTGTATGAAAGTCATGTTTATATGCTATACCATAGTCTATTAAGTGTGTAATAGTATTATGTCTTAAAAAATGTACATACTTTAATTAAAATTACTTTACTGCTAAAAAAAATGTTAATTGTCTGAGCCTTCAGCAAGTTGTAATCTTTTTGCTAGTAAAGGGTCTTGCCTTGATGTTGATAGCTGCTGACTAATCAGGGTGGTGGCTGCTGAAGGTTGGGGTGGTTGTGGCAATTTCTTAAAATAAGACAGCAATGAAGTTTGCCACATGGATTGACTCTTCCTTTCACTTGAATACTTGTAGTCCATTGTAGGGTTATTAATGGGCCTAATTTCAATATTGTTGTGTCTCAGGGAGTAGGGAGGCCTGAGGAGAGGGGGAGAGACGGTGAATGGCTGGTCAGTGGAGTAGTCAGAACCCACACAACAATTTATTGATTAAATTTACTATCTTATATGAACATAGTTTGTGGTGGCTCAAAACAATTACAATAATCACATCAAAGATCACTAATCACAGATCACCATAACAGATAATAATGAAAAAGTTTGAAATATTGTGAGAATTATCAATATGTGACATAGAGACTCCATGTGAACACATGCTGTTGGAAAAATGGCGTGCTGATAGACTCACTCATCACAGGATTGCCACAAATCTTTAATCTGTAAAAAAACACAATATCTGCAAAGTGCAATAAAATGAGGTGTGCCTGTGTTATTAAGGAAAATGCCCAGATTAGCCATATCTTCATTCTTTTCCAGGCTTCTCTCCAGACTCTTTGGACTTTTTCTACCAAGTCCCAACCTTTCTTCCTCCTCTCTCTTTATAGATCCCTTTCAAATGTTTTCTTACCTCATTAAACTTTAAGCTCTTTTAGGGCAGGAGCTGTTTTTCTTTCAGCTTCGATATGTATTCCCAATGCTTAGCACATGTGTTCAGCCATTCAGTTGTGTCTGACTCTTCTAGACTTCTCGAACTATAGGCATGCCAATACTGTCCATGGGTTTTTCTTGGCAAAGATACTGAAATGTTTTGCTATTTCCTTCTCCAGTGGTTTAAGGCAAACAGAGATTAAGTGACTTGCCCAGTCACACACCTAGTAAGTGTTTATGGTCGGATTTGAACTCAGATCTTCCTAACTCCAGGCCCAGTGCTCTATCCACTGAGCCATTTAGCTTCACAGGGTCTGGCATTTAGTAAGCTAGTGGTAAATGCTTATTGACTGTTGATTATTGCTAACTAGTTAATGAAGGAATTTGCAGTTAGATATCTGAGACCAACCTGCAGGGAACAAATTTCTCCTGCTCAGGCAAACTAATTTCAGTAGGAACAATAAAGTGGATTGTAGTGGATTGTGAGTCCTTTGAAGGCAGCACATATATCATATACATTTTTTTCTGATTTTATAGTACCAAACACGGGACTTTGTCCTCAGTAAATACTCAGTAAATATTTGCTGAAGGAATAAATGAATGAAGGGAAGTTTGGAAAGGAGGAACACTCTTCAGATAATAGCAGCAGGGTCTTGGGATATGGAGGAACAAAAGTAATAGCTGACTATGTTTACCTCCTGATCCCCCCACATGGATGATCACATAACAGATTTTCCATGAGTGCTCAGGGAAAGAGGCCCCACATTAATAGGGCTGTGGGGAAAAGTCACAAGTCATTAAGCAGTGACTGCTTGTAGCATGGAGAATGTCCTTTTCAGTTTGGTGTTCTGGGGCAGAGGAGCTGTGGAGCTATGGAACTGTGGGAATAAAAAGGAAAGCAACGATCAGAGTGACCTAATGGCCCAGAGTTGATGAGAGCTCAAGGTAGGGGATTCGCCTTTGAGAGCAGTCTATTTATTATTTAATCTCAGAGGCATTTTTTTCCTCTTTTTTCTTTCTTTGGTTGGTTTTACTTCTTGTCTTTTATCTTTTTTTCTTTTCCCCTGTTTTCTCTTAAATCCCTTCCCTTCTCCTCCTTTCTTTTCCCTCCTTGCCCTTTCCAATCCTTTTCCTTTTGACCCCTTCCCATTCCGTCCCTTCTCTTCTCTTCCTTCCCTTTCCCTTCTTGCCCTTTCCCACCCTTTCTCTTCACACCCCTATCCCTTCCATCCTTTCCCTTCTCTTCCCTTCATTCCAGTCCTTCTCTCTTTTTTCTCTTGCCCTCCCCTCCCCTCCTCTTTCTCACAGCTTGAAGTAAGAAAGCAGGTGTTCACTTAAAACCCAACTGTTCATTTGATGGTTGTGGCTATGAGGGTTCAAGATGACAGCAAGGTGTCACAGTGGCTAGAGTGTAGGACCTGAAGGTAGCTAGGTCTGACTTCATATCCAACCTCAGACACTGAGTGGCTTTGTGGTGACCTTGGGTAAATCATTTAACCTGACTGCCTTAGATACCACAACTATAAAATGGGAATAATAATAGCACCTACCTCCCAGGGTTATTCTGAGGGTAAAATGAGAAAATATTTGTACAGTGCTTTGCAAATCTTAAATCACTACATATATGTTATTTATTATTGTTTTATTATTATACTTTCCCAAACCTTCTCTTCCTTTCGTTTCTTCCTTTTTTTTTTCTTATTTCCTCCTCCCCTTTTCACCTCTTCTTTCTTTCCATCCCATTACCTCTTCACTCTTTTTTCTTTTTGATCCTTTCTCGTAGTTTGGGGTATGAAAGCAAGTGTTCCCTTAACATTTTTTCCTGATCATTGTGGTTTTGAGGTTTCAAATACCCTCCCATTTTCAGAATCGCTATGTGAGAACTTCTGTTTTGTGCAGAAGTGAGAGTAAAGAATACCAACAGGACTTGGAGCAGAGAAAGACCCTCAACTTAGCGCAGTGCCCAGCACACACTAGGTGTTTAATTAATTATTAGTTAGTTGTCTATCAGTTAATATGTAACATCTATCAAGTGTTGATATTTATCTTTATTTTCACCCATAATCCATACTAATAGGGTACTATTTCTCTTCCTTGGCTCAATTCCTGTTGAGCTTTGTAGGCCCTCAGAGCTCAACCTCACAGAGAAGTAATACCATCTACAAATGCAAAAATGGACATCTTATGTGGTGGTCCATACAGTCATTTCTGTCACGTAAATGAATAGGCGGGTTCTTCATCAATCACTTCAGCCATGGTCATTAGAGTTATGTACTTGTTGATGAACATATTGCAGCTCTCCAGTATAATGTAAGCTTCTTCAGGGTCTACTGCTCATTTTTTTTATTTTTTTGTATCCCAGCACTTAGCACAATGGAAACAATCAGACTGAGGCAAATACTCAGTGCCATGATCTGTGTCCATGTTATATCCTCCCAGCAAGTAAGCTCCTGGGGTGCTGAGATGGTCTGTATTTTATGCTTGTATCTTGAGAAACTACCATGGTAGCCTGCACTCTATAGATGTTTATTAAACATTTATCAAATGAAAGAATGAGTTAATAATGATCAGGGTGAGGGAAAGAATCAGACAAATATGCTAAGATCCATTTTGATGACTATGTTGGTCTTGTAATTGTACAATGAAGGAATCAGCTTGGGATTGGTGAAGGCTGTTCTTATGTAACTCCCTGGACTTTTTGCAATGAATAAATACAGACTTTTGTTGCTAATCTCACAGCTTCACAAATGTACAGCCATGTTCCTAAAGCCATCAATATACAAAAGATGAAGCCCAAGAGAAAAAATAACATGTCCAAGGTCAGGGCACTCAGACAGTAAGCATCATAGATGGTATTTGAATTCAGGTCAGGGCTGCCAGTTGAGAAGAAAGACATTATTGCTCACATTACTTGGATGACACCTCATCATCTACCATGCTGCCATTACCCAAAGTCACTTAAGTGGTAAATACAGGAGGCAGAATTTGAACTCAGGTTGTCTGATGCTGAACCCAATTCCTTTTCCACTTCACTGAGTTTCATCCGATATACTTATTAAAGTACAATAGCTACTCCGCCAAAGAACTTATACCATATTTCACCACATAATCGTTGCAGATTTTATAGTACTTTTTGCAAAGAGTGAGGTGTGACCATTATGTAAAGCCAGTATTACTTAAAAATCATTTATTAATAAACTGTCTTTGGTGCAAGACTAGGATGCACAGAATAGTCATGAATATAAGTAAAATTGGGAAGATGGAAGTCCTACCATATCACATGATTTACTCATGGCAGCTTCGCCTGCCCACATGCCCCCCTTGCACCTACGGCTCTTCATTGGGTTGTGTGACAATACCATTAGTATTGCAGCACTATAAACAAACCATACAAGTTAGCTTTTGGAAATATACTGACAATTCGCATGGTCTGAGAATTCTAGGCTCACGGCTTGCAATGGCAAGGGATAAATGCATATCCATATGCCACTGGTAAATACATTGCTGCTCTGTTTACCTTTTAAGCAGAGTGACAAACAGAATTATACCATGTGATGATTATATGATACAAAGTCACAAACCAATTTTTGGTCTGGGGGAAAAAAAACAAACAGACTAGGGTGCGACAATTATGCAATGAAATATGGTATCTTAGGTTTCATATCCTGTGTGTATTGAGAAAGTCCTTGAGACAGAACATAAATTACTTTGAAATTTAATTCATCATTTCACTTTAAAAGTAAGCAAATATGGGATGGAATATTACTGTGCTGTAAGAAATGATGAGCAGGTTGATTTTAGAAAATCATGGAAAGGTTTGCATGAAATAATGAAGAGTAAAATGAGCAGAATCAAGAGAACTTTGTACACAGTAACAGCAATGTTGAAGAACAACTGTGAATGACTGAATTATTCTGAGTATATGAATTCTTAAATCAGCTACACAAGACTTATTAAGGAAGATGCTATCCACCTCCAGAGAAAGAACTGATAAAATAGAAGTATATTTAGTATAGTTTTACATATATCTGGTTATCTATATATGTATCTCTCACTCTCTCTCTCTTTCTCTCCCTCTCTCTCTCAAATAGTGGCCTTCTCTAGTGTGGTGTGGGGGGGGAGGGAGACAATGTGGAATTCAAAATGTAACAAAAATAGACAAAATAAATTTTCAAAAAATGTTAAAAAGGTAGCCAAATATAATTTGTTCTTTTTTATTTTAATGTCTGTATATGCTGACAAAAGAATTATTTCAGGAAATTTTGAGACCACAACTTCAAGTAAAACCCATCAGCTTAATCTTTCAACACAACAATGTAATTAGAAGGTCCAATACTTCCAAGTGTCTGCAGATTGTATCATAATCCAGACAAAATGCATTGATTTATGTAATAATGGTCTTAGCTTGTATTTATTTGCCATTTTCATCTCCATTACTTCATAAATGCTCACAACAACTCTATAATATTATCAAGGTAGCAAGAATTATCATCTCTATTTTACATATCAGAACACTGAAGCTCAAACACTTAAATCAAGTTAAACAACATTTATTAAGTGCTTACAATATGCCAAGCACTTTGCTAAACACTGAGGATACAAAGAAAAATAAAATCAGTCCCTGCTTTCAAGGAGCTCACAATCTAATGTAGGAAGACAACAAGCAAAGAACAAAAATTATATACACACGTATATATTAATATGTATGATAAATTGGAGCTAACCGATTCTTGTATATATGTATAATAAGAATTATACACACATTTATCTCTCTAAATCTATGTCTATCTACATATCTCTATCTATCTATCTATCTATCTATCTATCTGTCTGTCTGTCTGTCTGTCTGTCTGTCTATGATAAATTCAAGCTAACCTCATAGGGAGGGCGCTAATATTAAGGAGACAAATTAAAGGAGCTGTTCAATATATGCTAAGTGATTGAATGGAAACTCAGATCAAATTTTCTGACTCTAGGCAGACTTCAGAAAAACCTGGAAAGACTTACACGAACTGATGTTAAGTGAAGTGAGCAGAACCAGGAAAACATTGTATACAGTAACAGCAACATTGTGCGATGACTAACTTTGATAGACTTAGCTCTTCTCAACAATGCAACGATCTAAAGCCGCTCCAAAAGACTCATGATGGAAAATCCTATCCACATCCAGAAAAAGAACTTTGGAGTCTGAATATAGATTGAAGCATATTATTTGCTCTCTTTTCTTTTTTGTTGTTGTTTCTTCTTTCTCGTGGTTTCTCCCATTTATTCTAGTTCTTTTTTACAACATGACTAATGTGGAAATATGTTTAATAAGAATGTATATGTATAACCTATATCAGATTGCACACCATCTTGGGGAGGGGGAGGGGAAGGAGGGGGAGAAAATTTAGAACTCAAAATCTTATGGAAGTAAATGTTGAAAACTAAAAATAAATTTTAAAAATTAAAAAAAATTCTGACTCTAAGCTTGGGCCCTTTCCACAAATAACACCTCTTCTTTTTTCAAAGGTAGAATGAAATTAAAAGGGTTGATAATCTGTTTTATTCACCTAATAGGTATTTTTTAGGATTTAATGTCCACATGGAATCATGTTAGGTGCTCATGGCCAGGCAAGTCAAATAGAAGGGCCTGTTTTTCTCTTGGAGATCTTCCATCTAGTAAAGAAGACAAGAAGAATGCCCATGAAAGAAAAGAACCTAATAACTGACATTTATACCAAAAGGATTTGTGATTTCAAAAGATTAGAGAACTCCTCCACCAGGGTAGTCCTGGGAAGTATCTTGAGGCAAGAAGTTAATGTTTTGATCACATAACTAGTAAGATTCATAGATGATATTAGAACCAGTATGACTGAACACAGCAACATTCTATCCACAAAATGATGTGGTCTGATTGATAGTCATTTATGGATGAGGAAACTTGAGGCTCGGAGATAAGGAGAAATTTGTCTGCAGTCATACAACCAGTAAATACAGCTGACTTTTACAAAGTCCTTAAGGTTTATAAGAGCGCTTAATATATATTTATCTCCTTTGATCCTCAGAACAAGTGAATCATTGTAAGTACTACTATCCTCATTTCACTGATGAAGAAACAGAGATTTAGAGAGCGTAAGTAAGTATACGATATCATGGTGTGATGTGTGTGTGTAAACTAGAAAAGGACAAAGCACTTGCATCTGAATGCTCAGACTTACCATAAGCCATCTAGACAGGTCTACTTATACCTGGATCTTGCAATCCAGGCAGGAAATGGCTAGTTGATTTCCCTTCCTAGAAAGTAGGATGTCCAACAGAGTTCAAGAACTCATATACAAAGGAACATATCTCCTAGGGACCTTAAACTTTGATAACCTCACTGCTTCTCTGTCAAGAAAATTCCCCTGATTCCTTCTCTAACTCTCTTCCCTCTCTATATTGGGGTTGCCCAGAAGAAGAATATGGACCAAATAAATATCAGTGTGATTCTCTAAAAAAAAAAAAATCAAATAATTTTGAGAAAATATAAAGGGATATTCAAATTGCAAAATATATTTCTTGTGAATTATGAATGAATTTAAGTCTGTATCTAAGTGACATCAAAATAAGTAGTTGAGAGGTATAAAAAATTCTGTTTACCTGTTTACTATCTATCTATGTTGAGGATTAAAGAAGATTGCTGTTTGACTGAATCCAGCCTTTTTTAAAAAGTCAATCTCTTTAAATTGATTCTTTCTATAGAAATTTTCTAAAATTCACTGTTGATGACAGCCAGATGAATTCTTTACTCCATAGGGTTTTGGTCACATGATAGAAAGATTTTTCTTTTTTCCATACTGTTTAATAAACAAAACTTTATGTGGAAAAGTTAATATGGCAATAAGATGCTCATTTTCTTTATTTTGGCAGTTTAATAATTTATTCTTTCTTTAAGTACATTTTTCTTCATCTAATCTTTTGCCTGTGACACATATATGTAAGAATATAACAAGATTTGAAGTTTCACCTCAAGTATTTCATTCTGCATTCTCTTGGAAGTACTAATATAGTAAGCAGTGATTGCTTTTGGAATTTTTTAAAAAATGGTCAGAGAGTTAGTAGACCTGAGTGCTTAGTGTTCTTATCCTAGCTCTATATGTAAATAACAAGACCTTGGACAAGTAATTTAACATCACTGGGCCTCAGTTTCTTCACTTTTAAAACAAAAAGGGTAGGTTTAATATTCTTTAAGGTCATGTAGCATACTGGAAAATTTTAACAAAAAACTCTTCCTGAAAAAAGGAAAAAGTATACACAATACACTTTTAAGTTTAACCTGCATTATTAATATTTTCTCCATTGCTTTCTTAAATTGACAATCAATACAATTGATTGCAGCATTTGATGATTTTTAAGGTGCAAATGCTTACACTGAAAATTTAACAATTAGCTCTCATGAGCCAGGTTAAGCTGGTTGTTAGTATATCACTGACAAGGTCCCTTTTAGATAAAGTTTTTCATGATTTCTAAATAGATAAACAAGGTAAAGAGTAAAGAGGATAAGGTAAACTCGGGTCCTGGAAAATGTCTAAGAGGACATCTAATCCACAGATTTCTATAAACTAAGACTGTTGTTACAATGATAATAATTTAAAGTTCTAATTAGAAATTCTGACACCTTGGGTAAATTCCACTGGGGAAGGGTAACTTTTCTGAGATTGTGTTTCTAAGAACCTTCCTTCCTTAATGTTTCCTATCTTATTGGCATCATTTCCTATGAGACATCAGTCAAAAAGAAAATTCTCGTCCAGAACACCTGACTACCTCTCAGACAGTTTAGGGGGAACAGAACACTACGCCTTTCTCCTTCAACAGCTGTTTCCTTGAGTCCTGACCAGCTAGTTTTCTGATGTTCAGGTGTGAGTTTGGCTAGCAAAGTTAAATATGCCTATTCATTTCATCCCAGGAATAGTCCTAGGAAAAATAAAATAACTCTTATTTTGTACAATCTGTAGTTATTTTTGAATAGGATTTATTTTTATATTTTCTCCTAGAATTTGAAATGTTATTGATTTTTGGTGCTTATTTTCTGTTGTGCTAATTTATTGAAATTTAATTTCTTTTCCAATTCTCTGGGTTCTTTTTTAAATTAAATTATCATATCATAAACTTATAGGAATAATTTTGTCTCCTCTTTGCCTATATTCATGTCTTAAATATCTTTCTCTTTTCTTATTGCTGTTGTTGGAATTTCCAGAATGATGTCAAAGAACAATTGTGAAGGGATCATCCTTGTTTTCCTCCCATATTTACTGGGGAAACTTCTAGTGTTTCCCTATTGCATATGGTGCTAGCCTTGAGTTTTAGTCATACAACTTTTTATCATGTTAAAAAAAAAGCTTTTCCGCCCATACTTTGAAAGGTTTTTTTTTTTAACATAAATGAATGTTGTACTTTGTCAAAGGCTTTTTTTATGAATCTATTGATATAATCATGACAAAAGTAAAATGGAAATAACAGGATTAGCAAAGAACTACCTGGGACTAGGTACAAAAGCAGAAAGAAAATTGGAATTTTTATTGCTAAAATTATAAAATTATTTTTTGTTTAGTAGATATAGATGATACTATTGAAACGTTTCCTTTTTCCTCCCAACCTCTTTGTGTTTTTCTCCTCAGAGAAATATGCTGATATGTCAACTATCTATTTTTTTTGTACTAGACATGTGATTTCATCAGTATAGGAAACTCCTAAGAAATATATTCCTCTGTAATGCAGATACTCATCCTTTCTGAAACTTAAGAGAATTTCCTGGGGCCTCAAGAGATTGATTTGCTCAGTCAGGGTAAGATAGGCAATGTGAATTCAGAGATAGGGCTTGAAGCTATGTTTTCCTGAATTTAGAGACCACAATGTCATCACCACACAATGCTGTTTTACTGCTTTGTACATTACATGGAATTTAAAGGGGTGAGAAGAATTACTCTTTTAACTTTTCTTTTTCAGTTCTTAAGCATGAAATTTTTACTCCCATCTCCCTTACCTAATGGGAAAGGAAAGGAGAGGAGAGAAGGGGGGTGGGGAGGGGAGGGAAAAGGAAAAAGGAAAGGATTCCCTCTATCGCATGGAAATTTCCTTTTCAGCAAAAAGGAATTCAGATGATTCTGGGGACAAGGGCCTGGACATTCCTAATATGGTCTAAAATCTATGTGTTTGCATTAGGCAAGCAAATACAATAAACAGGAGAGGATTCTTTTATTCATCTTGAGCCCATGCTTCTTGCTCTCTATAGAGCCTTTCTAATCTGGACCCAGACCTTGCTTCTCACTATCTCCAAGTCACCTTTTCTGTGCTTCCTGGTATTGGCCCTGATCAGATACTGTCTCCAGTTTGGGGCCCTTACAATCCTTCAATTTGTCTTCCTGATCATTGAACTGTATTCTTCTTCCATGATATTCTTGACCTCAACTGGCACAGAAACTTCTCAGTTGCCCTATCTCTTACTAGCAAAATGGGGGGTACCAACTAATATCAGAGAACTCAGTCAATTGAAGTTTTTACATGTCTTTGACCTGAGAACCACTTGGGAGCCAGGCCAGGAGGAAAAGTGTAATACCAATGATCCTAGGTCATTACCCACATTATTTAGAGCTAGGAGGGAACTTAAAGGTCATTTGGAATGTAAGCTCCTTCAGGGCAGAGAATATTTTGCCTTTCTTTATATCCCTAGTCCTTGGTACACGCCTGGTACATAGTAATATGTGCTTAATAGATTATTAATATATAATATTATTATAATTAATATAATATGATATATAAATAAAATATTATTGTTATATGCTTAGTAGATGCTTGTTGACTGACTAATTGACTGATTTAGTCCAACCCTATCATTTTATAGAGGAAGAAATTGAAAACCTTGGAGGTCAGGTGATTTGCCCAAGATGACGTAGGCTCTCATAGAAATGAAAGCCACCAACTCTACAAAAAGATCCTTGCCAGCCACATATAGACTTAGAAAGTCACACATTTATACATTTCTTTTTTTTTAAATCAATACATCAACACAATAGAATCAGATAGGAACTACATTTTAATCTAGTTAGGGCCACACTTATGAGTGTTTAAGGCCATATGCACACTTCTGCCAGAATTAGAAATAGCCAGAATCAAACCCAGGCCCTCTGGCTGCAAATCCAGTGCTCTTTTTGTTACAATATACAGTGAAGCATGAGTCCTTTTAAATAAAAGCCTGGTGCAGTATAGCCAAAATAGTAATAGACTTAAAGTCTTTTGCTCATGTCCCCACTATGATGCATATTATTAGCTATGTGATCTTGAACTTTGCCTCCATCTCGGTTGCCTAAACTACAAAACAAAGATCATAAAATCTACCATTGGAAGAGTATTTTCAATCACATTTGGGGGTTGGGGGTCTCCCATGGCAAATGTTTGGGAGGAAATGGAGAAGTTCCACATGTAAGACATCTGAGTGGCACAGTGGAAAGAATCTAGGATTTGGAGTCATGAATATCTGAGTTCAATTCTTGCCTCAGAAACTTAATAGCTGTGTGACTCTGGGCACGTAAGTCACTTAACCTCTATCTGCTTCAGTTTCTTCAACTGTAAAATAAGGATGATAATAGCACTTACCCTCCTGGGGTTGTTGTGAGGATCAAATGAGATGTCATGTGCAAAGTTCTTTGCCAACCTTAAAGCCCTATATAAATGCCATCAATTATTATTATTACTGTTTTTAAGATTGGCTGGTACGGATGCATTGTGATCTGTATTGTCAGAGGGATTTAAAAAATTACTCATCCACTTGAGTATCTTTAAAGATTATAAAATATGCAACTCTGAGGTATCACATCACACCTATCAGATTGGCCGTGACAAAACAGGAAAATGATAAATGTTGGAGAAGATGTGGGAAAATTGGAACACTAATGCATTGTTGGTGGAGTTGTGAACTGATCCAACCACTCTGGAGAGCACTTCGGAACTATGCCCAAAGGGCTATAAGAATGTGCATACCCTTTGACCCAGCAATAGCACTTCTAGGTCTGGGTCCCAAAGAGATCATACAAATGGGAAAAGGACCCACATGTACAAAAATATTTATAGCAGCTCTTTTTGTGGTGGCAAAGAATTGGAAATTGAGAGGGTGCCCATTAATTGGGGAATGGTTGAACAAGTTGTGGTATATGATATAATGGAATACTATTGTGCTGTAAGAAATGATGAACAGACTTCAGAAAAAGCTGGAAAGACTTGTATAGTCTGATGCTGAGTGAAGTGAGCAGAACCAGGAGAACATTGTACAAAATAACAGCCCCGTTGTGCGATGACTAATATTGATAGGCTTAACCCTTCCCAGCAATACAAGGATCTAAGACATCTTCAAAGGCCTCATGATGGAAAATGCTATCCACATCCAAAGAAAGAACCATGGAGTTTGAATGCAGATCAAAGCATATTTGTTATTTTTTCTTCTGTTGTGTTTTGTTTCCTCTTTCTGGTGGTTCCTCCTATTAGTTCTAATTCTTACTTACAACATCACTAATGTGAAAATACGTTTAATAGAAATGTATATGTATAGCCTATATCAGATTGCACACAGTCTTAGGGAGGGAGGTGAAGAGGGAGGGGGAGAAAAATGTAAAATTCAAAAGCTTATGGAAGTGATTGTTGATAAATCAAAATAATAAAAAAAGATTATAAAATATGTATTTTATCTCAAACCTATTGAGGTCAGTGCTACAAGTGTTAATATCTCCATTTTACGAATGAGGAAATCAAGGCTCAGGGATCACATAGATAATAAATTTGGCATTTCCACCCAAGTGTTCTTGATTCCAAACCTAGTAGTATTCTACTGCATTACCTATAAACGTTATAGGGGCATTGTGAAAAAAAAAACACTTTGTAAATTACAAAGCTATAGTAGGCAAAGGTGAACCATTGTCATTACTACTCTCCATAAAGACCATTTTCTTATGAATGCAAAGAATAAATGTTAGGAATACTAATAAGCAGTTTGGAATCATGGCCACTAGGTGGGGTATTGCAATATATAGAATCCTATCTTCTTGGCAACAAGCTTTCTTTGTATGCACAATCATCTTCTGATGCTATTTTTTCCTGTTAAATTTCAAAAGAAGTATTCAAGGAAACAACTTGTAAAGTTGGGCTATTTAGTCTAGTCAATTTTTTTAAAAAAAGAAATATGTCTTTAATTTGCCTCAAGGAGCAGAGACAGGAGCCATAGAAAAGGAATTCTAACTACATGGCTAATGATGACTTTAACATAATAAAGAAGAAATTCATTGTGAAATGTGCTATGATATAAAAAAAAGCTTAGGAAATAATAATCAGTAGTTATGAGTGACCTCCCAGATGGCTATTGATTGTGGGGGCTACTTCTTACCAAGAGCTGTCTCTCTTAGAGAAATACCTTGTAAAAGATAGCCTAGATACAGAGGTTTCCTGAATGTCTTTTATAAAACTTGAGACCATTATGTAGAAAGGTTTAAATGAACTATTTCCAGAAAAGTTAGAGGGTTCTTCTGCCAGAAATCCAAGTCTGCAAATAAGTTTGTTTTTTTTTTTCCCCCAATGACTTATCAAGAAAGGGGTATGGCGGACATTTTATGATAAGGAGGCCTTAGCTTTTTAAGGAAGTGCCCTGATTCTCAGTATGAGCATTGCCAGAGGGCCAACATGAAAATCACATTCATTAAGGCTAGGCATGCTAATTACATCTCAGACAAAATGACTCAGTCCTTGTCTTTCCTCCTTAGGAAAGGCAAAAAAGCTAACCATTCTTATGTTTCATAGTAGATTCAGGGAATAAGCACAACTTGCATGTTACTTGTTGTCAGGTTGTGGTACTTCAGAGCTATTCCTGAACAGTATGGAAAGGTGGATTATTTCTTTTTTTACAGATGGGGCAGAGGAGTTACAGGAAATAATAGGATTTAGAGCTGGAAAGTCATCTAGATCACTCCCCTACCTCCATTTTGTAGAGGCAGCTAGGTAGTGCAGTGGAAGAACCATGGGCCTGAGTTCAGGATCTAGCCTCAAACACTGTGTAAACTCTAGACAAGCCTCTTAACCACTTTCTGCCTCAGTTTCCTAAAATGTAAAATAGGGATCATAATAGCACTTTTCTCCTAGTGTTGTTGTGAGAATAAAATCAGATAACCTTTATAAAGTGCTTTGCAAATCTTTTAAGATAAGCTCTATGTAAATGCTAATAATAATAATAATAAATATTATTATTACATGAAGTAACTAAATTTGAGAAGTAAAATGTCTTGCCCAGCTAGAGAAAAATAAAAGCAGTTATGATTTGAAACCAAATCCTGAATTCTTACATCAAGTGTTTCACTATTATGAAGAGTGTTATTAATGACAATAGCTCCCATTTGTCTACAGCTTTGTAGGTTATCAGGTGCTTTTGAGGTTGAAAACAGCAGAGACAGTAAATGAAGGGAAGTGTGCTCACTCTGACTCTAGTCCTTGGGAACTTCAAACTCGTTGACAAGGTCACCAACCACCACAGCAATCATGGGCAAACTCCTATGAGTAAGAACAGAGCTCCTATCGGGACATTGATTAGATTCCAGACTTTTGCTTCCCAACCCTGTGGGCTGGCCTGGTTTCTGTAGCAAATCCTTCTCCAGTTTCCTCTCACTGTGCCAATCTCTGTGCAAGGGAAGCACCTGGAAACAAGAAAATAGAGCTCTGACTCAGTCAAAGGAGGAATATCTAGCGTGTGATTTTGTGAAGTCATCTAAGCACAGAATGGATATTAAGACCTCCTGGTAAAGTACTTTATTTAGCTTTGTCCAGATGTGTTTGATCAAATTCCTGGGAGTGGAGAAGGAGAGGTAGAGAGAGAGGAAGGAAAGGATGGAGGGAAAGAGGGAGAGAGAGAGAGACAGAGACAGAGACACAGAGACACAGAGAGACACATAGAGACACAGAGATAGGCAGAGACAGATATAGACAGAGACAGAGAGACAGAGAGAGACAGGAAGAGACAGACATAGAAAGAGAGAGAGATGGAGAAAGGGGGAAAGAGAGAGATAGAGACAGAGGCAGAGAGAGAAAAGCTCAAATCTAAGTGATCTTTAGATGTTATTAGTTTAAAAGTTATGTTTATTTTTATTTAAAAGCCATTCTGGCAAGATTCTTGAACAAGGAGTTCAGATAGGCATTGAATAAATATTTGAACTTTGAGGGAGCTTGTGCAAACCTTTCAGACTTGAACGTTGGCCCCTCTTTAATTAAATGCACCATAAAGTAGAGAACCAGCATTTAGAAAAGTCAGCACATGTTGAAACCTTGGCATTATACTGGTTGCCAAATCTGCTTTATTACGAAAGTCTTCTCCTTCTCTGAATACAAACTAGATGTCTTTTGCTGCCTGGTACATGGCATTTTTGAAACTCATTCAGCAAGAGAACACATCACTTCCACTGTAGAAACGCATGTCCATATTTGAATATTTCATAGAAATAGGCATTCTGCTCAGCTCTGCCTGTTCAGGTTATTATTCCCATGGGTAAGACTTCCCTTCGTTGTGTTAAACACAGCCATGAATCTCAAGCTAGAAGATCACTAGTATTTGTACAGGGACCTGAGGGGACCTCACAGAGTAAGAGCCCATTAATGTGTCTGACGCCAATTTCAATAATCTCATTACCATAATTAAAAATCAAAACTTCCATTTGAGGTTAAATCAGAGGTTTTTTCTTTCCTGGCTTGGTTGAGAGTATAGAAAATACAAAGCCACAAAGGCTTCCTTTACCCACCCCACTACTTCTTTCACCAGCTACCTCTAATTACTAACCCACACGAGTTTTTCAAGGAGTCATTGCTTATGTCAGCCATTCCAGAAAAGTTCCCAAAGAAGCTAATTATGCTGAAAATTCAAAACCACCATATTTTCAGTGGGTTGTATATATTTGGCAAAAAGTAGTATGCCATTGCTGATGTAAATTAAATCTAAAGCATTCTTTGCCATTTGTTTCTACTTTAGGGATTTAATTGAAATCTAGAAGTGCCTGGAGAGTTACTAAATTTGACTCATTAAGAATACTAGACAACACCCAACTTTATTGTTCCTGCACATATATGGAGTAATTTTTTGAGGGGGGTATTCTGTAGTCCCCTAATCCTTTATGTTATGATCTACCAGGATCTACTTCCTGAATATGTATATTTATCGATCGGTGTGGGTCTGCCCTTTCCTGACCAACAGCCTCTTAGTACTGGAAGGGGCTGGAAATCAAGTAATCTCTTCATATATGCACCTGATGTCTCCATAAGTCTGGTTTACCCTGGAAAGGGTACAAGTGATAGCCACCCCCTTCAGAAATTGTTATCTGAGATAGGCAAATATTGGAACAGTATCATTATAAACCCAAGATAGCCTGAGTCTTCACGCCAAAAGGAAGAGTATATGAGAGATTCCAGATGCTCCCAAACTTTCCTTTAGTTTTAGGATAAGTAGAGGTAGCAAGAATTAGGGGAGGTAGTGAATCTTTGTAGTCTAGCCTCTTAAGAGAACCTGATAAATCCATGGCCTCTTTGCTATGGGTTTTCCTTCCATGGATGGAAGACTTTAATGCTACTTTTTTCTACAAAGTCAAATCTCTTTAAAAATAAATAAACAATAATCACCATAGGAGTTTGTGTTTGCTATTCTGGCAATTCAGTAGAGTTTTCTATCTTTGTTGAGACTATGAAGACAAGGTCTCAAAAAAAAAGTTTTCTAAAAAAAAACTGCCTATGCTGTTTTTATTTTTTTTTTCATCAAGAATATACATATAGAACATTTTCATAAAAATTTTTACGGAGATGAGGAAATAGTACTAAATGTCACTACTTTTTTTTTCTTACTTCTAAAAGTTCCATTGAAATATTTCATGTTCTTTTGGACTTTGCCCTTTTATATGTTTTAATTGATCCATCTGTGCCTTTAACCTTGTGTCACCTCTAGTATAAATTTCCTCCATGTGTTAGTTAAAGCTATACTTCCCAAATTAATTTCTTTGGATGCCATTGACACTTCCTCATATAGTTAATTGAGTTGCAGAGTCCTGGTATGGTGGTTTCACTGTGGTTACTAGTTAGAATAGATCACTATAGAAATGCTGGTAGATCTATTTCATTTACGAGCTTTTTATTGTCCTACTTCAGTCCTCCATTCAGACACTAAAGTGATTTTCCTAAAGGACAGGTCTGACCGTATCATTCTTCCCTTCCCTGACTCAATGAACTCAAGTGGTTCTCTATCTCCCCCAGGATTAAAAAGAAATGCTCTGTTGAAAATCAAAACCTTTCATAACCTAGCCCACTCCTACCTTTCCAGTTTTCTTATGTCTTATTTCCAGCTATGTACTCTTTGAACCAGTGACACTGGCTTTGTGGCTCTTCCAGGAATAAGACATTCCATTTCTCAGTTCCCTGCATTTTCCCTGATTATCCCCTCTGCTGGAATGTTCTCCTTTCTTATCTTTACCTACTGACTTCCCAGGCTTCCTTTAAGTCCCAACTAAAATCCTACCTTCTACAGAATGCCTTTTGTAACCGCTCTTAATTTTAGTGCCTTCCTTCTTTTATTTACTTGCCATTTGTCCTGTATGTGATCATTTGTATTTATTTGTTTGTTGCTCCCCTCCCCCATTAGAGAGTGAGCTCCTTGAGGGCAGAGATTGAGTTTTGCCTCTTTTTGTATCCTCAGTGCTTAGCTAAGTGCCTAGCACATAGTAAGTGCTTGATAAATGTTTATTGATTGATGGATAGAAGTGCTTTGGAATGATCTAGCACATTTGAGTCTAATGTCAACCTCTTTTTAAGTCAACAAACATTTATTAAACACCTACTGTGTACCAGGCACTGTGATAAGTGTTTTTCATTTCATCTCAAACACATTCCGCTGCTTTTTGGAGGCAATGCCACTTAAGCTGTATTACCCTCCACCAAAATTATTTGCAAATCATTTCATATTCTAAACTACTCTTACCTTTGGTTGAATGGAAAAGACAGTAAATGCTTGCTGTCGGGGGCTATCTGGGCTCTTCTGGCCAACTTCTATAAGAAATGGTGATAATCACAATCAGCGTCTTTATATTTTTTAGTCAGTAGCTTAAACAAGATTCATTGTAGCTGTGGATGTTGTGTCATTTTATCTTTCTTCTAATTAGATATTGTTTTGACCTTTGCTCTTACCAGTTGTTGATTTCCCTGCACAGAGCTAATTCTGAAATGGCTCCCACCTTTGTAACCAGTCATTTCCTGTCCATTAAGATACACTTGGTTTCATTTTATGTGCTTGATAGCATTCACTGCTGGCTAGAGGCAGAAAAGTACAGCTTTCTTTAAGAAGGTATTCATAATGTATTTTGTACAAGTGTGAGGTTTCTGAGTGGTTTAAGGGCCTTTTTTTTTCCTAAAAAAATTTCTTCTGTCTGATCTATAATCCTCAAACTTTCCTTCTCTGTGCTCATGATGAAGTCACCAAAAACCTTAAATTATTCTATGGCACTAAATATTCTGTTTTTGTTTGTTTATTTTCTTTTTTATTAACTTATTTATTTTTAGTTTTCAACATTCACTTCCACAAGATTTGGCATTCCAAATTTTCCCTTATGTTTTATGTTTATGTCCCTTATGATTTCTCTTTCCTGTTTACCTCTTCATGTTTCTCTTGAGTCTTGTATTTGAAAGTCAAATATTCTATTCAGCTCTGGCCTTTTCATTAAGAATGCTTGAAAGTCCTCTTTTTCACTGAATGTCCACTTTTTTCCCTGAAGGATTATACTCAGTTTTGCTGGGTAGGTGATTCTTGGTTGTAATCCTATCTCCTTTGCCCTCCAGAATATTATATTCCAAGTACTCTGGTCCCTTAATGTAAAAGCTGCTAAATCTTGTGTTATCCTGATTGTGTTTCCACAATACTTGAATTGTTTCTTTCTGACTGCTTGCAATATTTTCTCCTTGATCTGGAATTTGGCTACAATATTCCTAGGAGTTTTCCTCTGGGAATCTCTTTCAGGAGGGGTTCAGTGAATTCTTCCCATTTCTATTTTGCTCTCTGGGTCTAAAATATCAGGGCAGTTTTCTTTGATAATTTCTTGAAAGATGATGTCTAGGCTCTTTTTTTTATCCTGGCTTTCAGATAGTCCAATAATTTTTAAATTCTCTCTCCTAGATCTATTTTCCAGGTCAGTTGTTTTTCCAATGAGATATTTCACATTTTTTTCTATTGTTTCATTATTTTGGTTTTGTTTTGCAGTGTCTTGATTTCTCATAAAGTCACCAGTTTCCAATTGCTCCATTCTAATTTTTAAGGAAGTATTTTCTTCAGTAAGCTTTTGGACTTCCTTTTCCATTTGGCCAATTTTGCTTTTTAAGGCATTCTTCTCCTCATTGGCTTTTTGGACCTCTTTTGCCATTTGGGTTAGGCTATTATTTAAGGTGTTATTTTCTTCAATATTTTTTTGGGTCTCCTTTAGCAAGCTGTTGACTTGTTTTTCATTATTTTCTTGCATCACTCTCATTTCTCTTCCCAGTTTTTCCTCTATTTCTCTTACTGGCTTCTCAAAACCCTTTTTGAGCTCTTCCATGGTCTGGGACCAATGCACATTTTTCTTGGCAGCTTTGGATATAAGAGCTTTGACTTTGTTGTCTTCTTCTGGTTGTATGTTTTGATCTTCTTTGTCACCAAAGAAAGATTCTGTGGTCTGACTTTTTTGTGCCTTTGTTTGTTCATGATCCCAGCCAATTTCTTGAGTTATAAACTTTTTGTTAAGGTAGGGGTCTGCTTCCAGTGTGGAGAATGTACTATCCCAACCCTTGGGGTTTTGTGTAGCTGTTTTCAGAGATACTTCTAGGGACCTGTAAATTTTCATCCTTTCAAGGTGGTATGATTAAGGGCGAGGTATTTACTCCTTTCCTGGTCTGTGCTCTAGTCTATGAGGGACCACAAGCACTCTTTTTGCCCTGGAACTGTGAGGAGGATTTCCTCTCCACCACCACTACAAGCTCCACCATGCCAGCACTCCTCCTCACTCCAGGACCACAACCCAGAACTGAGACCCAGATCCAAGCACAGGCAAAGCAAGAGAATCCTGCACCAGCAAAGAGATCCCTGCAATCCCCCTCTAATCTATCACTTGATTCCCCATCAGTCTGTGGGCTGGAAGCTCCTGAAGCAGCCACTGCCCCAGCACCGCGCACAGGAACTGGGGCTGGGACTGAGGTTTTCTCTCATTGTAGTCACAGACTTTTCCTACTGACCTTCTAAGTTGTCTTTGGCATTCATGGGTTGAGAAGTCTGGAAACTGCCACAGTTGCCCATGATTCAGTCCTCTGAGGGCTGCTCCAGGTTTGCTGAGACCTGTTTTGCCTGCGTGCCCAAGTCAAACTGCGTTCCTCTCCCCACCTGGTGCAATAGACTTTCTGATCAACCATCCAGGTTGTCTTGGGCTGGGAATTTGTTTCACTCTGTCTTTTTGTGGGTCCTGCTGCTTTAGAATTTGTTTAGAGCCATTTTTTACAGGTATTTGGAGGGTTTTGGGGAAGAGCTCAATTAAGTCACTGGTTTTACTCTGCCATCTTGGCCTCTGGCTTCCAGCACTAAATATTCTTAAAGAAAACAAAGCAAACAAACAAGGCAAGAATTTAGCCTTGGTTTGAACTAATTTCCAAAATGCTTTGAAGAGGAGTAGAAATTTATTGGTATAGGGATTGCTGTAAAAAAGGAACAAAAAGACATAGAATTGTTGCATCATATTTTACCTTCATACCATCAGTGACAAACAGCAGTCTCTTGCACATAGTAGGTGCTTAATTAGTGCTTGCTGAATATTGAATGAGTGAATGAAGAGAAATAGTATTATTAGAAAGAATATTTAGGTGTTGTTATTATAAGCATTTTCAACTTCAAGAAATCAAGCAAAACCACATACACATAACATATTATCAGCTCTCAATTTCATAAGTTTCTGAGATAAGGAATTACCCAACACCTCTACCTAATTTATATGGCAAACACAAATAAGGCAACCCAATAATACTATCATTCAGTTTTTTCTTAAGATTGACTATAATGTACTGAGAAGCAAACCTACTCATATGGCATTCATATTGTGTTTACAGACATAGCTAAAATCATAGATGCTATTATGGAACTCAGCAGATCTTCCAAAGCAAATTTATATTTTGAAGCACAAAATGACACAAAGAACTCATACTTATTTCTGACATTTGAAAGTCAGACACTACAACCATATAGTGTTCTGTTTAATTAAGGACTCCCTCAGCAAATCGTGTGTGCCCCCAAAGGTCCTTCACTTATTTGAACTATTAAAATGATTAGAGTGGATATGATTTAGCAAAGATCTCCAAAAACATTTCTCACAGACTTTTTTTTCCTGGTCTTTCCTGCTTCCATTTTAGCTGGAAGTGAGATGAAAATGACTTTTTTATCCTTAATGTTTCATCACCTACATCACTGTATAGAATCAAGAAATGTAGAAGGAAACCACTCTTAGAAGCTCAGTTTCCTAGTGAGTTTTGGAATGCTTTTAGTAAATATAATCACAAAAGGCAGAGTTGTTTCTTTTCCTTAAACCATGAGACTTGTATGTGTGTTTGTGAGTGTTTTAAGTTTCAAGCACTTCCAGATTATAGTTCTGGACCCTCTCTACATTTCTAAAGGAAACAACAAAGACTAGGTTTTCTGGAATAAAATTCATTTCTCATACATTGTCACCCACACTACAGAGCCTCTTTGTAGGGGAAATTGGCTCTAAGTGGCCCATGAATTTATTTCCATGGGGATGTGATGATATTGTGTATAAATTTTTTGGTCCACAAGAAATATCCAGAGGTATCCTGGATATTTCAACTTTTGGCTTGGCCAAAATACTTTAAAATTGGCTAAGTAGTGCTTAAGGAGGTTATTTCAGGTAACCAACTTAAATTTTTTTCTTTGGTTCTGGCTGAATCTACTTCCAAATTTTCCGAGTCTTTCTGTATACTGCTTTGGATACATGCCTTCTTCATTTCTAAGACTAGCATCCTATTCCAAGTCTTTATCACTTTAGCCTGAGCTACTGCCTTCTTGTTGGCTTCCCTCTCTTCTATTTCTCCATGCTCCAATCAAGTGAACTCTACCTTTCACTGTTGGAATCATCTTCCTTATGTATAACTTTCATGTTGCCATCCCCTTGATCAATATTTTAAGGGTGTATCAAATCTATTGTATGAATATTACAACTTTACATACTGTTCTCCAAGACAAGTTACCAATTGATCCAGGGGTGGGGAACCTGCAGCCTGAGGCCACATGTGGCCTTTTAGGTCCTTGGGTACAGCCTTTTGACTGAGTCCAAGTTTCACAGAACAAATCCTTTTATTAAGGGGATTTGTTCTATGAAGTTTGGATTCAGTCAAAGGGACACACTTGAGGACCTAGAGGGCCACATGTGGCCTTGAAGTCACAGGTTTCCCACCCCTGGATCCTGTAACTACCAATCTCCTTTATTACCATTACCAATCTCCTTTATTGCCATTTCAATGATTTTATTTCTTTTTAGTCATTGATCACAAATTCCACAGGAGCCAAAGGCACCTGCTTGGTGTTCCCCATGAACTACTTGCTAATTTTCTACCTACATGGCCTGTGGTCATTTGTTCTACCCATAATTCATCCTTTCTTCTTATCCCTAATCCATATCCTCCACCTCCTCTAAAACCCTACTTAAACATTTATCTCCTCCAAGAAGTATGTGCTGGGGAAATCAGACAGAAAAGGAGAACAGTATGAGTCCTCAAGGAACTCACATTCTAATAAAGGGAGACAACATATATAAAAGGGTCCAGGTGCAGTATGGATGAAAAGTTCTGCTGTGCTTAGGGTGGAGCAATGAGGCAAGTGGGACTGTATCTTTAGTATTTATCTAGATCTTTAAGACTTACAAAGTACTTACTTAATATGTTTTATTTCTTTTAATCCTCAGAGCAACCTTGAATGGTAGGTACCTTTATTATTCCCATTTTACAGATGAGGAAACTGAGGCAGAGAAAAGTTAAATGACTTGCCCAGAGTCACACAATGTGTTTGAAGCTGGATTTGAATTTAGATTTTTCTGCACTCTATGCACTGCACTGATTAATTACCTCTTGAGTGTCATTTACATTGATAAAACCATACGTGTTTCTGCTGTTGAACTATTTGGCAGTACCAGAAACTATCATGGTAAAAACTCTTTCTGTGTCTTGAGTAGCATTGGCTGCAAAGGATTGGTGCTGCACGTGCTGGTCGAAAAAACCCAGGGCATGCTTCACTGGATAATATGTGGTGAGAAAGTGGGGAGGGCTGAGAAGGAAGAGAGTTGGGAGTCTGGAGAGCAGAGGGTCCTGCTATCCCCAGTATTCTTGAGCATAAGACCCTGAGCTGCTACCACCACTGGGGTCAGAGGGGAGATGGTGATCAACACAGTGGTAGTGGTTTGACCCATGTAGAACATGCTGTCTCCTGTCTCTTCCTCAGGGCTCATTGAGTCTATGACCATATAATGCTATATGCCCATCAGTACTGGGCACTCCAGCTACCTTTGCTGATGAGAACTCCAGCTACCTTTGTTTTCTTTTGGTACCCTTCAAAAAGCAAGATTTATTCTGTCATCAAAGTCTGTTATTGCTGTCTGTTCATTTTTAGTGCAGAAACTAGGGAATTTCAATCAGATTGTTATGCAATTTAATATAAACAGTAGTGCACATTTATATGGTGTTTAAGAATTTACAAAGAACTTTCCTTCTACCAGTCTTCTGATATAAGTATGATAAATAATATTACATCCATTTTATAGATCAGTAAACTGAAGCTTTGAAAAATTGTAATTTGCTTATGGTTACATAGTGTGGTGGAGTGCTATATTTGAATGAAAAAAACCTAGGTTAGAATCTTAGCTCTACTTTTTACTATTTCTGTGACCTCAGTCAAGTTACTTAGTCTCACTAGGTCTAAGTTTCCCATGCTCTGAAATGTCAGAGGAAGAGTGAAAGCCTAGCTTTCCTGAATCCAAAGCTAAGGTCGTCCCACCATGACACTTCTGTTAAAAAAAAAAAAAAACAAATGAAGAACAAGGGGGAAAATATTGGAAGGTACAAGAAGACACAGTAGATGGTAAATTCTTTCATGATAAATTTTTCAATCTGGGGATTATTTAGAATCTCCCCAATTCCATGTCTTCCCTTTGGTTGATCACATTTGATTACGGCAATTGCTTATTAGCATATCCATCTACAGCGAAAATTAAGGGAGGTGAAACTCAAATTTCAGGCTAGTTTTCTACTTGTGAGCAGTGCTGTGAAGAAAATAGGATAATTAGTTGGCCTAACAGCATGTTGTTAATGGCGCCCTATTATCCAAAGCCATGGAAAATGCAGTTACTGGTGGTGATTTGAAGAAAGAACACAAGACCTTATTTGCTACATATAAACTATATGTTTTCTAATTTCTCAAGACTTTAAATGAACACAGTAAAATTGTGTATGTATATACTCAAAACCATATATATATATATATATATATATATATATATATATAAACAAAACACTGATAAGCTAAGTGAAATACTGGATGATGGTGCACTTGGAGTTAGGAAGACCTAGATTAAAATCTTACCTCTGACACTCACTTGCTGGGTAACCATGGACAAGTCTCTTAACATTTCCAAACCTCAGTTACTTCTTCTAGAAAATGGGGATGACAATAATAGCTGCATTTTCTATTTCATATGGCAATTGTGAGGCTTAACAGGTAATGCATTTTACTTACTTTATAGAACTATAGAAATATTAATAATAATAACCATCACCATCATTACTACTACTTCAACATTATATTTAAAGAAAAAAGAATTGTGAATCAGTAAGACATCTTGGCATATCACCACAACCACCACCACCATTATTATGATCATAACTAACATTTCGATCAAAACTAAATAATGACAAAAATAACTAAAGACAAATTCTCTTGATCTTGACACCAGTCCTGGATGGAATATAATATAAGTATTCTTATCTCCATTTCACAGATTAAGAAACAGATTGAGAAGGGGTAAGTGACTACTTTAGAGTCACATAGCTGTGAAGTAGCATAACTGGGACCCAGACTCATACCTTTTGGCTTCTAATTCAGAACATTTTAAGCCACCTCATTTTTATGATGCTTCTTTCTACTCCTTCATAGGACTTTCATGTTATTACAATGTTTCTCCTGAAAAAAAAAAAAGATACATTTTCAGGGCAATTGTCAGTAGAGACGATGCGTTTCTTGGTATACACTAGGATATAGAGGGTATAGCCTTCAAGAAAAGGGTAGGGGAAGGGGAAGGGATATCTGGAATTGTGGTTTTCTTTGTTGTTATTGTTGTTGTTGTTCAGTTGCTCAGTCATGTCCAAATCTTTGTGACCCAGTGGATCATACAGTTCATGGGGTTTTCTTGGCAAAGATACTGTAGTAGTTTGCTATTTCCTTCTCCAATGGATTAAGGCAAATAGAGGTTAAATGACTTGCCCAGAATCACACGGTTAAGAAGTGTCTGAGGCTGTATTTGAATTCAGATCTTCCTTGATTTCAGGCCCAGCACTCTGTCCACTGAGCTACCTGCCTGCCTCCTCTCTAATTCTCTAGATGTAGGAAATTATTGATGTGGAAACTGCCTCTGCCATATGCATAGTGGCAATTCATCTGTCATTTATAATCTTAAAATGTTGTCTAGAAGTGGCGAGACTTGTCCAGGGTCATGCAACTAGTACATATTGAGAATCAGAACTTCACTCCAATTTTTCCTGATTCCAAGGCATGCTCTCTCTTCACTATACCACACTGCCTCTCATCCACACTGCTACTCCTCCTTCGATCAAGAAAGTCAAGATACCTAGCTCCAGCATTCTGTGAACCTGAGATTGCTATGATATTCAGAGCATTGGCTCCACAGCTGGAAGTGTGAGTGATGGAGACGCTGAATTATATGTCATAATTGTATTTGTCTTCAGTATCCCTATGTCTAAGTCCTCTGAATTCCAAATTCAAGGAAAGATATTTTAAATATTCCAAAAAGGAGGCTAAATGCCCCTCTTCTCTCTATGTAGTAGAAGACTCCACTACAGATAAAATTCAAGGTTGTCTCTAATCCAACTGCCTTTGCAGAAACCCTTATAACTTTGTCATCCTTACAACTCACTTACCATATCAAACTGTATTTTCTAGTTTGGAGTATAAGAACTGGAGGATTGTCCAAGGATGTCAAAATGAGGTCTTCAAAGTTCAAAAATACAGATGTTTGAGATTGCAAACCAAATTTTAAAAAAATTATTTTATTTTAAAGAGTTTTATTTGGACTCTGACCTTTGTATTTCATTTTCCTTGGTTCTTATTTGGCAGAAGTAAATTATTTTTCCCCAGAGGTCTGCTCTTATTATTCTCTGGAAACATGTGATTAATTTTTTTTAATTAAAAAAAATCAGATACACATTGACCTATCTGTTTAGTTGGAGACCTGTTGGTGATGGTGTTATCTGTGTTTGGACATAGCTAAAGGCAGTCTGTTGGTGCTAGAATTTCTTTGGTCTTGGGTTACCCCCCTCAAATCAGATTAAGGTTCATTCTTTGTTAACCTTCCACTCCCTATCACTATTTAAAATATTTCTTAGCAGTACAGAGTCACTCTGATTTTATTCACAGCTGGAATTTTGCCATTTGAAAAGGAAATCACTTTTTAAGTCAGATTCTAATCCCATTACAAGGTCTTGGTGGAACAGCTATAGTAGTGATAAGTCAGAGTAATTTTAAAATCGAGAGAAGGTTTTAACACCCTAACCTAAAATATTAATAACTAATTCTATATCCTCATTTCTAGTCTAATTCAGTGTACAATGGTTAGAATTTCATCATGTTTTTTCCTATAGTGTGTTTTTTCTCCCCTGGGGGAGGAGCTGAATTTTCCTCACAAGCCACAAAGATTTAAAAATAATCTTTTCATATCACCTCAACTAAACTCAAACTGTCATCTGAGTCTCAGCTTGAAGGTCACAAATAGGAGTGAATATTTATATAATCTTATCAGTGTATACTGTACATCTGCAGTGGTCATGACTGTAGGTGGGTGAGTATGTGCATGAGGCAGGATTTTCCAATGGTTAGAGAGCTAGCCTTGGAATTAGGAAGATCTGGGTTCAAGACCAGTCTCTGAAATATACTAGGTGTGTGTTACTTGGGGCAAGAGAATCAACTTCTTAGTGCTACAGGCAGCTCCTTTCTAAGGCTCTAAGATGCAGAGCAATTGATGTCCTTTGGTGGAGGGAGTGTCATTATTGGGACATTCCTAAAACACTCAAACTATAAGTTCAGACATAGGACACAGAGAAGAGAGAAGTAGAAGCCTCCCTCTATCTACCAGGTGCTAGTGCCTTACATATCCCCAAATTACTTTATCATCTTGTTTTCCTAACCCTTTGTCTCTGTCTCTCTGACTCTGTTTTTATCTCTCTCTTGCTCTGTGTCTCTCTTTGTTGCTGTCTCTGTGTCTCTCTAGGTCTCCCTCCCTCCACTCAGCTTTCTCTCTGTCCCCCATCTCTCCCTTTCTCCATCCCCACCCTTATTCCACAACACGACTTGTTCCCCAGTAGTTTGTTCATGACACCTTGTATATTCTAGGACAGTTTCACACTCTATGATTTCTCACTTCCTTTTCACCTCTGAAAAACCTCATCACACTTCCCATTCCAGGAAGCCTACATCAGTTGAATTCTGCCCCAGATCCTTGTTTTTCCAACACTGAATGAATGTCTGTGGTGATGCGTCAACACCACACTAGTGCTTTCCATTGTGAAATCCATTCTTCCCCTCTATCTCTGAAATAAAAATAACTGTGAAGTTCACACTAAAAACAATCCTTTGGATCCTCTGCCTTCAGTCCCTCTTTCACATCTATCGAATATCTGAAATGTTCCTAACATTATGAAAAAAAGAATATAAGTCTCTGACCACAAGGAAATTGACCAGAGGGATCAGAGGGGGAAAAATGCTGAACACTCTACCTCCCTTTCAATTTGAGTTTATGTGGCAAAAAATGCTCAAGGACTATTCATGGTCTTTCATGTTTTCAAAGTACTTCCTGTGCAATGAGGGGGGAAAAAAAGGAAAAAAAAAACCTTATTGGAGACGAACAGAATTTCTGAAGTTTTCTGAACATGAAAAGAAATATTAGCTAGAAAATAAGCTTCTTTTAAAAGCATAAGTGATTTCTCAAAATGGATCATCACATGTTTGGGAGATTAATTTTGCATTTGTTTTTTTAAATAAGGGCAGATAATCTCAGAACCCTACCCCAGATGGGAAACCTCTTTACACAGTCCTTCAAGAAAGAAGGCACAAGAGAATGTTGGAAATTTTTCAACTTGTAAGGACATTTTTTTCTCTTCAGATACAGACCATTCGGTTCAAAGAACATCATTTCATATCATATATTGCTTGTATTCTAAGTTTACATATTCCTAATGATGGAAGAGTATGGAAAAACTTGAATTTCAGAATGAACTTTGGAGTGAATTTTATGAAGACCCTACTGCTGTGTATTGCTGTGTGTAAGAGAGGGGACTCAGGCACAAAGGGCAGTGTTTTGGGCAGGAATGTGTTAATAAATGTTTAACAATCAACTCTCCAAAAATGCACAACATTTTTAAGTTTAATCACCATTATTAATATGTTCTCTATCCCTTTCTTAAGTCCACAATCAACAAAAGGATAAAACGGGTCCTGATTTGCAGCATGCCACTTTCTGAGGTATGCACACCTATACTGAAAATTTAAGAATTGGAAAGGATGGCCCCTTCAACTCAATTCTGAATTTCTTTTTTTTTTTTTCTTCATCTGAATCCTACCTTTTGAACCCTTCTTCTTTTAGATAGTACACTTTAAACTCACTGCTCAAACAAGGCACATTTCTAAATAAAGTTGGAAAAATAAATTGAGTTTGCATTGTTTTAACTTAGAATTTTCATCATCTTACACTGTCAGTCCCTTTAGAATCAATGTACTTTTTTTTAAACTAATTACCTATTATTGAACAGATAGTTAAGCCCCAGGCTCAGAAACGGTGTGGTCTGCCCTTTGGTCTTTTTCTTCTACTGTAAATCCTTTTATTGCAAATCCTGCATAATAAAATCTTGTGCAGATCTTTTGGGGTGGAGCCAAGATGGCGGAGGGAAAGCAGTGATTTGCTAGAGCTCTCCCCCAAACCCCTCCAAATACCTACAAAAAATGGCTCTAAACAAATTCTAAAGCAGCAGAACCCACAAAAAAAAAAAAAACTGAGTAAAACAAATTTCCAGCCCAAGATAACCTGGATGGTTGATCAGAAAGGTATATCTCACTGGGCTGGGAGAGGAGCGCAGTGTGGCATGGGTGCGCAGGCCACAGCAGACCTGGAGCAAACCTCAGAAGACTGAATCTTGGGCAGTTGGGGCAGTTTCCAGACTTCTCAACCCAGGAATGCCAAGGACAACATGGAAGGTCAGTGGGAAAAGTCTGATACTATGGTTGGAGAAGAAGCTAGATCTCAGTCACCCTGAGGGCAGTGGCTGGCTTCTGAGCTTCAGGCCCACAGACTGAGCGGGAATCAAGTGGCTGATCAGAGAAGGATTTCAAGGATCTCTTTCCCAGTGCTGAGGCAGGAATCTCTTGCTTTGCCTGTGCTTGGATCTGGGTCACAGTTCTGAGGGGTGGTTCTGGGGCGAGGAGGAGTGCTGGCCTGGTGGAGCTTGTTGTGGCAATGGAGAGGAAACACCTTGCCCCGTATCATAGCACCTTGGAAGAACTGACACTTTTCAGGTCCCTAGAAGTATGTCTGAAAACAGCTGTACAAACCCCCAAAGCTTGGGACAGTACATTCTCCACATTGGAAACAGACTCTTACCTTAACAAAGAGTTTAAAACTCAGGTAATTGGTTGGGATCATGAGCAAGCAGCACAAAAAGAGTCAGACTATATTATCTTACTTGGGTGACAAAGAAGATCAAAACATACAACCAGAAGAAGAAAACAAAGTCAAAGCTCCTACATCCAAAACTTCCAAGAAAAATATGAATCAGTCCCAGGCATTGGAAGAGCTCAAAAGGGATTTTGAGAAGCAAGGAAGAGAAGTAGAGGAAAAACTGGGAAGAGAAATGAGAGTGATGCAAGAAAATCATGAAAAGCAAGTTAACAGCTTGCTAAAGGAGATCCAAAAAAATACTGAAGAAAATAACACCTTAAAAAATAGCCTAACCCAAATGGCAAAAGAGGTCCAAAAAGCCAATGAAGAAAAGAATGCCCTAAAGAGCAAAATTGGACAAATGGAAAAGGAAGTCCAAAAGATTACTGAAGAAAATACTTCCTTAAAAACTAGAATAGAGCAATTGGAAGCTAGTGACTTTATGAGAAATCAAGACACTGTCAAACAAGTCCAAAAGAATGAAAAATTAGAAAACAATGTGAAATATCTCATTGGAAAAACAACTGACCTGGAAAATAGATCCAGGAGAGAGAATTTAAAAATTATTGGACTATCTGGAAGCCATGATCAAAAAAAGAGCCTAGACATCATCTTTCAAGAAATGATCAAGGAAAACTGTCCTGATATTTTAGAACCAGAGGGCAAAATAGAAATTGAAAGAATTTACCGATCTCCTCCTGAAAGAGATCCCCAAAGGAAAAGTCCTAGGAATATTATAGCCAAATTCCAGAGTTCCCAGGTCAGGGAGAAAATATTACAAGCAGCCAGAAAGAAACAATTCAAGTATTGTGGAAACACAATCAGGATAACACAAGATTTAGCTGCTTCTACATTAAGGGACAGCAGGGCATGGAATATAATATTCCAGAGAGCAAAGGAGATAGGATTACAACCAAGAATCACTTACCCAGCAAAACTGAGTATAATTCTTCAGGGGAGAAAATGGTCATTCAGTGAAATATAGGACTTTCAAGTATTCTTGATGAAAAGACCAGAGCTGAATAGAAAATTTGACTTTCCAATACGACTCAAGTGGAAAATGAAGAGGTAAACAGGAAAGAGAAATCATAAGAGACTTATTAAGGTTGAACTGTTTACATTCCTGCATGGAAAGATGATATTTGTAACTCATGAGACCTTTGTCAGTATTAGGGTAGTTGGAGGGAAAAAATTATATGTATATATATATATATATATTAGATAGATAGATGGATAGATAGATAGATAGAGGGCACAAGGTGAGTTGAAGATGAAGGGGTGATATCTGGAGAATAAAATTAAGGAGTGAGAGAGGATTATACTAGGAGAAGGAGAAAGGGAAAGGTAGAATTGGGTAAATTATCTCACAAAAAAACAGAAAAGAAAAGGCTCTTACAGTGGAGGGGAACCAGGGAAGGTGACAGGAAATGAGTGAATCTTATTCTTATAGGATTTGACTTAAGGAAGGTATAATATACACACTCAATTGGGTATGGAAATCTGTCTTACCCTACAGGAAAATAGGAGGGGAAGGGGACAAGAGAGTAGGGGGGTGATAGAGAAGAGGGCAGATTGGGAAAGGGGGTAATCAGAAGCAAATACTTCTGAGGAGGGACAGGGTCAAAAGAAAGAATAGAATAAATGGGGGGACAGGATAGGATTAAGGGAAATAGAGTTAGTTTTTCACAGCATGTCTACTATGGAAGTGTTTCGCATAACTGCACAAGTATAGCCTATATTGAGTTGCTTGCCTTTTCAAGGAAAGCAGACTAGGGAAAGAGGTATTCAGAATGCATTCCATCTTGGGATGGGGGGAGGGGCGAGACGGGGTGAAAATTTGGTACTCAAAATCTTGTGGAAGTAAATGTTGAAAACTAAAAATAAATAAAGTTTAAAAAATTTAAAAAGATAAAAAAAAATTAAATCTTGTGTACTTTTAAATAAAGAATTTTATGTCAAACCTTCAAAGCATAATGTAAAAGAAACTCCTGGCTAACAAGTTTATGTGTCCAGGAAGGTTTGACTTGATTTATGCCATTCTATTCTGATATGATGAAAAGGGTTATCTATTTCTCACTTGAAGATCACCTTGTTATAACAAACTTTCCTGTTTCCCTGCCCTCTCTGACACTTCTTTATAATCCCAAAGATTCTGTTGGTTTTATCTTCTATGGGCCAGGCTATTTAATTATTAAAATCCTTGGGAAAAGTTTGGAAAACAACAACAAAAAAAGCTTTCCAGCAAAAGATAGTAGATGTTATTTTCTAAGTTACATTCCTCACTTCCATGTTTCTTTTTCAAAAACCTAATTTGAAATGTTACATTCAAGTAGCAGATAAAATGTGTTTATTAGCAAGGGTTTGTTAAATCTTAATAATAGCTCATATTTACATTTTATTTTAGCTTTTCCTTCACATTATAACTGTATTTACTTGGATTTTATAAATAAGTATAATTAATCTCATCCACTCATTCAAAAAGTGCTTATTATGTACCAGGCATTGTGCTAGGCCCTGAGGAGGGCCCCTGCCTGCAAAGACCTTATATTCAATTGGAGGGAGATTTAGAAGGGGTAAGAGAGAGGGGAATACAACAACAACAATAACATTTATGCAGAACTTAAAGGTTTGCAAAGTGTTTTGCAAATGTACTATCATTGGTTCCTCAGAAAACCCTTTGAATTAGGTGCCATTATTATCCCTATATTCCAGAAACTGAGGCTAAGAGTTTAAATGACTTGAATAGGGACATGTTGCTGGTAAGTATCTGGGACTGGATTTAAACTCAGATCTTTCTGGTTCCAATGCTGGCATTCCATTGGTAATAGCATGTAGATAGTGAAGACGAAATGTTCAAAGTAAATACTAAGCATCTGGGGACCAGGAGGGCACTAATAATTGGTCTTATAGATAGCAATACAGCTTGAATGGAGGTCTTCTGACACTAGTTGAGTGGTGTTTATACCACAGCATGTTGCCACTTTAGAATAATATTATGAATGGAGAGGTAGTATAGGGTAGTGCCCTTAGAGCCAGGAAAATGTGGCTTCAGGTTTTGTCTATCACATAGTAGCTTTGTGTCCCTGCTCACAGCCCATAGCATCTCAGTGTTCTAAGAACCTCTACAAGACTAGATCATGCCAACCTACATTGGTAGAGGAAGTTTCTTCACCTGAGAGCTCCTTAACACAAATGAGATTCCAACTCCAGTCCCTGACTCTATAGACTAACTTGTCATTTACTACTTTTCAAAGTAACTTAGAGTTTTCTAGTCTCACAACTGCCTTAGGAGGTAGTCATAGTAGATATCGTTTTTTCCTTACTTTACAAATGAAGAAACTGATATTCATTCACTCGTCATACACTAAACTTTGTTGGTCTTGGTTGGTTTTACTGACAGAGCAGAGAACCAAAAACATCCGTCCTTTGTAGCACTAAAATTCCCATGGTCTCCTCTGCTATTTTTGGTAACTTTTGGACCACAGCTCCAATGTCTTCCTCCAATCCTATCTTACATTTCTCACCTGCTCAATTTAACATTTTAATAAACATTGTCTAAATGCCTACTATGTGTTGGGCACTGTGAGGGGTGCTAGGGACACAGAGACAAAAATGAGAATGGATCCTGCGCTCCAGAAACTTATATTCTATTAAAGAGGAAATAGCATGTTAAATATGCACATACACCAATACACATACAAATAGTAAATAAAATGTAATTTCAGAATGAGAGGATGGAGAGGATGAGGAAAGACTCATTAAAGGTGGTGTCATTGAGCTGTTACGTGTATTTAAAGTCTAAGAAATGGTTGTAAATGAAAATCCAGGCACAAGGGACAGAGGTAGGAGATTAAATGCCATAAACAGAGAGTACATATTAGGTCAGGTTGGTTGGATTCTGTTAGAGGTGGTGATTTGAAATGACTCTGGAAAGCAGCTACATTCTGAAGGGCATTAAATGCCAGACAAGAAACATTTATATTCTAACCTAAAGGTGAGAGGGAGTCACTATAATGTTTTTGAAACTTTATTTATTTATTCTTAACATTCTTTTAAAAAATTTTTTTCAGTTCCAAATTTTCTTTCCCTCTATCCTTCCCCCACCCATTGAAAAGGCAAGTAACATGATAACAAATATACATTTGAAATCTTTCAGAACATATTTCCACATTACTCATGTTGTTATTTTTTAAAAAGCAAGAAAAATAAAGTGAAAAAAATTATACTTCAGTTTACCCTGAGAGTTCATCAGTTCTCTCTCTGGAAGTGGATAACATTTTTCATCAGGAATCCTTTGGAATTCCCTTGGATTATCATCTTGCTCAGAATAGCTAAATCTTTCACTTTCACTTTCACAATGATCCTCATTATAATATTTCTATTACTGTGTACAATGATCTCCTGTTCTGCCCACTTCATTCTGGATCAATTCATACAGATCTTCCGAGGTTTATCTGAAACCACTCTCCTTATTATTTCTTTCTTTTCTTTTTTTTTTTTGCTTTTAGGCAATTAGGGTTAAGTGATTTGCCCAGGGTCACACAGCTAGTAAGTGTCAAGTGTTTAGTCTGAGGCCAGATTTGAACTCAGGTCCTCCTGACTTCAGTGCTGGTGCTCTATCTACTGTGCCACCTAGCTGCCCTTGCTTATTATTTCTTATAGCACAATAATATTCTATCACTACCACAACTTGTTCAGACATTCTCCAGTTGATGGGCATCTTCTCGATTTCCAATTCTTTGTGACCACGAAAAGAATTGCTATAAATATTTTTGTACACAGGAGTCCTTTTCCTTTTTCTTTGATCTCCTTGGGGTATAGACTTAGTGGCAGTATTGTTGGGTCAAAGGGAATGTTACATGCCAGTAATAGACAGTTGTTGGCACAGTAGATGGAAAGCTGGGCCTGAAGTCCAGAAAAACTGAGTTCAAACCCAGCCTCATATACTTACTAGCTGTGTGACCCAAGGCAAGTTACTTACCCTATTTCCCTCAGTTTCCTCAACTGTAAAATGGGGATACTGAAAGCACCTAATTCCTAAGGTTGTTGTGAGGACCAAATTAGACAATTGTAAAAAGTATTTAGCACAGTGCCAGCATCTAGTAGGTGCTTTTAAAATGCTTATTCTCCTGCTCCCATAATAATATTTTTATTATAATACATGTCAAGTTCAGGATACACATGGTCTTACAAAAGTAGTCAAACAGAAATAACTAAATAACTGCCTATCATCAAAATCAAAGAGCAATACCATCACACCACACACACACACACACACACACACACACACTCTTAATCTCAAAGTACTTGAGGGCAAATCTGACCTAAATAAGATCCTCACTGCTCGGGTATTAGTTCAGAAGGAAATTCAGGCAAAAAAAAAAAAAAAAAGGAGCTTTCCTGCAGTGGAGTCTTCATCCTTGCCCTTCATCCCCTTGGACTCTTTGTGAGATGATTTTTCTAAAATTTTATCTAAAAATAACAACTACTGATGGGCAAGCTCTCTCTTTTTCTGTCTCTCTGCCTCTCTCTTTCCCCTTTTCTCTTTTTGTCTCTATCTCTCTCCTTTCCCCCCTCCCCTTCCCTCCTCTCTCTCTGTCTCTATGTGTTTGTTTCTATCTCTCTTTCTCTCTTCTTTCCCCCTTACCCTCCCTTCCTCCCTTCCTCCCTTCCTCTCTCTCTCTCTCTCTCTCTCCCTCTCTCTCTCTCTCTCTCCATGTCTCTCTCTCCCCATCTCTCTCCACATCTCAGTCTCTCTCCTTTCCCCCACCTCTCCCTCCCTCTTTCTCTCCCTTTCTCTGTATATCTATTTCTGTGTGTCTGTCTCTCTGTCTCTGAGTGTGTGTGTGTGTGTGTGTGTGTGTGTCTCCCTCCCTCCCCTTCCTATGTGCTTTGACTCTGCTTCAGTTTGATTTCAAAGATATTTCTTTCAGAAAAAAAAGAATGGGTCCTGAAACCTCAAGAGGAAAATCCCAGAAAACAATACACATAATCTGTAAAACAGAGCGCTTCAGAAGACTGGAAAGTAGAAAACTTTTTTTTTTGTAAAAAGAAGGTAACTTAGTTCTGTATTTTTCTGCATCTTAAGAGAGCCCATGATGCTCAGTGGTTCTAGCAGGTATTTGGAAAGCCAAAGTTCTTTTCTGGCCTTTTGTTTTTCCATCTCACTGGAAGACTCTTGGCCCCCACTATGGGAAATCAGCTCTAACATGTGGTGTACATGAAATTTAACCATAAGTGCAGAATGGATGCTGCTCTCAGCATGAATTGTCAGGCTTTGCATATAGGACACATTAGAATTTTCCCCTTTGGAAAAAATAGATTACTTTCAAGGATTCATATTTGCTATTAATGTGAAAGCTCACTTATTATATCGCAAGTACCCTTCAAGCTTCAGTTAAGTGTTACAAAACCCTAGGCAGGCAAATCTTTTACATTTACTTAAACTCAAGGAAGTTAATAGACTCAGACAGAATCCCATGGTCTCTCCTAAAAAAATCAAAATGCTGCAAGTAACTCTCTTTGCTGGAGTTGGGCTTCACATTCAAATTCAAAAACACCATTACATGAGGGCAACATTGGCTAGAGGGGGAGGGGAATATATGCTCACACACATGCATATACGTATATATACATATATCACATATATATATACACATATGTGTGTATGTGTGTGTGTATTCAGGAGTTTTTATTGGCTATTGCTACAAGGAAGGTGAAGTATCTGTTCTTAGGTCAAAATTAAATATGTGTCAAAATAAAAAAAGGAGTCTAAAAGAAGGAAGCAAATGGGACTTGAGAAAAAAAAAAAAGAAGTAACATAGATATCCTGGGAGCTGGAAGCACCTTTAGAAGGCCATATAGATAAACCTCCTTATTTTATAGTTGAAGCCACAGTATCCTCTGAGAAAGAGATAGGCAGGCAAACCACCTGCCTCTACTTCCTGGATGGTCAAAGCTCAGGACCTTTTCAGGTCATTGGCCTTCCTTCTAACCTGCCATCAAAGTCATCTTCCCAGGAATCAACCCACATGAAGAAGCAGCCCAGTCACTTATTCTGCTGGTGCTACAATCCCTGCCTTCTCAGCACCCACAGCTCCTGAAGACCCAGGAAAAAAAGTTCTTTACCTTAAAGTCCTTGCTACTGTCAAACTCTTCAACAGTAGTATTACATATAGCTAGAGTTAATGGAAGTGACATTAAAGAAGATGCATTGCCATCTCCCTTTCTACTGCACCCTGAGCTCCACTAGGCATTTCCATGTGCCATTCAGTTGAACCCACCCTTTACAGCTCCCTATTAGAATGTGAGCTCATTGAGAACAGGAGTAGTTTTGATTTTCTCTTTATATTCTTAGTTCTTAGCACAGTGCTCTGTACATGGTGCACTTGTCAACATATCTGCCTGAAGGTCATATACAAAGACAAGCCTGTTTGCAAAATGGTAATCAGAATATGACCAAGTTCAAAGATAATTTTGATTCAAAACTTTTTTTTAAAAAAATCAATGCTTAACTTTAAAAACATTTTTAATTGGAAAGTAATGATATGAGCTCACCATTTTAAGATATCATTGACAACTGCTATTGATATATATTTTTAAAATTTGATATCTAATTGTTAAATAAAGGCATTTTAAAATTAAAATTTTAATTTTTTAACTCAGCAAAAGTGTTTTATCTCGTATTTAAACTCCAATATCAAGCTTTTCTCTGCACTTGGACAAGTCTTAACTGCTCATTTATAAGTGAGCTAATTACTGAATGGACAGGTAGCCACTGAACCAGTGGACAGATCACATGATTACATTGGCTGTGCTGAACTCAACTTGAAATTGTTATATGTACTGAGATATAACAGCAGTCTTTTTTTATTGCCTTGAACACAAAATAGAGCTGGCAAGAAAGAGAAGAGTTGAAAAAGGATGGGAAGAGAGGAAAAGAGAGCTATTTAAATGTGACTTTAAAAAAATTATATTTCCAGTGGTTACTCTAATCTTTTTTTTTAACTAATAGAGACATACATTGAGTAAAAAGCTCAAGACTTATTGGGAAGAAAAAGAAATACTTTTCTCTTCTTAACTGCTGACTTGGGCTGAAACTGAAACCTTTTCCTTTTGCCTCCCCTGTCTTACAGAACATGACTAAGACAGAATAGCCCCTTTCCTCATACAATGCTTCTTTTTTCCCTTTGCCATTCAAGTTCAAGTTAGGGTTCTGTCACTCTGTTAGGGTAGTAGAATAGTGAGACAAGTGACTTCAACTTGTCATTGCAGGATTGTTATTGGGACAGAAACTGCTAACACTAAGGTAAAAATTATTCCTAAGCTTTCCCTGAATCATACAAATTCCCATCCCTAATATGTAAGTAATTTCATTAATGTAGATATTCCTTTCTATTATTATTGCTGTCATTGTTATTTCAGCTATTATTAATTTATTTGATTAATTTAATTCATTATTGATATCTAATCTGTTGTTACAGACCACAACTCATCCATGACTTCTAATGCTCTGTAACTCTCATCTGTGTCCTTTCTTAAATTCATCACACAATATCCACCTGAAGTATTGGGTCCTTTCCTTTCATTTTATTGGACACCAGCATGTGACTTGTCCATTATCAGATATCCCTGGCTCTCAATATAGGACTGGCTATTTTTTTTTCTTTTTCTGGCCATGCTGAAATTCTTGACACATTTTAACTTTCCCAATCCCTTGTGTTGCAGCCTGTTCATGCCCACCATGCACCTCACCATTGACACTTGAGTGATTCTCAACTTCAGTTCTTCAAAAACTATGCAAACAGTCATTGGCTCTTCAATAGGCAAGGACAACATAGTCTGTGTCTCCTAGCCATTCAATATCACTGGAAAAATACTGATGTTCAAAAGCAGAACCTTTGTTTCACAGAGTGGCTTGGGTCATTAGGAGAACTATGCAACTACCCAAAGGCAATTCAGACTTCTCTCGTACTCTTTTTCAAGAGTGTGCTCAGCTCATCGCCCATTAACAATGTCTGTCCCCAATCTATGTATTGAGGGATGGAGATCTATGGGTTATCTACCTAAGTCTAGGTAATTGACATTTTTTATGCATTTGTTTTTTCATGGGTGAAATGAGGCCAAATTCTTGTGAGTGATGGTGGATTTCATTAATATTTTGAGTCTCAATACAGTAAGTCCAATATCTCCACAAACATTAGCCTCTACAAGGCCTTGCCTTCTATATTGAATCTTTTTTATAACTTGGGCCTTCTGCTAGGCTCCATGTCCATGGTAAATAGCTTCCATGAGCATAAGTCTCCTTTTGTTCAGGTTCAAGAAATTCAGTTGGTCTCTATTGCTCCTAGGATAAAATATAGACTCATCTCTTTGGTATTTAAAGTCCTTTAAAATCTGCCTCTAATCTACCTACTATTATTCACATACCCTATGGTCCAGCCAAACTGGTCTACTTTTTGTCCTTCACGTACAACATATAGCACCAGAGAAAAACCACTGGCTCTAGAATCAAAGGGCCAAGGGTCAAATGCCACCTCTAATACCTACTACCAGTTTGATCTTATGCAGTCATCTAATTTTTCTGGGCCTCTGTTTTCTCATCTGTAAGATACAGGGCATAGAAGTGATGTCCTCCAATATCTCTTCCTTCTGCAGTTCACTGATCCCATGTTATCCTATCTCCTACCTCAATGCCTTTTCACAGGCTACTACCCCCTCACCCCCCATGCCCGGAAAGCATTCTTTTCTCACCTCTTAGATTCTCTAGGTCCTTTCAAAGTTTATTTCAAAGGCCACCTCCTATACGAAACCTTTTCTGATCACCCCAGTTGCTAGTGCCTTTCCTCACCTTGAATTACCTTATATTTACTTTACTTATATTTACATATACTTATATACATAAGTTATCTGACTTTTCCTCCTCCATCCCCAATGGAACATAACTTCTAGAGAGTAGGTTCTGTTTCATTTTGTCCTTCTAGCCCTAGCACCAAGTAAAATTCTTGGAATATATTTCATACTTATGAATTGTTTACTGGTTGATTAATTTACTGATGCTCAATTTAATTTAAAAAAAAACCAAATGGTCAATATAAAAAGTTATGTCTGTTGTTACATCTTACAAAAGATCTCATGATTTTAATATGTTCATGGGATACTCTTGGAGGAGAGCTTTTTTTTTTTTTTTTTCCAAGGCAACTGGGGTTAAATGACTTGCTAAGAGTCACACAGCTAGTAAGCGTCATGTGTCTGAGGCCGGATTTGAACTCAGGTCTCCTGACTCCAGGGCTGGTTTTCTATCCACTATGCCACCTAGCTGCCCCCAAGGAGAACTTTTAACACAGCATTGCCTCTACAGAGTCAAATGTATTATATATGTGTGTATACATACATATATTTATATATATATATACACATATGTGTGTATATACATATATGTATATGTATGTGTGTATTCAATGAACAATAAATGCAATGTGTTAAAATCCCACCTCAAATACTTACCAGTATGATCCTGGGAAAGTAGTTTTTCTGTGGCTCAGTTTCTTCATTTCTCAAATAGGTTGGTTGTAAGGACCAAAAGACATAATGTATGTACATCATTTTACAAACTCTAAAGCAATATATAAATATCTAGTAGTAGTGGTAGTAGTAATAGCAGTTGCAGTAGTAGTAGTAGTAGTAGTAGTAGTATACTTGTCATCTGGCTCCCTTCATAGAAATAAGATCTTTTTTTTTTTTTTTTCTGAGACTAATTCTCACTATCTCTTCCAGGCTGGAAGTACAATGGTCACTCATGGGCCCAATTCTACTAAAGATTGGTTGGCATGTGCTTTGTTTCTGACCTAGGGACAGCTCTCCTCTCCTTAAGCAGCCTGGTATCCCATTCCACCCTCCACAGGTTTGACATATTGGGGCAAAACTTAGTGCCTTCAGTCATTTGGCTTTAGTCCTCTTATAGCTCAAAACTCCCAATTTCAAGCAATCCATCAGCCTTCCTGGTAGCAAGGATTAATACCTCCATGCTCAGCTGAACATAAACTCATAGAGGTTGAAATTGTGCATACATTTCATAGCATCTTAGAGCTATTGCTAGAAGCAAACTCAGAGGCTAGGTAGTCCAACATCTGCATTTACATATGAGGAAACTGAGGCACAGAGAGCTGAAGTAACTTGCCCATGGTCACATGAGTAGCATCCCAGTGAGATTTGAAACAAGGTCCTCTGACTCCAGTGATCCTTGCACCTCAATGCCTACCACCCTTTGTAGCCCCCTACAGGACGGAGCACGTAAATCTATCACTGGGAAAAGTCTGTTGTTTGACCCATTTCCAAACCATGGTTGTTATAGCAGCACAAGTGCTGCCATAATCTTGTTAAACATTGTTTATTAAGACTTAGACAGGGGACAGCTAGGTGGCACAATGGATAGAGCACCAGCCCTGGATTCAGGAGGACCTGAGTTCAAATCTGGCCTCAGACACATAACATTTACTAGCTGTGTGACCCTGGGCAAGTCACTGAACCCCATTGCCTAATCAAAAAAAAAAAAAGACTTAGGTAACTGAAATAGAGCTACTTTTAATTCTGACCTGTGTTCACATGAAATACTACTCAGAATGTGAACTGGATGAAGAGTTAAAAATTCAGGCAAAAGTCCCATTTTTTTTTATTTTGGGTAGTAACCACATTTTTATTTTCCCTCTGCCCAAAATGTAGGTGTCAAGGAGAATTGTTCTTTGCCAGATTTCTGAATTCTTCATTTCTATTTAAACAATGTGAATTTTGGTTGTTTCAAATAGGTAGAAAGAAAGTCATATTTTTACTTACACTGTTGTTAGAAATTCCAATTCCAATAGAACTTCTTGCCTAAAAAACAAAATACTGAAAACCCTGTGTTTCATAAATATAACTGTGTACAGCTTACTTTGTAATTACCCAATCAGGAATTATTCTTGAAATATCAAATGTTTCTGGTTTCTAGAAATATTAGCTAAAAGAAATCCATTTTGAAATGTCACAACTTCTCATGTAGATGGAATTTTATTTCTAGCTATTTGTATGGAAAATCCTTTTTTTTTAAAAAGTCTCTACTACTCTAGCGCTCACTTTCTCCCCTAGGTCAGATTTTTGGGGAATCTCTGCAACCACAATAATTTTTGATCCTAGCCAGTATCTTTGGTTTATTCATCTCTCCAGCTTTAGTATCTGAACTTTAGTATCTGAATCTCTGTAATGAGGATCTCTCTCTCTCTCTCTCTCTCTCTCTCTCTGCCTGTATGGGTGTGTGTGTGTACATATATATATATATAAAACTTAGTTGATGAAAATGATGAATAAAGATTTGATTTAATTGCAATGAATACAGCTTTGTCTTTAAGTCTCAGAAGTAGACAAATTCTGTACAACCTTTTAAGTCAGTGGTGATAGGATTTTCCAATAATACTATCATTATTAAAGTGTCTACCATCTTATCATCAAAAAAAGTGAGACAATTTTTTACAGTGGATGTGGAAATACTCATCCCCATTTAAAGTTTGATTAGAGGAATGACAAACTTCCAACAGCACATCTCTTTTGGTTTAATTACATAATAAATGTATTTTGCCAAAAGCTTTTGACTCGATGTATTTTTTTTTTGAAAACAAAGATTTTGAATATCAGCAATGGCTATATTCTTCAACTGAATTTTTCAATAACTCACCAGAGTGGCTTTAAAGCAGATGTTCAAATTATTTCAAATTGTATCAAGGAAGAAAAATAAGGGAGTCATCTTTTTTTCTTATGTAGGAGGCAATCCCCTAAAAAGGAATATAGCATTTACTCATCATTAAGAAGTGGGGTATAGTGGAGATCAGACTGGACTTGGAGTGAGGAGACCTGGGTTCACTAAACTGATGCTGCTGGTGACTTTTTGTGGCATTGGGCAAGTTGTTTCACTTTTCTGAGCTTCAGTTAATGGAACTATGAAGAGTTTGGACCAATAATCTGATTCTGTAGGTCTCACAATTAATCAGGTCAAGCCAAATTATACATAGGGAGAATTGATTTGGCTTCAGCAATCCCAGAAAGCACACTTTGTCTAAAAACTTATCTCTTTCAATAAAGAGCACATTCTTTCATTTGCATAATTCCACCAAAATTAGGGAAGGGTGTGTATGTATGTATACATACACACTCACACTCACACACACACATAAATATATAACATATGCAGTCAATCCTCAACATTCATTCATTTAACTTTTGTGACTTTAAGCATTCACATGATTTTATTAATAAACTCTCACTTTCATGTTGGCAACTACACACATTTATGGCTATGCACAGTAGAGAAAAAAATAAAAGTTGAGAGTGCACAAATTTGTGAGGTGGCTGCTATCCTACTAGATGCTTCACTGGTCTTGTTCACCCTACTGTGTTAAAGAACTCCCAGTGTATTTGTGGTATATTTTCATTGTTTACCCTTAAAACTCAATTTTTGTGTTGCAATTATGCACCCAAAGCACAGTGCAAGGTTTTTGAGTTCTAAGGTGATGTTGAGACCTTCTGAAAGCAGCAACCAAAGTCCCAGCAACCTTTCCCTTGGTTTCCAGAAGATAGCCAAGGTATAGAAGTTTACAGCAGTGTTGTTGTTGTCCATTCTTCATTTTTCAGAGGACTAAGACATCACAGGATGATGTCTTGACTTGCAAGTGAACTGTATTTTAGTGAGGCAGAGTTGCACAAAGCTGTCTCATTCTCTTTTCTAGAGTCATCAAAGTTCAGTGGCAAGACAAAAGTCAGGATGATTGACAATGGCCTGGGATGTAGTGGATGACCTTGGCATTTCCTATGACCAAGCTCTTCAAGGGCTGTACAGCACCCGCTTCACTTGCTGGGTGTAGACATTCCTCTAAGTCACTGACAGGTTTAAGGCTTATCAGTTCCCTTCAAACTGGTTTACCCTGTCTGCCAAGATGGTTTTACCAGAGTGTGGCCACCAAGCATGTTACAGCTTCTTAAAGCCACAGGCAAGAGTTGGGTAAGAGTCAAAGATCAAAGGTGGATGAGCAGACCTGAAAAGGGTGCAGCAAGCTTTCACACCAGAGGCACTAGTCCTCCCTGAACACTCCACCACCACCATCTGACACTATGGAATGTAAGACTCAAGTTAAAAAGGTATTTAAGTTTTAAGAATTTTTTTTGCCATATGTATTTATGGTATTATAGATTCCGTGTAGTATAAAAAATGAATGTTGTCTGAAATCATTTTTTATTGAGATGTTAACACAAATGGTCACAGAACTCTGGGGAATTACTAGAGAGAAAAATGTTTTGCATGTTACTAATTTTATTTTGTGTGCTGCATTTTATGGGTTATTTTGTGGTTACTGTGTTAGAAAATGTGTATCTTCAGAATGAATGTTTTGTTATAAAGAGGTATATGCAGAAAAGTATATTTTCAGCCATCTCTAGTGAAAGATTATAGTTTTGGTAGTCACAGGAACCTAACCCCTTACTTCCCATAGGTTTAATGCATCAGCATTAATGTTTTTGACTTTTATGCCATTTTCTAGGAAGATTACTCCATGAAAGTTGGGGATTGATTGGAACTAAGTGTTAACTTGCCTGATTCTGCACTGAAATCCCGCTCTGGTGCCTCATTTTGCTCATTGTGTAGGAAGTGACCCTTGAAGGTTATGCTAATTGAGTATCACCTTTGGAAAATACTACCAAACTGGAAGAACATAAATAGGGCCTAGTGGTGAATGGAAGATCTGATAAGCAAGGATCAGCCTAGTTAAGATCAAAGGGGCCTGTTACCAGGTTGATCTAAGGTTGGTAAATTATTTGGCCATAACATCTCTTATACTACCCAGTGGGAGGTAGTGTAATCATAGCAGTGAAATCAAGGACTAAAGGAGCCCATAAATAATAGAAATCAAGACAATATACAATATAATGTGGTCACAACAGGTTTTTAGAAATTCTATAATTTGTCATTATATACATATCACTGATTTTTCTGAAGAACAAAAACTTAGTTGTTACATTTGTTGTCCTACATTTGAAGGCAAAGACAGAGGACCCAGCTTCAAATCCCAGCTCTGCTGTGTACTGTCAATGTGAGCTTTGGCCAGTTATTTAACTTCTATGGGCCCCAGTTTACTCAACTATAAAAGGAGGGGATTGGACTAGATAATCTCTAAGCATTTTTTTTTATTTTTTTTCTCTCTTTCCTTCCTTCCTTCCTTTCTTCTTCCTCCTTCTCCTTCTCTCTGTCTCTCTGTCTCTGTCTCTCTGTCTCTCTGTCTCTCTCTATCTCTGTGTGTGTGTGTGTGTGTGTGTGTGTGTGTGTGTGTGTGTATCTCTCAATATCCCATTTAATACTAACATTTGGTATGCTCCACCAAGGGGCTCATAGTTGAAATGAAATCAATGCAATGAGAAAGAGGCAGGCAATCCTCCAGATCCTTTCCAACTCTAAATTTGTAATCTTATGATCCTTATGAGTTCACAACATAATATGGGCAATTAGATAGATATGCAGAGTAGAGTTCAGTGGAAGAGGCAGGGTATGGTGAAGGCAAAGGAAAACTGGGAGAAGGTATCAAAGCGAAACCATCAAATTTGTAACTTTCTAATTGTCTAACCTAGGAGCAAGGTTTGAAAACAGACAAAAAGCCTATGATACAATGCAAAATGAATGAATCACTTCTTGTCCACAATGCCCCAGAATCCAGAGTTGGCTTTTTGGATTTAGGTAAGTAGGGTAGTGTAATGTAGAGAACACTGAAAGCAGTTAAACGCCTTGGTTTAGCCATATGGGCTTTGATAAATCACTGACATTCCCTCTCTCTGAACCTGTTGCTTTGTCTATAAAAACAATAAAAATAATAACTGCCTTACCTTATATGGTGGTGTTATAGATAAAAATGGCTATATAATGAAAGTGTATCATAAAATGTAAGGTGTTATCAAAAGGTGATACAGCAAGACACTAGTGAAAGTTATAACATATCTTGTTTTCTGGTAAGGGGTATTGATTACAAGGTCCTCCGCTATGGTCTGTTGGCTTATCCTAGAAACATAAACTCTTCACATCTGACTCCCAGTGTTCTAGTAATGTTGTTAATAGACAAGATGAAACTCTAAACATCTAAACAAGGTGCCCTTCTTGGCTTTCAAGGCCTATCACATTTTATTGCAAAGAAGGGTTTCTGAATTCAGTAGAGGAGAAACCAATTTTTTCCTATATTCAGGCCATCACTTGGATTCAATTTGGATTCACAATCTTGTCCCCTGCATTTTAATCACAATAACCCCATGCCATATTTCTAAAGTACTTGAAAGCCCTGGGAAGATGGCATAGACCTGCATTAGAGACTGCCCTCTGAGTAAAGCAACTGGCCTCATAGTCCAGGGCACTGAGCCAGGGGCCTTGAGCCAAGCATGCAACATTCCATCTGCTGTACTGACAAAAGGTAAATGACCCTCAAAACCCAAGGGAATGGCTCAAGATGCAGAAATGAGGTTTCACATCTCACAGAATAGATAGGCCATAAAGGACTTAAGTGGCTAAATAAGAAATATCCTGGTCACTAATCTATCAAAACTTCCACAAAAATCTTTTGAGAGTTACCACTATGTACATGTATATGTAAATGTACATGTATATGTGTATATGCCTATAGTTATGAAATAGCCCAGAAAAGTGGCAGGATCCAAAGTTACAACTAACAATGTAATAGCAATCCCACCACTTTTTTTTTTTTTAATCTAGGGACTCTCCATAGGACCTCACTAACACTTAACATTTGTGCTCTCTATCTCTCTATCTTTCTCTTTCTCTCTCTCTCTCACTCTGTCTCTCTCTCTCTTACTGTCTCTCTGTTTTTTCTCTCTCTCACTCTCTGTCTCTCTCTCTCTCTCTGTCTCTGTCTCTGTCTCTCTCTCCCTCTCTCTCTCTCCATGCTTCACTAAGTGGCTCATAGTTAAAGTCAAAGCAGTGAGATGAGACAGGCATTCCTCCAGATCCTCATATGGCGATGATGATGAAGATGACTGCCATCAAATGGTAACAAATTCTATGGCTTTTGACAGGTCAAAGCCTAGGATGGTATGTGAGAAGAGATGATGCTTGAGAGATAGATTCTCAGCATAGCCGACGATTAAGATGCCAAACACCGACTCAATACCTGCCTCTGAGTCAGACACCTCAACTGTGGTGTCCCTAACTGCCTCCATGAAATTGACAGTTGTGTCAATGTCCCAGGAAGTGGCATTGGCCTGGGACTCCCAATAATATATAGCAGGAAACTGATGGGGAAGAGGGGGAGGATGTTCAGACCAGATCTCTGACCTATTCAGAACAGAAACAGACACAGGACTGATCAGACTTCTGGTATAATAGAAGATCAGAGTTGGAGAAACGAGATAAGGAGAGTAGTGGTCTTCATTTTGATCAGTGTAATCCTGGCTTGAACACTCAGCCCTCATTAGCTCTTCAACTATCAAGAAATTCTTCCCTTTGGTATTTTTTTTTTGTTTTTGTTTTGTTTTTGTTAGACAATGGGATTAAGTGACTTGCCCAGTGTCACATATCTAGTAAGTTTATGTGTCTGAGGCTGGATTTGAATTCAGGTCCTCCTGACTCTAGGGCCGGTGCTCTATCCACTGAGCCACCTCACTGCCCTGCCTTCAGTATTTTTAAATGACCACAAACCTCCCCAGGGCTTATCTGTAGTCTTCTACTTCTTGGTGTGAAGAGAGCAGAGAAAAAGTCAAGAAAGAGGCATGTGGAAGTACAAGAAACTAAAACTCAGTTCAAAGGGCATCCTCATTTCTGATAGCACCCTCAAGTCTATACAATTTAAGGGAAGGAAAGGAATTTGGCTATTTTGTCAAAGAATGATGTACATTACTATGGCTGACACTTTAGTTGGAGGACTCCTAGGGTTTTGGAAAGCATTGTAGAAATTTCTGTTCTTGGGGAAAAGATGGAGATATGTTGTGTAGACAATGACACAGATGGATGACTTTGAAACTAGTTGAATTGCTAGACACAAAGAGTAATGATATTTGGTTCATTGGTAGTTTGGAGAAAGGTACCTAGAGGTGTGTTTGGGGATTTGTGTTTGACCTTGTGTTTTGTGATATTTTTGTCACTGACTTGGCTCAGTGGTTTCAAATTCAAATAGAGATTGGCCACTAAACTGTATATAATGATCTTTGCAAGCCACATTGACTTAGAAAACTATATATTAACATTATCTACGTTCTCTTGCACATTTATTTGTCAAATATTTCTCAATTACATTTTAATCTTGTTTGGACTACACTAGGGAGTGCTGTGCCCCAATATAGGCCATATGGATTTTAATGAAGGCAGAGATAACACATTTATCACATTTACAAGTGATTTACAAAGTTGGGAGGAGAAGTAAACACATTGGAAGATAGAATCAGTATCCAAGAAGATGTTCACAATCTAGAGGTTTGTGCCAAATCAAATAAGGTGAAATTTAATGAGGATAAATGGAAAGTACTATATTTAGGATTCTTTTTTTTTTTAAACAAACTTCTCTAACACGAGATGTGGCAGTAGTTCATCTGAAAAAAAAAAGATGTAGGGGTTTTAGTGGGCTACAAACTAATACAAGTTGATGGTATATTATTGTAACCAAGAAAGCTAATTCAATCTTAAGTTTCATTAAGAGAGACGTAACATTCAGAACTCAGGAAACTATAATTCACTATATTTTGTGTTGCAAGAGAACATAGATTCAATGAATTCTACATACCACCTGGCATGCTTAGGAATGATCATGATAAGTGTCCAGAGGAAGGTAACCTAGTTGGTAGAGAAGGCCTCAGACTCATGTCAAATGAGGATCATTTGAAAGAACTAGGAATTTTCAGCCTGGAGAAGATTTAGAATGGACATGAAAATGAAAAGTATATTCAAATATCTGAAGAGCTTCCAATTGGAAGAGGGATTAGGTTTGTTCTGCCTGGCCCTAAAAGGCAGAGCTAGAGCCAATGGGTGGAAGTTACAGTGGCAATTTTTAACTCAATGCAAAGAAAAAACTTCACAATTAGATCAATCCAAAAGTGAAATGGGCAGCTTTGGGAAGTAGCATGGTCCTTCTCACTGGTAGGTGCCTCTAAGTATAATCATTTTTCAAATATGTTGCAGAGGAGATCCAGTTCAGGAATAGTTTACATTTGATGGCTGCTGATTCTGCTATTTTGTCCTTTCTTCAAAACCTGGAGTAACTTGAAGCCCTGTTTCACATAGATTCTCCAGAATTCATAATTAAAACTGAGGATTAACTCAGGGTTCTTCTGCTTATTTCCTGGGTACCTGAAATGAAAATTAGTAATCCTCAGTATATTCCTTAAATGTATTTATACCACTTTGTTCTGGAAAAAAAAGTAACTTTCTAAAATTTAATCATTTAAAGTATCTAGACAAATTTGTATACTTATATTGAATATATGACATATTTAATACACATAAAGAGAGGCAAGTATGTTCTTGTTTTCATTTTCAAAAATGATAGTCACATACTGCTTTATATACTTTAATTTTCTTGAATATTAAAAATAAATTGCAACTATTCCAAACTATTTTCTACATTGAACAACCAAATAGGAGATAGGAATACCATTCACTCAAAAAGCATGGAATATCCAAAAATAGCGATTCTAAAAACTGGTTAATGGTTTAAATGGCACAATCGAACAAGACATAATTAGGGATGACTGTTTCCTGCCTCTAGTTTTAGAGCTACCGTGAACCACTGGCACAGAGGTGAAAGGGGGTGATTTAGGTTGTGTGTGGCATTTTTATGTGACCAATTGAATAAGCTTTCTTTGTATAAACTGGTGTTACAAGCTATACCCTTGTGGTCTCTAAGGCTAGATTGAAGAGTATCTGGTTCATTACCAAAGGAGCTTTCAAGTATTAAATTTCTATTTCAAAATTCCTCCATATGCCTCTTGAAGATTATTCTCAATTATAAAACCATAAAGAATTGGAAAAAAAAGCATTAACGTTTCAGTGAGTCTAGGAAAGTAACAGGTGTTGCTAATACCTCACAGAAGTTGACTGGGAGAAATAGTTCTGCAGGACAGAAGGGAAGGTGGGAAATTTAAGTGAGTATACATTTGTCAGTATCCTTGAATTTCCTCTTCTCTTTTCCCTTGGAAAGTTTCCAAGTCTAGGATTGCATGCCTTTATTACACGTCCCTGTCTGCATCTTCATGCCATTCCTTTCATATATCTAAGAGACAACATTATTAAGAGTTTGGGAGTGCTTGCTGAGGAGGAGGAAACAGCTATTAACTGCTTATAGCTATGGACCCTGCAGCAAAGTTTGAGCTGGATCCTGGAAAGAAGTTATGGTCATGGCAGAGATTCAAAGTCAGAAACCTGGGATAGTATGGAACCAGAAGAATAGGACCAGGCATTCTAATGGGCACTAGCCTAGAGTCAGGCTAAAGTGGATTTAAAAAAAATTATTGATACATGACCAAAGTATCCCATGTATCCCTTTCCACTTCCCCTCCTAGATAGACATCTCATATTTCAAATAGCAATTTTTTAGAGAGGAAAAAAAAAGTCACTATAAATGATTGATAAATTGGAAAAAGTCCAAAAACACATGCAATATGAAATGCCCATGGATTTACCACCTACATGAAAGGGGAGGCGTCTTCTTATGTCTTTTCATTGTGAGTTCTATTTGATCTTTAAAATTTTGTTATATTGACTTTTCATTTTTTGATGTGTGATTCTTTCCATTTACATTATTGTAGTTACTGTGTATGTTGTTTTCGTGGTTCTGCTTACTTCATTCTGCATCAGTTCATATAGCTCTTTCTATGCTTCTCTGTATTCATCACACATATCACTTCTTACAGTACAGTGATAATCCATTACATTCATGTACCACAATTTGTTTAGCCATTTTCCAAATGTTGGGCAACTTTATTTCAAACTCTTAGCTATCACAAAAAGTGCTGCTATGAATATTTTGGAGTATATGGGAGTAAAAGTGGATTAGAAGCAATTTTGAAACCATCAGCCATAGGGAGGTCAAGCAAGAGAAGGCCACACCAGGCATTATCTTCAAATCCCTCCCCACCCTCCCCCCCATTTTGTCCAATTTCTTAATGAGATAATCTCAGGAAGTTCCAAAACCTTCAAGTCCTCCCCTTCTTATTCTCCTCTCATCTACTAGCAAGGAAGGGTCTGGAGAAAATAGTCAATAAAATAAAGCAGCTTCTTAACAGTTCTGCTATTCTAAAGATAATTTGATAGTCTTGCTTTGTTATGAGAAAGTTCTTTTACAATGTTCTTAATATGCTTTAACAAGTCATGAAGCTACTCCAAATCAGTTAAGAAATATTTATTAAGCACATGCTATGTGTCAGCACTGGGCTAAGTACAAAAGATACCAAAAGAGGCAAAAGACAGTCCCTGCCCTCAAGAAGCTTACAGTCTATCAGAGTAGATAACATAAAAACAAATATATACAAAGCAAGCTGAATGCAGGATAAATAGGAAATAATTAAAAGAGGGAAGGCACTAGGAGTAAGAGGGGTTGATGCTTCCTGTAGATTTTAGTTGGGATATGAGGGAAACTAGGGAATCAAGGAGGCAAAAATGAATGGGGGAGAGCATTGGCATGGGGGACAATCAGAGAAAATCCCTGGAGCCATAGACGGAGTGTCTTCTTTGTGGAATAGCTAGAAGGCCCGTGACACTGGTTGAAGGAATACGTGGTAAGAAGGAAAATGTGAGAAGACTGGAAAAAGAAGGGGCTGGGTTATGATAGCCTTTGAATGCTAAGCAGAGGCTTTTATATTTGATCATGGAGGTGAGAGGGAGCTAATGGAGTTTATTGAGTAAGGAGGTGACATTTTCATACTTAAGCTTTAGGAAAATTATTTTGGCAGCTAAATGGAAGATAGTTTGGAGTGGGGAGAGAACTCACACAGGCAGACCCACCAGCAGGCTTTTAAAATAGTCTAGGTGTGAGGTGATGAGGGTCTGCACCAGGGCAATGGCAGTATCAGAGGAGAGAAGAGTATAAAAGATGTTGCAAAGGTGTAATGCACAGGATTTGGCATCAGATTGGATATGGGAAGTGAGACATAATGAGTAGTTCAGAATGACACCTACATTTCAAATCTGAGAAACCAGGAAGACAGTGTTGCCCTTAATGGTAATAAGAAGTTAATGGAAGAGAGTTTGGGGGAAAAATAATGAGTTTAGTCCTGGATATGTTGAGTTTAAAATGTCTACCAGACACCTAGTTTGAGATATCTGAAAGGCAGTTAGAAATGTGAGATTAGAGATTGGCAAAGAGGTTGGGGCCAGATGGGTAGATTTCAGAATTATTAGCATAGAGATGGTCATTAGGTCTATGAGAACCGATGAGATCACTAAGTGAAGTAGTATTGGAGGAGAAGAGAAGAGGACCCAGGATAAATCCCTGGGTGATACTTATGGATAGAGGGTATGATCTGGAAGAGGATCCAGCAAAGGATCTGAGGAGAAGTCTGAAGAATAGGAGGAAAACCAAAAAAGAGGGTCATCCTGAAAACCTAAAGAGAACAGTGTATTAAGGAGGAGAGGGTTATTAACAATGTCGAATGCTTCAAGTGAATATTGATAAAAGACCTTTGGATTTGGTAGTAAGAGATTGTTGGAGACTTGGGAGTGAGGTCAGAAGAAAGAGTAAGTCCCTACTATCTGCTAAGCACTTTAAAAATATCATTTTATCCTCAAAACAACCCTATGAGATAGATACTATTATTATCCCAATTTTATAGTTGAAGAAATTAAGGCAGACAGAGGTTAAGTGACTTTCTCAGGGTTACAGAGCTAGTAAATGTCTGAAGCTTCATTTGAACTCAGGTCAGCCTGACTCCAGGATTAGAACTCTATCCATACTGCACCACTTAGTTGTCTGTGGAAGCGACAAAGTAATTTGCATGGTACAGGTGCTAGTTGCCAGGGTATGTTGGGAGTTGAAAGGAATTCACCCAGCCCAACCCAACTAGAAAGGATAGTTTGAACTCTGGCAGATAAAGCAACAATTACCTGCAGTAATCTTAGGCAACTGTTCATTTTCCTTGATGGTCTGTTATTGTCTCTATCAGCACTCTAACTTGCGGCTTCTCTTTTCTAAAAGCAATCATGATCAACTATTTTTGACACTCTATGGCTCAACATGATTGGGACTAATGAAAACTGTTTCATTTCTTTTGTGAATTAGACCCACAGCCATTCATGCAAAAGGGACCCTAAGCTTGCAAAAGACAAGCACGCTGATGATTTGTTGGCAGAACCATGAATTTGTACTAGAAAAGACATATCTAAATAGACAAATTTAAAAGAAAAAAAGCTATCAATATGGAGGTGAAAAGTCATTGGTTTTTCGTATGGTACTGAAAAGATACCACCCACGTGTCATTATATGGTGGATACTCTCACAATTTAGCCTCAGCTAGGAGTCTTATATAAGATTGGCTGTCAAGGGCAAACATCACATAAGACAGAGACCTCTGATTGAGCAGCTTTAGAAAGATTTTGTGGATCTTCGTTTTCATAGATTTCCTGCAGGCTAGTCCTTTCAAACATTGTACCGTACCCATTTATGGACATTATTCATTCCATTTTTGTGGAATATCCTTATTACGGCAATACTGGCTATTGAGATCTATAAGCTCACAGTAAAAACCCAAATCAATGATGGGGAAAACATGCCTTTATGGGATTGCCCCATTGGTATATATTTGAATATTACAAAAACAACCAGAGCAGAATCTGTGATATGTTTAATATGACAAACTTTATTTTGTCTACCTGATAGACTGTGTAAATTGTAAAGCAGTATATGTGTTAGATTTCCATACCTGGCACAAGTCCATCCTGTGTGTTTGTAGATTCATAGATTTCAATGTTGAATGCCTATAGAAACATGGTGATACACTCTGGTCATGACCCTCAACAAGTCAGCTAACATCTTAGTGCTTTAGGAAATTCTCTAAGACTACAACTTGCAGAGATAATGCCATTCTACGTTGGTTGTGGGAGTTTCAGTAAGAATGAATGAAATTGTATGTCCCTATCCCTTATTCCTCAAGAGTTACAATGGTGTTATGAATGGAGAATTGACATCAGGGAGGAGTCAGAGAGGAGAGAGTCAAAGCCCTACCTCAAACACATAGACCATGTGACCCTAGGCAATTCACTTGACCTCTTGGCAGCATTTTACACTATTGATCTCTCTTTCTTCATGGATATCCTTTCCTCTCTAGGTTTTTCTGACACTACTTTCTGGGTTTTCATCCTTTGTCTGGACTTTGCCACCATGACTCAGCTGTCCACTCCAGTAGGGCCCCTTCATTCATTGGTGAGTACTTCTACTTAAGGGAAGGCCTCAGAGCTGCCATCTCGCATACTGGCATGATACTTCCTTCTCTCCCTCTCCATTTTTCATCTCTTCTTTTATGTATTGTCTTTCTCCATTAGAATGTAAGCTCCTTGAGGGCAGGAACTACTGTCTTTCTTTTTGCTTATATTTTTATCCCCAGTGTTTAGCACAGTACCTGGCACTGTAAGAACTATTCCTTCTCATTCTCCTTTCCTTATTCTTCATCTATATCACTCCCTCTAACTATAGATGTCCCACCTGGCTCAGTTCTGTGCCCCCTTTTCTTTTTGTCTTATACTATATCATAGGTGAAATTAAATGAATTTTCATCTTTATGTAAATAATTTTAAAATCTCCCTATTCAATCCTACTTTTTCTCCTGCATTATAATTACATATCTCCATCTTCCTCTTGAACATCTTGAAATGAATGTTCAATAGAAATCTCAAACTCAAGATGTACAAAACTGAACTCATTTTCTTTCATCCTTCTAAATTTCCCTATGACTGTTCAGGGCACCACCCTCTTCCCAATTACCCAGGCTTGTCTGCATCAGTTACCCACTTTTATATATTCAGTCAGTTGCCAAATTCTGCAGTTTCTGTCTAAATAACATCTCAGAAATACGTCCTGTTCTCTTTACTTATAGAGTCACAAACCTAGTCAAGGTCCTTATCACCTGTGTCCTGGACTATCACTCTAGGCTCCATGCTCAAATCTCTTTCCACTCCAATCTATCCTTTCGGAGGAATGAAATAAGCATTTGTATAATGTTAAGCATTATGCTGAGCATTTTACATATATTTTCTCATTTGATCCTCATAAAAATCTTGCAATTATTACCTATTACCTCTATTTTACAGTTGAAGAAACTGAGGCAAACAGAGAGTAAGTGACTAGCCCAAAGTCATACAGCTAATAAGCATCTGAGGCCAGATTTGAACCCCGGTCTTCTTGACTCCAGGCCCAGCACTTTATCTACTGCACCACCTAGCTTCCTCTATTCACTTGACAAAGTGCTTTTTATAAAGTTTGACTATGTCACTCCTCCATTCAATGAACATAAGCAATTCCCTATTACATCTAGGATCAAATATGAAAGTCCTCAGTTGGGCATTTAACGCTCTTTATAACCTGTTTTCTTCCTACCTTTCTAGTCTTCTTACACCTTACTCTCCTCTTACATACTCTATGGTCTAGCTATACTGGCCTGTTTAAAATTCCTCAAACACACCACTTCATCCCACTTCTCTATGGGGAAGCTGTCCTCCATGCCAGGATGCTCTGCCCCATTACCTCCACCCCTTAGCATTGCTGGCTTCCTTCAAGATTCTGCTCCAAGCCAATCTTCTGTAGGGGGCCTTACCAGGTCCACTCAGCTTCTAAGGCCTTTCAGGTTACCTTCCATTTACCCTGTATTTGTCTTCCATGCAAGTATGTAACTGTCTGCCTATTGTCTCCCATATTAGAAAGTAGCTGCTCAAACAGTAACTGTTTGTTTTGAGTTGAGTTGGGTTTCCCCAGTGCTTTGCACAATTTTTGGCACATAGTAACTGATTAATAAATGCCTGTTAACTGACCAACTGACAAAGCCTGTCAGTACCCCAGGGGACTCTCCAAGAGTTTAAGTTTCCAGCAGTTGTACCTTTTCATTGGTAGAGGGGATTTCTGCACCAGAAACTCCTTCAACCAATCAGAAAAAGTCCAATAACAACAACAAATCCCCCAAGAAAATGTATGCAACTTGAAGGCAGGAGCTCATTTTCAATTTGTACTTGTATCCCTAGCATTTATATTAGTGCCTTACAAATCATTTTTCAATGAGTAAATATTTCTGAATTGAATCCCTTTACTTGAATGAGCAATGGTTGAATCTTTTACCTATGGACACAAAGCAAATTATGATGGAGAGGTTGGGTGAGTCATTTCAGGGAATGTGCCATATTACCCTAAGGGAAAAAGTTTTGATTCCCTTGTTGACTTTAGCCCAGAATAGAGGAGTACCTTTACACCCCAATCTATGCATTATTTTAGGCATATTCATATAAGAATTGTTGGTGGTGGTGGTCAGTTGTTTTCAGTCTTGTTTGACTCTTTCTGACCCCATTGGGGTTTTCTTGGCAAAGATACTGAAGTGATTTGCCATATCCTTCTCCAGTTCATTGTACAGACGAGGAAACTGAGGCTTGCCCAGGGTCACACAGCTAGTAAGTATCTGAGGCCAAATATGAACTCAAGAAGATGAGTCTTCCTGACTCCAAGCCCAATATTGTATCCACTGCACCAACTAGCTGCCTCATCATCATTTATTGTTAAACAACATCTAACTTTTTAAAAGTTCTTAAATTAATCATCCCTTTTTTTTCTCTGTCTTTTAGCTCATCACTACCATGATTCTCAATGATAATCTAATAAACAGCAGGGAAACATATTTAACTATATAACAAGTACGGAATTTAATAAATGTGAATAGCTAAGTAGGGAAGAACTGAAAGTGAGAATCATGAGAATGCTAAAAGAAGGTTCATTACAAGTTCATGAAGAATAATAGCTAGTTTCATTTCAATGCAAAAAGGAAGAGAAATGGACAGTTCTCATTCTTGAGCAGATGGTTCAAAAGCTTGACAAAAACTGGACAAACCTGGATTATGAGAACATTCCAAATAGCCTCAGTCAGCCTGGGCAGCAATCTGGGGATCAGAACATCCTAAACTTTCCATTCTGGTAGCATCATATTCTCCCTGTCATTGCTCCAGCTTTGTTAATTTAGCATGTGAGGATTTTCTTCTTAAATAATTACCCACATGCTATCCATGTCTAATTACTTTCAATTTATTAAAAGGAAAGATGGAGAGACAGAAATGGACTACTAATGCCATAACTCATTACTGCAGCTCTTAGTAATATTGCAAGTTGCAAGAATTTTTACAGGATTGGAATCAGAGACTCATGAATTCATTAGTATATGAAACTTTCAAGGGAGGAAATTCCCTTTACCAAAGCAGCTCAACATCGCAGCAATTCACAGACTTAGAGAGCTGCTTAAATCACAAAAATGCTAAGTGATTTACCCAGGGTCACACAGGAAATATGTGTCGAAGGCAAGACTTTGAGCCATGTCTTCCTGACTTCGGGGCCAACTTTCTATCCAGGGCAGCTAGGTGGCACAGTGAATAGAGTGCCAGGCCTGGAGTCAGGAAGACTTATCTTCATGAGTTCAAATCTGGCCTCAGACACTTACTAGCTGTGTGATGCTATGAAGGTCACTTAACCTTGTTTGCCTCAATTTCCTCATCTGGAAAATGATCCAGAGAAGGAAATGGCAAACCACTCCAGTATCTTTGCCAGGAAAATCCCAAATGGGGTCATAAAGAGTTGGACACTGCTGAAAAACCCCTGAAAAACTTCTATCCATCCGACCATGCTTACTCTCTCTTATTGGACTAGGAATAACAAAGTGCCCTAAAAGATTGATACTAGAATTTTAAAACAATGGTGAAACCTAGTTCCCACTCAAGTTAATGATACTAATGTCTGTTTATGTAAACAGATATATGAACGCCCATTGCTGGTATTGTTGAGTCCTTTTAACCTTGTCTGACTCTTTGTGACTCCATTTGGGGTTTTCTTGGCAGAGATACTGGAGTGGTTTGTCATTGCCTTCTCCAGTTCATTTTATAGATGAGGAAACTGGAACAAACAGGGTTAAGTGACTTGTCCAGGGTTACGTGGCTAGTAAGTATCTGAGCCGGAATTTGAACTCAAGTTCTCCTCATTCCAGGCCTAGTGCTCTATCCACTATGCCACCTAGCTGCCCCGCATGAATGTCCATGAATACTGTTAATGTTATCAAAATGCATCTGCATAGTTTCAGCCTATTTCTTGTTTTAGTGCGTAGCATAGGTGCAATAAGAAATATGACATATTAGACGTCAGCTCGGTAACTGGCTCTGGCCCAAGAAAGCAACATTAAAACTTCTTGGTTTCAAATATAGTCAGCCACAATGTTTTGTCAGGGTGGGAGGAAGATGGGGACATGATTTCATGTATGCATACTGCTGTGACTTTTTCATAAAGAAATATTAGATATAACATTAAGCAACAACACAAAACCAAATGGAGTGCCCATATCATGTTTGTCACTCATAAGATTTGAAAAAATGTTCACCATGTATGGAAATTTTCCCATTCATAAAAAAGATAATTTTACTCAAAGGTGGGTATGGTATCACCATAATGATTGATGCGGAAGATTGAACACAGAATTTTTTTTTTTTTTACTGTCTCTAAAGTCAATCAAAATATTTATCAAATAAAGGAATGGCTCTTAAATGCTATAAATGAATATTAATATTTTTAATTACATTTTTTCTTACCCTGATTTTTCCATTGTGTAAGTCATTTAAATGAATGTTCTTTTTTCTTGGCATTATTAATTTTACTGGATTCTATAAAAATGCTTTAAAGTCTGAATAAAGGAAAATAGGGAATTATTTGGCTTTTAAGAGGATACATATGTGCACGTATACACACAATTTATCAGAGGACAGGAACAAGAATCACAAAAACTGAGAGGATTCTTAATTTCACCACTGAAAGGAATTCTCCTACTAATGAAATCATGGATGTGCTGAAATATATATAAAATCAGTTTTTATTTTTTTTTAAATTGATGTAAATTAAAAGCTTAATTTGACAGGCAGAAAAGTAAACCTGATAAATCTCATAATGAAAACCCCTTATTATGGTGTTAATTCAGTTTAGGTAAGGCTGTTTCTAATAGTCACACTTTTTGAAGAAAACTTTAGAAATTATTCAAGAAAACATTGGAGCCTATACAGCAAGGATCAAATCCCTCTCACTCCTGTTTACCTTTAAACACATCTCTCATTCAAAGTGGTCTCAAACATCAAAACTACTTTCTTCTACTGCTTTTGGTAGATTACAATCATGGTCAAAAGGCTAAAATTACATTTGTTATATTATCCAAGTATAATTTAGACCACTGAGGTGAAAAAAAAAATAACAATAACAACAGCCTGTCTAAAAGGAATTTCATCTCCTTTGACCTGTCAGAGTGAGACCAGTGAGCGTGAACTGAGCTTTTGGAAAGCAGTAAAACTACTTTTTTTTTTCATCGTCAGCTTTTCTAGGGGCAAAGAAAGGCCCAGGCAAAACACAGAGAGTCATGCATGACAAGCAACTGCAAACAACTGTGAAAGGGAGTCTTTGGCATCTGAGATGATGGAATTAAATAAAGACAAAAGGATGCAGGAGGTCAGAGGGATAGCTTCTTTCAGTAAGACAGTCCCTCCTATTCATGGCCGAAGTAAATGTTCTTGTGAGAATGAAGAGCAAATCAATATTTTTATGTTCAATATTCAGCTCAGGGTCAGACAAAGGCTCTCTTATTTCTGCAGCATTAGTCACAGATGTTAGCTGAATTATCTTTGTTACTCAAACAATGCTTCACAGAGGAATGTCTCACATATATAGCCTATACATGTGCAGCTACAAATTTTGACCACTGTCACTTAAGTTATCTGAACAGCCTAACTTTTTTTTTTAAATATAGGTACATTTTCACAGCCTCTTCTTCCCCCACCCCCAAAGTTCGTGGAAAGATGGAGATGGCAATGTATGACTTGTAGGGTATGTTTTTAAGTCTGGAGGAGAGGCTATAACTTGAATGAACTGAAATCTCACACTTCGGGATAGCAAAATCCACCCACCACCCCCTCAAAAATAAGGCACCTACAGGTTTGTGACACAAACAAAAGCAATTCAAATACTCTCAAACCTTCATAGAAGAAAATTCATAATTTTATAGAACTTATTGGCTTTAATAAAAGAAATGTTTCCCCACAGGGAAAACTTCACTTCTGGCATGGATGTCTCTCATAACTATGGAAATACTGAAGTGTCCACAAGCTTGCAAAACCTAGATGGACAATTAGACATGTGGTTAATAATTTCATATAAAAATATCTGTGCATATATATTTTCCTACACACCACACAACATCCTCAGTGCCTTTAAGGATTCATACAACATAAATAAAGGAACTGTAGCCAAGTGGGAAAAAAAAGGACAAATGAATAATTCATGAAGCAAAGCTTTCTGACATACCCGGCTGCTTTGGGCTGTCTAAAAATAAATCAGTTAAGGTTAACATGCAATAATTTGCTTGTGAAGACTGTTAAAGGAATATTTTACTTGAATTTTTTTCCACACACTCATTCACCAGCAAACCCCTCTCCCCACATAAATGCCAAGAGATCTTCAGATTGTTTTAGAGAGGGGAGAGAGGGGATTATGGAAAGTATATATGCAGAGTAGATTTGAGATGACTTTTCTCCCTGTTGCCTTATTAGCATCTAGCTAGAAGGCATGGCATGCTTCTTTGCTTCAGTGTGTTCTATGTAAATGACTGGAGAAAACCTGTGTTTACTAATAGATTTAAAACACACTGTAGAGTAATGTATTTTCTTGTAGGCAGTATATTTTATGTGAAAATTTCAATTGGGAGCAAAGCCATTTTCCATCAATTTGAGATCCAATCTTTTTTTTTTAAATCCACGGCATACTAAGTGAGTAAAAGGAGCAGTTTTAGAATAATAAAACACTTAAAAATTTAGTCCTGCATAAAAAAATACATTTTCATTCTTCGCCACAAATTCTGTCTTCTATTCCATGTCCTAATATGTTGGACATGTTATGTACAATGATACTGAAATAAGAATCAACTTAGACTTGATTAAAAAAAAAAAACTTTGTGTTCATACTAGGTTATATAATTCTGTTCATATTAATATTAATATATTAATTCTACTAATTATATAATTCTTATATAATTGAGGGGTTTTTTAAATTTATGGTTTAGATTTATTTTTAGGTCCTTGACTAATTGAATCTGAAAAAAATCCCAAAGTGAAATAATGTGAAAATAATTCTATACCATAATACGGCCTTTTAGAAACACAAGTAGTATCTACTTACTTTATGAGGGAAAATAAATAAATTGTTATAGAATATAACTGAATTAATGAAATGCTTATATTTTCTAGAAGTGTAAAGTGACTATAGTTAGAATGGTCTAATCATATTTTAGTGACATCTAGTTATAAGAATCTTCATCTATAATTCACTTTTATTATGATAATTTATGTTAGAAATTAGCATAATCCACATAATTTTCATCACTCCCAAGAAATGTCATCTTTATAAAAACACCCTAACTCAAATGGTGTAGCCCCCTGGACACACAGTAGCTGAACTGTCATTCTTCATTATTTTCAATAACACAATTATTTCACTGACCTACTTTTCTAGTGACCACTAACCTCTTGTAGGCAAAAATAAAAGCAAAATTTATAGTTTGTTTCTTTGAACTAATTCCCCTCCTCCTTGCATAGGAACTGTAATATCTTAATTAGCTAAATGTTCATTTTCTATTTATATTCATGATAAACCAATTTGGATTTCAGGTTTCCCCAAACAGTGAAAATATATAGCCCATCCAGTCTCTCTACAAGCTGTGTTTATTAAATCTTCACATCTGTGAACAATAAAATAGAAAGTACAAATCAAAACAGCAAAAAAAAAAAAATGAGTCATAATGAGTAAAGACTCATTATTCCAATTTTATTTGTGTTTCAAAAAAAGATAGCTAAATTAAAGAGAGTTCTCCAGAATTTGGTTTTCTAAATAGAGAATTTTAAAGGTTTTCTTTCCCCTATTTTTGGTCATCATCTGCTAATTAACAGGATTTGCAAATGCAAAGGAAAGTTCACTTAATCCATTTTAAATTCATATCTGACAGAGAACATTTATGTAACTGTGCTCCTGTCCACCATGCCAATGGGTTTGTCAAGATCCCCTTTGCACTTGTCTTAGAGGAGACGGCAAAATGTGACATGGTGTGTTAACTCGGTCTCCCCACCAGCCATGTTACTGAATTGGAACTTGCCAGCAGCTAATCACCATCCACTTTTGCTCAGAGATTTGCTTTGGGATTTTGGATTTCCACTCATTTATGGATTTTTTTAAAAAGGCAACTCTGATTAAATATAAACAGAACAGCTAGGGACTTGTCACATCAAATAAGTAAATCCTGAAACCCTAAAAAGTTAGGCTGAACCCTTAGGGCTGGCAATCAGATCCCACAAAGCACCAAAGCCTATCTGAATCATTGAAGGCTAATAGAACTTTGCAGGGCAGACTCCTATGGTTCTCTAATCTTTTCCTCTGTTCTTGCTTCTGGGGACTTTTCATAGGGAAGGCTGTAATAATCATAAGAGGGCCCAGCTCCTTGAGGCCACTATTGTCTTATGTTTCTTTTATTTGTATTACCAGAGCTTAGCACAGTCACCTGGAATATACTGTTTAATAAATGCTGCTCCTATCCACCTTAAGCATGCCTAAAAACTAGTTCCAAGAGCCATATTTTGAGTTGTTTTATAAGGTCAGGACATTGACTGTATAGTTCAGAAGACAAAAATGTCAAGGTGCCTTCTACTATTATCTCCCATAATGAGGAAGCTTGCACTACAAGCTAAAAGTCAAAATAGTAAAAGGCAAAACTGGAAGCACATACAAAGCAGTCAGCCAGGACTCCTGAATTGTTGACAAGAAAGGATATAACAAGGACTACACAACCCCAATATGTCAATTAAAATAAAAGCCAAAGGACCAAATTGAGCTGAGCAAATGAGATAAACTAGTAAGAATATAAATCTGGAGGAAAAAATAAACCTTAAATGAATACTGCAGAATTAATTATGACCCTTTCAACTATTCCTGAAGAACTGATTGGTCTTCTGCTATTATACTTGGGCAGAACTAATCCACCTTTGAGGACACACTCCTGATTGAGGCCTTTCAGATCTGAAAGTGGAGCATAGGAAATTCAACAAAGAAAAAAGGCCCTTCTGGATACTAATGATCACTCATAATTTCCTATGCTTAGAGAACACAACTTTAGGGTTTAGGAACCAAATAAAATACAATAAATTGTTTATACTAATTGCTTGATGGTTGTAGAATGAGAAATGAGGGATAGCCATTAAAGGGTAAAGATAATTGAGCAATGGGGCTCCATGGACTTAGTTTCCACTTAAGTCAAGTAAGTTAGATGCATCTAGGCCTCAAAGGAGTGGGGCCTTGAGGCCAAACGTGGCCCTCTAGGTCCTCAAGTGTGGCCCTTTGACTGAATCCAAACTTCACAGAACAAATCCCCTCAATAAAAGGATTTGTTTTGTAAAACTTGGACTCAGTCAAAAGATTACACCCCGGGATCTAGAAGGCCACATGTGGCCTCAAAGCCACAGGTTCCCCACCCCTAACTAGACTCAGTCTTGGGTCTGACTCACAACTCAGCACCATATATGTCACAGGGAAGTTAACCTCTGGAAATTTTGGTATAAATTAAGTCGTAACTGAAATGTCTCAAATACCCTTATTTCCTGGTACCAAAAGGCTCTCTTATTTGTACTCATACCACCTCTTATAGGTATAACCCTAGAATAAGTGGGGTAGACTAACCACAGTCAGAAAAAGAATCTCTTAAAATAGAATTACTGATGTTCTTCTCTTTTTTTAAGGTCTGAGAGTTGCATTCCTAAATCATTAATTAACTTTATACTCTTGAGATTTTAACATCTTTCCATGCCCCTCCTTAATGCTCCACCAAATCCAAAAGACACACACACACACACACACACACACACACACACACACACACACACACACACACACACACAAACCCTGAAAGATAAAGGATCTACAGAAAGCTGAGAACAAAATATCTTCATTGGAAGGAAAACTATCTCTTATATAGATTAACATCTATTTCTAGACCAGAAGTAAGAAAAGTGCTTAGTTAAAATTCCTGAGATATTTCCTGTAGTAGGGTGCAAATTATTCAGGACAAGATAAAATATGTGAATTTATTGACATATAATAAATCTTTAAAATTATTCTCTCTTAAAAAAACTTTTGCTAGGGCCACTAGGTGGCACAGTGGATAGAGCACCAGCCCTGGAGTCAGGAGGACCAGAGTTCAAATCTGGCCTCAGACACTTGACACTTACTAGCTGTGTGACCCTGGGCAAGTTACTTAACCCCATTGTCTAGCAAAAAAGACAAAAACAAACAAAAATTAAAAAAAAAAACTTTTGCTATGCAAGGTGTCCTCTTTTTAATATAGTCACTTGTTTTACATGATTTGACATTTCATTCACAAGATTTTGACACATTCTTTAATTCGTCAAGAAAACACACTGTTACATTATATGTTATGCATACATATGGTGAAAAGTGCATTTTTCCCACAAGTCTGGCCTTGATTACATCCCAAAGTTTTTGATGGGGTTTAAATCAGGCATTTTTCCTGGTCATTAAGGCATTTTTTTTTTCTTTTGGTGAGGCAATGGGGTTAAGTGACTTGCCCAGGGTCACACAACTAGTAAGTATTATATGTCTGAGGCCACCACCTAGCTGCCCCAAGGCATTTTTTTAACCTCCATCTCTTGGATGAATTTCTTAATCTTTCATGACACCATGCATAGAGGAGTGATGGTCAGGAAAGGGCATTTTTCTCCCTTAGAGGTATAATGAGTATGGCCTTATGGAAGTAGATTGACACCTCTCTTCTAGGAATTACACCATCACTAATTTGATCAGGGTGTTAGAACTACAATTGTGGGATGTATTAAGGAAGGGGAAGTACAGTGAAAGGAGTTCCAGACATGAAAAAGATGTAACTTCTCAGGCCATGGTTTCTGGTCAAGACAATGCTAACAGCAAAGTTACTCAGAAGATGGCTCTCAAAGTACAGCATGGCTGCCATCTACCTGAAATAGTGGGCCAAGTTGAGGAAAGCCCTGACTGAGCCCTGGAAGAAAAAAGAGTACTAGCTTTTCATCTTCCTTTTTGTATGCTTACATGAACATAGGGTGATTCATAATACTGGTTAGTAACACAAATCAAGTTAGTCAAATCAACAAGCATTTACCAAGTGCTTGTTATGTGCTAGGGTCTGTGCTAAGTGTTGGGGACACAAACAAAGGGGAAAAAACAAATGAATTAACAAATAAACCAAACCAACAACAAGGTGACAGCTGCTGGCAATATGGTCCCTCTCTTCTTTTTAGAGGCAGATGATTATAACTGTGGAGCACAGTACATATAGGGTGTCCTAAAAATTTTAATGTAGGTTTAAAAGCTTTAATAACTTCAGGAGTATGAAACCTACAAACTGACAAAAATATTCCTAGGAAGTTTAATTATTGAAATATAATTTACATCTATTTAATTTTTTGAATTTTTTTCAATAAAATTTTCATTTGAAGTTGAATAAGACAGGGCACCCTACATATGCATTGTGTGTACAACACATAATCTTTGTGGATGACATTTTCCCAAACTGATAGATTTGAGGAGGACATCCTCTTGCTTGGCCAACTTGATCACCTGATGTACCTCCATTTGACTTTTTCTTGTGGGGTCACAGTAAAATTGTCATGTAGACAGAGAACCTCAATCTCTGGAGGACGTTAAGGTTAGGATTACAAATGCAGTCCTTTTAGTCACTGAACAGGAAGTAGCTAATGAGAATTTTTACAAAATTTGAAAATTGACTAGAACAATGTATAGCACAAGATGGTGAATATGTTGAATTTAAACAAAATACCAATATTTTAAATTTTTAAATAATTAACATCTAAAATGTTGGGCTTTTTTGCCAATTTGTATCATTTATGCTTCTAAAGTTATTAAAGCCTTAAAAACTAACTGAGGCTTTTGGGATCAGTTTCAGACTTGAGTGATACATTGGATTTTTTTTTTTTTTGCTAAACTGTACTTTTTCTCTTTCTTTTTTTTCTTTGTTACAAAGGATGACTTCCTAGGTAGGGAAGGGGGGAGGGATAGCTTTGGAAATGAAAGTGATATAAAAATAAAAGATATTAATTAATATTTTTAAAGTAGAAAAATGATGAGCCTGTGTGCATAGATGATCTCTATATTTTGTTCTCACTCTAAATCTACAACCTGAGGATCTTTAGCCAAATGAAAAGAAAAAATCCCTTTCTCCATAAATTAAATCATTTCTTCATTCCAAATCAGGTAGCTTAATTATGCACAAAGCTATCTATAGTAAGGGAAATCTTCCAGGGGTGAGGGGTGGGGAGAAATTAATTCTGTGTTTTACAAATCTAGTACTGTTTGTCTATTCTAATGTTAGAAATAGTCATGAATTTGTCACTAACAATCCCACTGCTCCCTCCAACCCTTTCCTCCAATTCCTCCCAAGAGAATACCATTTCATGTCACCAATCTGTGAGAGCCAATCAGTTCGGCAGCATTAAGTGTTTATGTGCGTCTTTTTTTCTTGCCAAGAATTAACTGATTTTTCTGATTTTGTATTTATTTGAATGAATTTTCTAACCTAAAATTTCATGAGCTGTTGCTTGGACAAGAGATCAGCAAGGCTGCCTTGTACTAACTCCTCAAAAAATGGGCAGGGAATCCTTTGGAACCTTCCGAAGATTATGGCTCTTAGGTCAGGGTAGTCCAGGATTACAAAAGGCTCATCACAGAGCTTTAAGCAGATTACTTAACCTTACAATATTCATCCCATTTCCATTGCCCAAACACTGCACCAAGGAGGCCATTTACAGCTGAATTCCATAGATTGTCAACTCAGTGGAACTTACTCCCAACTGAGCAATAGCTAATGGATGGATAAGAGAGTCAAGTCAAGGACACAATGCCAACAGGTTTGGGGCACTTAATCCACAAGTATTTATCAGTCAGATAGCCCCATTGGTAGAAAGGATAGTTCTAGTGATGATTTCCTACCTAACATTTGGGACTCTTTTTAATAGTAATCCATGCTATTAATAAAGCATATGAAGCTCCTACAATTCCCAATACAGCAAATATTACTGAGTTAAACATCAGATACCTCAACCAACAGACCTCATGGCCATATTTCTTTGTCTTATCTTTCTTCAAATGCAGAAATAAGAAAGCAGAAAAGATCATTATTATTCCGCATCTGATTATTCCTCCAAAGTTCGTGACTTTATCAGTAAGTTTGTGAAATTTCACTAATGGCATTACAGAGAAGCAGAGTGGGATATTTATCAGGATATCCAACAAAATCAGAGAGAGGAGGCAGCCTCCTAGCACTTTGCACATTGCACAAAGCACATCCTGCTAGGGAGCAATCACCTTTCCATGGATGCCAATACCTTCTATAGCATAAACAAGACACTTGGTTCCTGGTATTGGAAGATGGAGTTGTAGAGAGCATGTTTTTAGGTCTTATTTGAATTCTCTCTCAGGACCTTGTATACTTGGTCACTGAGATTGTGGTTTTCATCCCAACTGAACATAAAGTCCCTTAAGGGCGCAGATGGTTGGCCTTATGTGGCTGGTCAGGGGATCAGGGCAGTTGCTAAGAGGTCCTACATATCCAGTTGATCCAATTGAATATGTTAGTATCTATCTGTAGGCACTTTAAGTGCCATGATCTAATGGGCATTTCCTTTAACTTTAAGGGAAATTCTAGCTTTCTGTGCAACTCATCGTTTCCTAAGTTTCATGGGCTCTTTCCCACATGAAAAAGGCCCAATGAGTGGGCTATCCACCACGATACTTGGCAGTAGTTTGTTTGTTTGTTTGTTTGTTTTTGTGGCTAGGCAATGGGGTTAAGTGACTTGCCCAGGGTCACACAGCTAGTAAGTGTTATGTGTCTGAGGTCAGATTTGAACTCAGGTCTTCCTGACTTCAGAGCAGATTATGTGATTTTGGTTCTTTCTTTAAAAACTTGTATATAGAAACTTATTTTCTAATTTAAATTAAATTTAACATTTTGTCTCATAAAGTGCTTATAATAATAATCTTTGTAAAGCACTCAATTTCAAATTATATAAAAACCCATTTAAAATACTAAGCCTGAATAAAATATGACTACTTCAATTTATTAAAGTTAAATTACTCTTATAACCCAAGAAAACAAAAGTTACTATTTGACAGCTGAGGCATAAATTATAGTTTTTTTTAAATTTTTCCTTCACCCAAATATTTTCTCTGGGTTACAGAACAATAAGAAACACTCCAAATGACATATGGTAGATTAAGGATGTCAGAGGGTTGGATGGAGAATTAAGGAAGTTTATTATATTTTTTAAAATTTCTATATTTCCATACTGGGTATTCTTTCTTACCTCTGTATCCCCCATTAGAATATAAGGTTCTCAAGGGCAGGAGTATTTTTCATTTTGTCTTTATATCTCCATTTTCCAGTACAATGCCTGTTATGTAGATAATTTTTAAATAATTCATGATTGACTGCCTAATTGAGATGAAGTAAATTGATGATGTATTGGGAAATTAATAATTGTTTCCCATGAAGTATCTTTTGCTTTACTTGCTCATTTAAATAATGTTATAATTAAGAATCCTATTTCATTTTTAACCATGGGTAATAATAGACTAGGTGCCATGACCTAAATAATCTCAACTGTTAAAACATCTACAAGTTTTATTGTGGACTTGCCTTTTAAAATGAAACTAAATGAAAGCTAGCAAATAGTTGCAAACAAATACAGATGAGATTTTTTTTTTTTAAGCTGGAGTCATGTGATGCATCTCGATGAAATGTTGGCCTCTCAATCCAACTCCAAAAATGGGGATTTAGTGATATTCTCCTCTTTGTGCCCATGATTCAACCCAACTTGGGTGACTGGGGCTGACAAAACTTAGATTAGTCCTAGTGTACTATCTGTCATCATTGCTGTTAAATTCAGCTGTCATAATAATGATTATTTATCAATAAGCCAAAAGTTGCATAATCACCACAGAGCCAACAAAGAGCTCATAGCACTTCAAAGAAGCATCTGGCTTGAGAGAGAACTTACTGCCCCACTGTATAGTGAGTGACGGAGGTGTATGGTATTGGTTCTTCTTCAGTATACTGGCTGGAAAGATTAAGACTTGAAAATCTAAGCAAATGAACTTCTTGACACCCTGTCAGTTGTGCATCTGCTTTGAGATATTTCTCAAAAATAGTGATCAATATAACTGGTGAGCCAATCATGTAGCAAGAGTAAGGGATCACCAACAGACAGTCTATGCTTCCTATTGATATCCAGATAACATTAAAGGATCTAGAAAAGGGTTCCTAAATATGTCAGGTAGAAAACCTGTGGATTTAAGAGAGAATAGAGGCAAGAATCAGCGGACTCATCCTTCAGAGTTCAAATCTGGTCTCAGACACTTGCTAGCTATGTGACCCTGAGCAAGTCACTTAACTCTGTTTGCCTCAATTCCTCATCTGTAAAATGGGGCTCGAGAAGGAAAAGACAAACCACTGCAATATCTTTGCCAAGAAAACCCCAAATGGAGTCATGAAGAGTCAGACATGGCTGAAATGACTGAATAAAAACAGAAGGAAGAATCACACAAAATGAGTAAGAATACGTAGCTATTAATGGGGGGAGTATTGACGTGGATAAAATCACAGATATATCTAAGAAAAAGGTGATAACTACATGATACTTACCCTGAAAGGGTAAGGTCAAATCTCACTGCCTCCGTGATACCTTCCTGAGATATATTAGCCCTTCCCTGAAGTTCCAACGTAGTTATGTTTTGAATCAAAGAACATACAGCTTTTAAAGACACCGTTTTATCTTGTTCTCTAGAATTAAATATGTACTTTATTCATATTGTTTCATTTTAGTGATTCAAAGATAAAATGGAAGACATTGTTCCTGGTAAACAGAAACTGAATTATTACTTGGGTGTGGGAGAAGAGGTCATAATTACGAAAGCAGAAAGGATACGCATGATAGCACCCTAAATCTGAGAAAAATGGGTATGAAGAAATACATTTTCATTTACAAGTGAGTAAGAAAGGACTAGTTGGAAAATTTCTTGTTTATAAATTCTTCTGGCTGTATATGAAGAATAAAGGTATTTCAGAATTTAAGTCATTATTTGCAAAAGCATTTTTTTTTTTCATCTGAACTGCTCCTAGCAAAATAACCTTTTTTCTCAGGCGGTATATTTAATATCTGACATAGACCCTGCATAGAGGAAAACCAACTGTGTACAACATAAACTAGATGGGAATGCAGCAGATAATCTTTAAGAAATTTGGTCACTTCTGACCAGGAATTTTGGAACTTAGGAGTCAGAATTCACGATTATACATACATGCATACAAACACATGTATATGTGTATATATAATGCACATATACATATATATAATCTCCCTACACACAAAATTGCTAAAACAAAGAGTATATTAATTTGTTTCCATCTATATCCTTCATATAACCTAAAAGAGTTTGTTTTTTCAGAGTTTCAGAGATTAAACCCACAGATGTGATTATAAATATATATATGAAGTTTATATAAACTTAATTATATACATACATATATGTATGTACATATATATACTTAATTGTAATTATAAAATATGAAGTATTTCTAAATACCTTATCTGCTGAGATATTAAAAATAAATTCAAAATAATATAGAATGTTAAAAAAAGATTTTTCTAATTGCATCAATAGATATACACATAAACACAAACATAAATAAATGGATATTGTATATACAAATTTCATACTCATCAAGTGGTCTAGGGAAGGTCATGAATTTACGATGGATGAGAAGTCATAATATCAATGATTTTGAGTCAGAAGTAACCCCAGAGGCCACTTAGTCTAACCCCCTCCTTTAACAGATGAAGAAACAGACTCTGGAAGAAATGTAAATGCCTACTGTGTGCCAGGCACTGTGTTAAGCACTAGGGACACAAAAGCAGTATGTGGATGGCCAGTGTGGATTGTATATGTCCACATGGATTTATCTATATATGACTCTTATTTCTTCTGCCTTTCTCCAAAGGTGACTTTAATTCTTGACCTGAGTTCAAATCCAGCCTCAGATATTTCCTTGCTGTGTGACCTTGGGCAAGTCACTTAATCTCTGTTTCCTTCAATTTCCTCAACTGAAAAAAGGAGATAATAATAGGACCTCTCTCCCAGGGTTGCTGTGAGGATAAAAAGAGATTTATAAAGCTCATAGCATAATGCTTGGCACATAGTAGGTACTATTTAAGTGCTAGCATGTTCAGTGGATCCATTTATAGGAGAACATGGAGCACACAAAGAATAAGAAGGCATGAATGGGTTATAATCTATGCTGCCTAGCACATAGTAAACACTTAATAAATGCTTGTTGATCAATTGAGTACCTATAATGAGGGGAATCACAGATTTATCAGATTTGGGGGAGAGGGGTTGAATTGCACACACATAATATGTTCTAGAGATAAAACTCAAATCCATGTTTTGGAGGTCTTTCTTACTCCAAGGCCAAATCTCTATTCACTGTTCCTCTCTCACAGATGTGGGTATTATATATGCATCTATACACATAAATCTCTCTACACATATAATAAATCCATGAACATATATTTCTTTCTAGTCATGTCTATGGTATATAAGACAGTTTCTGTATATTAGATGAACCCTGATGGAGGGTTTACAAGAGAAAATCATTGGGGTTCATTCTGTACTATGGAAGGATTTACTGACATTAACAAGAACCTTGATCCTTTGAAGATTTAAAGAAACATACATAACTGTACAGAAATATTTATAGGCACATATACATATATATGAGATAGATACATTTATGTAATTCTCTAAATAACATGAGATATATATCTATACCTAATTTTGGTTAAAGATAGAAATAAGGCTAATGGTTGTAACACAGAATAGCTATTAGTAAATTCATTAATCAATATTTTTATGGTTCTTTTATAAAGAAAAATCATTTTTTGCCTAAAGAAAGACCCCATTCCTTTCATTCTGAGCAAAATATTGATCAATATACTTGTAAAGTATAAGTACATTATTTTTTCCTGAGAAACAGTAATAACCAAAGAATTTATTGAACATCAATGTGATATAAAGAATAATACAATACCATATAAAGTAAATGCTAAAAGTTGTGGTTTAGGAAACTAATTCCAGAGTTCAGAGAGGTTAGAGATCAATGGGGCCTATAATAATAAGGAAAGGATTTGAGGATACAACATGATACAGTGGAAAAAGTGTTACATTTGGAGTCTGTGGATTTGATCCTAGATCAGCTTCTTACTACCTGTGAGACCTTGGTCAAATCATTTAACTTCTGTGGACCTCATTTTCCTCAACTGTAAAATGAAGGAATTAAAATAAATAATCTCAAAGGTCCCTTCCAGCTCTTAATCTATGATCCCATGGAGGTCCTGGGACTTGATGAATTGACAGGGGATTCCAATTCAATTCTATAAGTCCCTTAACCCCCATGGGCCTCAGTTTCCTAACCTTTAAAATGATTTCATCTTTGAAATGACCTCATCTTTAAAACAAATAACCTCAAAGGTTCCTTCCAATTCTATCATCATAATGCAGGATGACACAGGTTTGTGACTGCATAGGAGACAAATATTTATGTATGTGTGTATGCACACATGTGTACACAAAAAAAGATGATTATAAAACTCATATGCATATAGTTATCCCCTCCACATAGCAGGGATTAAGGGTGTGGTGTCCTGGTGACCTGGAAAATCCATGTAAAATTTTTTGGCCCTCCAGATCAAAGAAGTCTGAATTTTTTCTTTTTCTTTTATGGGGTGTTTGCAGTACCTTATTGTAAAATTTGGGTTAAGTATTTGGTCATTGGCTCTGTATCATCTGCTCACCTCCATGAATCTGTGGTTTCTGCAAAACTGCCCCCAAATTCCCATTTAATTTCTTAGCTGACCTGTGATGTATTGAAACCCTGATGGGAAAGATCGAGACATGGAATGGATAACTGTCCTTCTACAGAAGGCTTTCCAGATCTTCTTAGTCTTAGTGCCTTCTTTCTAAGACTACCCCCAATTTATGATTCTTTTGTAAAGGATAATCATTTTTGGTTTAAATAACATCCTATATCTTTCATTCCAAGTAAAATATTGACTGATATACTTGCAAAATTCACACACATTATTTCCCCAGAGAAATAGTATATGTTATATCTTGCTTATACAGGGTTATTTGCATATTATCTCCCCCATTAAACTGGAAGTTCTGAAAGAACACGGACCACACTTTTACTTTCTTTGTATCTCTAGTGCTTAGCACAGTGTCTGACACATGATAGGTACTTAATAAATGCCTACTGATTTGACTTAACATGTCTACTGCAAAAAGGCTGTTGTTTTTCAGTTGTTTTCAGTCTTGTCTGACTCTCCATGACTCCATTTGGAGTTTTCTTGGCAAAGATACTGGTTGGTGTGCCATTTTCTTCTCCAGCTCATTTTATTTTATTTTATTTTATTTTATTTTTTTTAGGCAATTGGGGTTAAGTGACTGCCCAGGGTCACACAGCAAGTAAGTGTCAAGTGTTTGGTCTGAGGCTGGATTTGAACTCAGGTCCTCCTGACTTCGGGGTCAGTGTTCTATGCACTGCACCACCTAGCTGCCCCCAGCTCATTTTATAGATGAAGAAACTGAGGCAAACAAGGTTAAGTGACTTGCTCTGGGTTACACAGCTAGTTAAGTGTCTAAGGCCAGATTTGAACTCAGTAAGATGTTTTCCTGACTCCTGGCCCAGCACTCTATCCACTGCACAATGGAGATAAGATAAAATATATAAGTATATATGAAATCATGCTTACATAACTAAAAAAAATTAGAAGTTTTAACATGAGCAGTAGTTTAGTCAACTGAGGTAATGTAGGTAGGATTACATTAGAAATTGTCCAGTCTGTAGTATATAAAAGTCCTGCCCTACACATCACTCTGTCTTCTGGGGATATCTCCATTGAAACAATTTCAGAAATGAGATCCACAAAGTTTCTTACATTAGCTAATGGGAAAAATAAATAAATAAACCAAACTCTATATAGAAAATTCCTGCTTCATGGGAGTGGATATATTTTATAATTACCAATGAGGACATGAACCTTATTTATAAACAAAAACAAACAAACAAACAAACAAAAAAACTAGAGTGGCAAGTCAGCAAATTTAAAACAGACTAGAGATTGGAATGAAATTGTTCATAACCTACCCGCATATCTCATCAACATGAAATAGCGAGCTATTTATTAAGTACACAGGAGTCATATGATCACAGAATTAAGAATTAGAGGTCATCTAGTACAACCTCATCATTTTACAGATAAGGAGAATGAGTTGCTTATAGATTAAGTGACTTCTCCAAGTTCCAGAGGTAATAAGTATCACAACCATTGTTAGAAAGCAGGTTCTCTGACTCCGAAATGAGTACAATATCTGTGAAGGTAGACAGTAGGAGAAATATTGAATGGTAATAAAATCACTGAAAAAAAAAATTTTTTCAGCCTTATAACTATGGGTAAGTGGGTACCTATCAAGTCTATGAGCATCAGTAAAATAAGGTGGAAAGTATCGAGGGAATTAGCTAGGTTATTTATTGACCTTATGTCTGCTAGGTGGCTCATTGGATAGAGTGCTGGGCCTGGATTCAGGAAGATGAGTCTTCCTGAAGTCAAATCTGGCCTCAGATACTTAGGTAGCTGTATGATCCTGGGAAAGCCACTTACCCTATTCGCCTCAGTTTCCTCATCTGTAAAAATGATCTGGAGAAGGAAATGGCCAACCACTCCAATAACTCCAATGGAGTCCTAAAGAGTTGGAAACAATTAAAAATGGATGAACAACTTATTAAACCATTGGCCATCATTTAGAAAAGGTCATAAAGAACTGAGAAAATACTATAAAAAGTAAATGTAAGCAGCCCATTCCTCCCATCCCTTCCTCCATGTTTGTACATTCTTCTCATGAACTACAATTACGAGAAACTGCAAGTCCTACTTCCTTCTTCCTATTTTCTACACTAGTGTATTCCTCTTACCCTCCTTTCTCTTTTCCTTCTTATAACCCTCAAAACCAACCCACCCTAAGTCTTTTATTTTTCTTCTTTAACACTCCCAATACCCTTTGAAGCCTTTAATATTCTGAAGGAGCTTTTGTTTCTTCTCCCCCTGTAAGAATGCTAGTTTGATATCATCACCCTGTCCCTTCCAATTGCTCAGATTCACTTAGAAAATGAAGGGAAATAGAGGTTAAGTGAATGATTGGAACTAGATGGTCCATAGAGTCAGCTCTAACATCTTATGAATTTATGAGACAACTAGAATTTAAGATATTCCGTCTGGGAACAATTGAACAAACAACAAGCATTTATTAAGTGCCAACTATGTGCTAGATACTGTCCTAAGCCCCAGGGATACAAACATTTATATGATGCTTTTAAGTTTTTCAAAGTGCTTCATATCCATTATACAATTTCAATTTTGCAATACCTCTATGGGTAGATGCTCCTATGAGCCCCATTTTACAGATGAGGAAACTGAGGGTGAGAGACGGTCACTCTGCTACTATATATCTCAAGTGAGATTTGAACCCACAAGTTCTTGACCCTATATCCATGTCACTATGCTTCCTCACACTTAACACTAAGGGAATAGCCTATACCCTCCAATAAAGAAGCTTTCCTACTTCCCTTCTCTGCTTCCATGCCTTTTGAAAAACTTGCTACTGCATAGCCCATTGGGAATATGCATAAATGCCTTCTGAATGAGGTAATGAATCAGTTCCTAGTACTCAATTCATTTGTGCCACAAGAATATAGAAAATAGGCATAAAATGTGTGCCTCTGAGATGTGTAAATAGCAATATAAGTAATAATCATCATAATAATGGTGATTATTATTGTATGTGTGACATATATATGGAATGATACAAAACCTAGACATGAATTCACAAAAAAAAGATATGAATTTTTTTTTATTTTCATATCAGTGCAATTTATATCACATAGGAATACAATGCCTCAAGTACCTAAAGCAAGATGTAAAAATAAATGGTAATTAGGTTCACTCATGCTCAATTTTGTCATAAGTGATGTGGACCAAAAAAAAAAAATGGAACAAAACATTATTTCAATTTAAAGAAAATCCTTTGCAAATGCAATTAAAAAAAAATAATTTCTATAAGGGAAACTTTTCTAATGTTATAAGGATAGACACAATCTAGGTAAATTTAAAAAAATTCATTTGTACAATCAGCAAGAGCAGCTGGGACTTTAGAAGCTTGGAGGCATTTGGGAGAGATGAGTGATTCACATACACATACATAATACACATGTGTGTATGTGTGTGTGTGTGTGTGTATTTGGGACAGAACACTGCAGGTAGCAGCTGAGAAGGTAGAAATAGGGCTGTGTTGACTTTGAACATACCCAGATCCTGGGGTGTCAGAGAAGGGCCACCCATACTAGGGCTGATCCAAGTTTCTCTCTGGCCACTTCATGTGCCAGGGCAACATCATTGCCTGTTATCACCTCAGCATCTATAGAAATGATGGATAGTCTCTCGACCTGGCTCACGAGTGAATAAGAAAAGCAGATCAATTACTAGCAGCAGGGAAATATGATGAGGTTATTTCTTGTCACAAGAAGGAAGCTTCATATCTTTTAGAAGCCTTGAAGGAGACATAATCTGACCTGTTAACTAGCACAAAAAGTACTTCAGTGGTCCCCTTGCAGAAGAAAAGAAATGGATCCATTTCTACTTAAGGCACAGTTATCATAGGCATTACAAAGGAAATAACCAAATGAAAAACTACTGCTTCTCCAGGAGAGGAGAAGGCAAAAGCAAGGAAATGTTGAATCTATCTGTCGGAACTGTGGTCCCGCAAGGCAGTTAGTTAATAAGCATTTATTAAGACCTTACTATGTTCCAGGGAGCACTGGAATTAAAAAAAAAATAAAAATAAAAAAAGTCCTTACTCTCAAAGAGTTTACAGCTTAAAATGCGCAAACAATTGTATACAAAGTGGGATAAATTGGAAATGATCAATAGAGGGAAGGCATTAGCTTTAAGGAGTCTCACGAAGGACTTCTTGTAGAAGATTATATTTTAGCTGGGACTTGAAGGAAGCCAGGAAAACCAGGAACCAGAGATGAGGAGGGAGGTTATATGGGGCATGGGGGAAATCAGTAAAAAAGGGGCAGGGTTCAAAGATAGATTGTCCTGCATGAAGAATAAGAAGTGCCATGGAGAAGCCCTTGTCAGAAATTCCTTGGGTTTCACAGGGATCCAAGTAGGCTACTTTTTCTCTTTCAGAAAAGGAAAGACCAGTAGAATGACATATTGGTAGCACAGTCCTAAAGGATGACAGAACAATGATAGGCCACCAGGAACGCCAATCTAAGGCGGCATGTAGAATTTCCCAATTTCTCAATTCTAGTGCCCTGGCTTTGTTGATTATTTACTATTTATCCTGTATACCTTGTTAGTACATAATTGTTTGTATGCATTTTGTCTCCTTCATTAAATTGTGAGCTCCTTGAGAGCAGAGCATCTTTAGTTATTCTTTGTTTCTACAGCTCTTAGCAAGGTCCCTGTCATAGAGTAAGCTCTAATAGAATTTAATAAAACTTAAATAGTTTACTAACTTACTGATATGCTTGAGAATTAAGACACAGAGAAAGGCTTGGTGACTTTCAATGGGTGACTTAAGCAGTTTAAACTCTGGATTTTTAGAACAGAAACCTAACCATTTATGGATTATTTGTTTTGTGTCTTAAGAAGAAGGAGAGACAGACAGACAGAGGTGGGGGGAGAGTAGGGGAGTCAGAGACAAAGAGGGATAGAGACAGAGTGAGACAGAGAGAAGGAGAAAAGAGAAAGAGAGACCTTTAAGAACAGATGGGAGGGAAGGAGGGGAGAGAAGAGAAGCTTTTCCTATATGTTATAAGTCAGTACTCATAAATGATAATATTAGAAATCGTTACGGTGTGTGAAATAGTATAGAAAGTACCTATGAAGGAAGATGCTATCTGCATCCAGGGAAATAACTGATATGATTTTGCATATATATACAAATTTATGTATATATACATACATATATAAGGTATGTATGTATACATATTTGTGTCTAATGGTAGCCATCTCTGGGGTGAGGGCCAGGGAAGAAAAAGAAAAAGAAAAAAAGTAAGCTACATGGTAACTCTCTTATATATTTAAAAGGAATAATAGCAAGTTGTACAAAATAGATTTGAAATTTCATGTGCAATAATCTTTGTTAAATGCTTGTTTTATTTCATAAATTAAAAATAAAGTGAATAAGTTAAAAAAATTGTTCATTGGGTTCATACAGCAGATGTGACCTGTCGCTAAAGTACTTGGTGAAGCCTAATTGTGTACCAGTATGTTGAAAATGATCACTTAGCATGTGAAGACTTAATGTTTTATAGTAACAAAACAAAAATCTTAAAGATAATGAAATCATCTTTAAAAACACTGTTGCATAAAGCAATATACTAGATGTCCCACAAACAAAGCAAGTTGAAAGAAGCACAGATGCATGTTCCATCATGTAGCTGAATTTTCTCTGAGTAGCAGTGGACTATATTGGGGGATGTCTGTAAACAGATTTCCCATTTCCTCAGACTCTGCAACATTCAAAAGGGAAAAGAAATACCACCAACTCAATATTTCCTCATTTGTTACTCAATAACATGACAAGCACTCTAGTATGCTAGATACAATTCTAATTGCAGAGGCTTTTGTTCCTTAGTGAATATCAAATTATCAGCTGGTAGGTAATTTACCTGTCTTTTCTATTTCCAGGAATGCTCTGTGATGGAAAGTGTATACACTTTTTACAAGGGAATGACAATTTGCTATTTAGTTACCATAATTACTTCCCTACCATAACCAGTATCTAATAAAGGGTACAGCCTTAGATTAACATATACAGTAGAGATTTTCTATATATTCATATTATCTTATGCATGAAAGAAGTTAAATAGAGCATGCAAATGGTGGAAGCAGAGCATTTTGGAATATATATCAACCAATATTAGTTAATTGGGGGAAAATGCTAATCAGAGCATTTTGCTCAATGGGGGGGTAAGTGGAACACTCACAACTCAAATAATTACTGTAATATACATTTTAAAGCAGGATTTAGGTTAACTATTATATGAAATTTTTAAAAATATATAAATAACTGCTGCATACAGGTCAGTATGTTTAAATTAATAAAATACTGATTAAAATCAGTCATATATTTGTTATTTCTGTCATGTAATTAGGATGCAAATTTACAAATACTTTTTTTACATTCTATAATGACTGAAATTAACATCCACCATTCCCTTGTTATTAGAAGTTGTTACACAGATTGTGGTGCCTATCATAGTGACTAAGTACTATATATTACCTCTGATTTTCTTCTTTTTGAAATTATGTGTAGAGGCTTGATCTATAGTCATCCTGATTACAAACTGTGAAGCAGGGAGAAAAAATATTGTAGGTTTTTTCCAACCTCCTAAGTATGGTCCCCATCCTCTTGTTATTAAGTAGATAGGGTTTTCTCCATCTTTCTCCTGCCCCATTGAAATATCTCAGATTTGAAGCCTACTGGCTATATAACTCTGGGCAAGTCCTTTCACCTCTTGATACCTCAGGAAACATTCTAAAAGTATAAATTATGGAACAATTGTAAATCTTCATTGATAATAGGTTTTTCCTCAACATAGTTCCACACAGTAATGAAATCACAGGACTGGATCAAAATGTCATGGTGGTGGTGGAAGTGATGGTGGTGGTCATCCCTGGAATATTATTTTCTCATCCTTTTTAATTTTTTTTTGATGGAGTAGAACTAGAAACAGTTTGACACTAAGTCACTATCCTGCTATTAATATTTCATATTTAAGATCCTGAGGACTATTGCACAGGTGGATAAAGTAAGTAATGGTTTTTCTAATTGAATAAGAGTATTGAGATGCAGGCTTATCTTCTTTGGGCCACTGAAAGCACCTTCAAAACAACTCCTGCAGCAGACAGAATGGCAGAGCTCAACCTGATCTTCCTTTCTTTCTTCTTCTTTCTCTCATTTGTTCTGTATTACAATAACATAAATGTCAGTTTCGTATACACTAACAATGGATATATTGCTGTAGCAGGAGAGCTAAAAATATTAATCTTGGAATTAGGAGATTAGAGTTCAAGTAGTGGTTTGAATATTTGCTAGTTGTGGGATGTTGGCCAAACCCCTTGACTCTGTTTCCTCATCTGTCAAATGTGAGGAGGTGGGTGGGGAACTAGAGTACAGCCAAGGTCTGAAATTTATAATTTCAGTCAGAATGTACCAGGGCTGGATGTAGAAATTCCATAGAAATTCCAACTTTCATCTCTTTAGTTTAAAGCTTTGATCCCTGTTAAAATGCAAATACATACTCCTAGGAAGAAGGACTTACACTGTAAGCCCCTATCAATCACTGAGCCTCCATCTGAATGAGCCTCAATTCAGGAAACATTTATTAAGTTCTTATGATATATGTAGCTGACTGTATTCTGCATTAGAAAACTAAGACTCAAAGTGATTTGTTAATAGCCTCAAAAACAGCAAATTGGCACAGCCTTGAGACGCTATAAGCATATATATATATACTACTAACACACACACACACACACACATACATACACACACACACACACAGAGTAACTCACCTCACATCATATTTATGTATGTAACACCAAGGTCTTTGCTATGATGGCAGGAATGCTAGAAGAAAATCCATTACTTGTTCCTCATTTCACCTGTCCTCCATCAAGGTTATTAAAGTTTCAAGAACATTCACATAATGGGTGATCATCGAAGTTGTAAGGGCCACCGATTTATCTCCAGCCTCAGAAAGCTTCACCCCCAAGTACTCTGACATTCTGTGACACAGGTCTCCTTGCCATTTTTCCAATAAGACACTCCATCTCTCAACTTCAGGTATTTCCATGCCTGTCTCCCATGAATGGAATGTTCTCCCTCCTCCCTGTGCCCTACCCTTCCTGGCCTCCCTCAACACCCAGCTAAAATCTCATCTTCAAAAAGAACCCTTTCCTGATTTTTCTTAATGTTAAAACCTTCCCTTTACTGATTATGTCTAATTTATCCTATATATATCTTGCTTGTACCCTGTTTTTTCATGTTGTCTTCTTAAGAGTAGGATTTCTTTTTCTTTCTTTTCTTTCCTTCCCTCTTTCTTTCTCTCTTTCTTTCTTCCTTTCTTTGTATTTCCAACACTAAGCATAATACCTAGCACATAGTAGGAACTTAATAAATGCTAGTTTGGTTGATCGATTGACTGACTGACAAATGAATCAGGTGACTGAAACAAAATGAGTAGGCCCACTTCCTGCTCCTGAGGCAGCAAAGATATAAAAGAAAATCACTCACTCTAACTCACAAAGGAATCAGGGCTGGAGATCCTCTACGTAGACGAAAGAGGAAGTCTCACAGCCAGGGCCAGAGCAGCCCTTTTAATCACATCCTAAACAGAGCTATGTGGTAAGTGAAAAAGACAGGCCAAAGAATTTGATTAATAGCTCCCAGGCACTTGACCTGGGTGGTCTCTGAAAGAGCTAGTTCTAAAAGAGTATTAAAAATAGCACACCCTCTTCCCACCCCACCCCACCCCCAGGCATTCAGACTGGGAGGTCTGAATCTAACGCAATTCTTACCTGAGACAGGAACAGGGGAAAGAAAGAAGTAGGACAAAACTTCATTGGAAAGCAGAAAAGAAGCCTGAAGTAAGCAGTGTGAGCCACCATGGTGGCTTCATGATGGAAAGATTACCGCAGAAGACCTTTGGTGTTCAACTTAATTCCATTGCCCTCAACAAACATTTATTAAGCATTTATTAATTAAACATTTAATAATACATACAAAAAGAAAATAGTCCCTGTCCATAGGGAGCTCATATTCTATTAGAGGGCTATGCCATGTCAACAAATAATCAAACACAAAATATATTTAAAGCGCCAGCCTAGAGGCAAGCTTGGGCAGCTAGGTGGCACCATAGTGCATAGAGTATTTGGCCTGGAGTCAGGAAGACTCATCTTCCTGAGTTCAAATCTGGTCTCAGACATGTACTTACTAGCTGTGTGATCCTGGGTAAATCATTTAACCCTGTTTATCTCAGTTTCCACATCTGTAAAATGAGCTGAAAAAGGAAATGGCAAACCATTCTAGTATCTTTGCCAAGACAACCCCAAATGGGGTCATGAAGAATCAGACACAAGTGAAAAACAACTGAACAACAAAAAAAGTAAGGTGATGCAAGTCATTGTGATGTACTACAGTGACAATGTATATCTTAAGACCATTTTAGTAGTAGTGAATGTCTAGTAGAAAGCCTTAAACAAGCTATTTAACCTCTGTTTGCTTCAGTTTCCTTAACTATAAAATGGGATGATAATAGCCCCTACCTCACAATAGTTGGTGTATGGATAAGATGAAGTAATTTTTGTAAAAAGCATTTAACACAGTGCCTGGTGAATAGTAAGGACTATATAAATGTTTATTCTCTTTTCTACCCTTGTCTTTTACCTGTTAGACTGAGAAGTTTGAATATTATTTTAGAAGTAATAGGTAATGGGGTTTTTGTTTTTGTTGTTGTTGTTTGTTTTGTTTTGTTTTGTTTTAATGGCAGAGAGGTGCTTTCAGGACAGAAGGAAAGCTCCAAAGGCAGAGTTAGCTTTGATGGACAAACAGCAAAAACAGAGGAAGCATCTAACAACTAGAGGAACCTGGTGAAAGTTGACTTCAATCAACTGATTGAGGTTGAGTTGGCTTGGGACTGATAGTGGGGGAAGTGGAATTGAATGAAATAATAGCTGAGAGGCAAGGACATCCCCTGAAAGTTGTTCTGGCAGCAAAGCAAGGGAGTCCTCACTCCAGTCTCTTAAGAGCATTAATTTCTTGCTTTCTCCCACCCCAGTCTTATGGATATGTCTTTTTTTCCCCCAATGACATAAAGTTTTGAGGGGGTAATTATTTCCCTTTGACATATATTGTGGTATATGGTGTAAGGACTTACTAAGTTCTTTTCAGGGCTATTCATCTACATTTGGTGTCTACATGGCACTCAACTCTCACCTGTGGCTCCAAGAAGTTGTAACACATGCAATGGCCACATCCCAGTAAACCATCTTAGCAAATGGGCTAAACCAGGTTGAGGGTAACTGACAGACCTGGAACCCATCAGTGAGTTAGTGGGGTGTCTTCCCCAAGCATGTGAAGGCTTCCCTAGATAGAATGAGCAGATGAGAACAATTTGTTCCAATGGCCATGAAGGCAACTGAAGCAAGCATTTGGAACACTTAGAGCTTGGTCATCAAAAATGTCAAGGTCATCCACTCCATCCTGGACCATTGCCAATTTTCTTGACTTTTGTCTTGCCACTGGACTTTGATGACTGTGGAAGAGAGAGTGAGGCTCACAACTTTGTGTAGCTCTGATCCACTTAAATCCAATACATACACACACACACACACACAGAAAAGTCAAGACATCACCTCATGATGTCATTGGCCCTCTTCAAAAATGAAGGGCAAACAACAATAGGGGAAAATATTTTGCCATTACATTATGAAGAGTTAATCATGCTAACAATAAATAGTAATAATATTTATTATGTTCTTTAGGATTTTAAAAGCACTTTACAAATATTAACTCATATTATCCTTACAACAACCCTGGCAAATAGGTGCTATTATTATCCTCATCTTATAGCTGAAAAGACTAAGGCTGAAAGGATTTAACTTACTTGCTAGTAAATGTCTGAAGGTGGATTTGAACTTAGGCCTTCCTGACTCTAGGACCCATCTCTCTGTAGTGTGCCACCTACCTAGTTTTATTGCATACGTTTTTCTGTTAGTTGTTTTTGCTAGCATGATACATCTAAATGCATTATTTAATTTCCGGTGATTTGTGTGGTGTGTGAATAAAGGCTGCCCAAAGTTGAGGCTTAAGCTAGAAATATCCTTTTTTTTTCCTTCACATTAAACTTAGTACAGAGTGGGAAAACTCTGCTATGCATATATAATTTCAATCCCTTTTTATATCATCCTATCAAAACCTAAGAAGAGCAAGTTGTAGCAAAAAACAAAACAAAACAAAACAAACATACAAACAAAACAAAACAGAATACTAAACCTGAAGTTAAAAGACCTGGTTTTGAGACAGTTTGTTGTCTCATGTAAACCTTTTCCAAGGTGTTCTGTTGTACTACTAAAAAACATGACTGTTACTGCCAATAATTCAACACACATTTATCAAACATCTATTAATGTATAAGACACTGTGTTGGATATTGGGAATACACACATTACTATCAAGTAACTTAAAATCTACTGAGAGACATGGACACCAAATTAATGTGATCAAATTATAGTACGATGAGTTTAATTTGGGAAGAGACAGATCAACATGGAAGTGGAGTAAAAGAAAAGTACAAAGAAGACTTCAGAAAGGAGTTCCCCAGATGAAAGCAAGGAAATGCAACCCAATTCAGTGATAGAGGCCTTTCTAAGAATGAGTGCTGACATAAGCAAAGGCGTGGAGGTCATGGAAGTCTTGAATACTGAAATAAGAAGCTTTTATTTTATTTTTTAGCCTCTATTTTATTTCTTAGGGAGCTATCAAAAGTTTGGAATAGAAGTGATATGAACAGAACTTTACATTAGGAAGACTATTCAGGCAGCCATGTGACAAGATATAATGGAAAGGATAGGAAATAGTAGTTAGAACAGTCAGGAAGCTAGTGCAATAGTCTAGATAAGAAGAGATGAAGATCAAAACTAAAGTAATGACACTTTGGGAATAGAAAGGAAGGAGAGGAAAGAGATACTACAGAGATCAAATTGACATTCTCAACATCACATTGAATGGTGTGAAGGTGAAGGAGGGAAGAGTCAGAGATGAGTGAAGGTAGGAGTCATCTGAGTGACTCACAGGAGGGGAAAGAAATAGAGAAATTATGGTGACATTGAGAAATTTGGAAAAAGCATAGTATTTAGAAGAAAATGCATTCAATTTGGGGTATATTGAATTTGAGGTATATAAGAAAGTTGGAAATAGAGTACTACAACTCTAGAGCAAAGTTTGAGGTGAAAATAATCTCAAATGTCCCTTAAGATTTAATATTTAAGGAAATAATGGCCTGACTACCAACAGGGACCCAAATAATGGGATCACTGAATGGTAGTGAATGAATTGAATCTGTGTCAGTGATGAGCATAGGATACTAGGCTAGCTACAGCAGAGCAATGAAAGGAATTCCCCTGCTTTTTATGCAGGGCAAAGATGGCAAAGTTAATCTGCCTTTCCCAATTGGAAAATGACACAAAGCTGGCAAGGATAATGAACTTATTAGAAGATAGAATACAAAAAGAACTTGACAAGTCAGAGAACTGGGCTGATTTAATAAGATCTAAGAAGTTTAATGAAGACATTATTAAATTCTTACATTTGTTTCCAAAAAAATTGACTCCTGGAGTACAAAATGGGGGAGGCATACTTAGCCAACTGTTTGGCTGGAAAAAAAAAGATTTTGGGGTCTCAGTGAACTAGAAGCTCAATATCAGTTAACAAACAGTAAGATTATAGTAACCTCAAAATGGCAATGAGACATTGGGCTACATTCAGAGGCATAGATCACAGGGATAAGAAGGTAAAAGCTACAGTCTCCTCTGTCCAGGTCAGACAACATCTGTGGTGCTGTGTTCAGTTCTGTCCGCTTAAGAAGGAGAAGATCTAGAGAAGGGCAAAATAGAACAGTGAAAGACCTTCAGTCTACTCACATAACAATCAGTAGAAATATCATTAATTGGAGATCATGAGTGATGTTTACACCAGGCTGTTGTGTAGATTAGAGATGTGGCTACACTAATACTACACAGAAATAGGCTAGATATGGAACCAAGGCTGAGAATATAGAGGGTTGATACTAGGTACCTGGAATTCACCATTATTTTACTTAAGTGTATATGAAATTCTTCAGATAGTAAAACAAAAACCCACCAATTCTGAAACTGGACTTTGCAAATATATGCATAGTTAAGGAAACATCATAGTTAAAAGAAATAGAACTTTGAGTAATAACACACAGTCAAGAAATATGACATTCTACTACCCCATTGGTCTATAGATAAAACAAGGGACATCATCTTTTTAAAGCATCATTGATTAAAATATCTCACTGCTCTTTCACTTAGAGATTTTCTTGTACATTTTTATTCAAGAAACAATTACACACTCACAAGTACATACACACACACATAAAATGCTTACTGCATTCAATAATTCAATTCAATTCAAAACATTTATTATGCACTACTGTGTTCCAGGCACTAGGCTAGGCACTGGGGATACAACTAAGAAAAAGAATGTCCTTGCCCTCAAAGAGCTTGCAATCTAATGAGGGAACACAAGCCACAAAGGGAAGCTGGAAAGGTGGGAAGGTGGACAACCTGGGGTACCTAGTGCAGAAGCATCATGTTCCTTAGAGTGAAAACCAAGCAGAACTACAGATGGAAAGTGTCTGAGAGTTAGCTGGAGATCCCAGATTCAACCCTCCATAAAGCAAAGCTTTTGGAGGATATTTATCTTCCACCCTCCAGCCCTACATGGAAGACTATAAGTAGTACCAAATTGAACCCTTTCAAAAGTATTATTTGGTAAATATCAATACATTCTCTGGATTTAGAGTTGGAAGAGACTAACCCATACCTGAGGAATAATCTTCATCAAAATATATCGACTATGTGGTCATCTAATGAGAGGACTTCCGCTACCTTTTCCCCCAATCTAGACTGCCCATTGCATTTTTTTTTTTTTGCTTTTTAGTGAGGCAACAGGGGTTAAGTGACATGCCCAGGGTCACACAGCTAGTAAGTGTCCAGTGTCTGAGGCTGGATTTGAACTCAGGTCCTCCTGACTCCAAGGCTAGAGCTCTATCCACTGCACCACCTGCCGGCCCCCCCATTGCATTTTTAGATAACTCTAAATGCTGTACTACAGATAAACATGAAACAAACATGGAATAGTCTCTCCCTGCAAGGAACATACATTATATGGGGGAGAGGGGGCAGGGAATACAACATATACTCAGATAAGTCATCAAAAAGAATACAAAATATTTTAAGAAAGGAAGAGCACGAATACATGAGCAAGTCTTGCCAGAAGTTTTCATAATTCAGTAATCCTAAACTGGACCCCCTCAAAAGCGTTATCTGATAAATAATTCATTGTCTGACTGTCTGATCACAACATTCTAGGAAAGGCACAGGTACAAATTCAACAAATTTACCAGTACAATAGATATTGCCAAGTTTCACTATGTTCTTCCCACTTATCTCAGGTGTATAAACTGGCATTTCTTATACCTCATTCACAGTTTGTTTTTTTACAAAGCACCTAAATATATCATTAACAGCACTAAGGAAGGTACAGAGAGGAAGGTGGGCCACAGGCTAGTGAAATGAATCCTGCACTGGGGACCAGAAGGTTTGGGTTCTAGTCCATGCTCTGTCAGAAGTTTATTGACTGTATGACCTTAGGCAAGGCTATGTTTTTATATTTTAAAGACTTCTTATGGAATTTTCTCTCATGAAAAAAATGATAATACTTAACCTACCTATTTCACCAGGATCTTGTGAAGTCAAAATAACAGGCATACAAGAATTACAGACAGTTAAATGACCTTACTCAAATGAAAGGTATTGTTAGGAAAGTGCATAGATAGACTCTATACTTAAAACCCTTATCTCACCATGACCAAAAAACATAACAACATTGCAATAACATTCCAATTCAAGCAAGAACATAATTAGTATTATTCAGACATTTACAGTATTTTATCCAATATGTGAAGTCTTTGAAGCAAAGAAAATAATATATTTGGAATAACTTCTTTTTAGTAAATGTGAATTACAACAATACAGAATGATAGCATTTATACACATTAAGTCTTCATCTATTAGTTACCCCTGAGAAGTGAATAATTCTATATAGCACAATTTTCTAGAGAACTGGCAGTTATTCCTTTAAGCATGAAAACTTTATAAAATTCTACCCTCTTCTAATGAAAACCTTTCTAAAAATACATTATACACTACCCTTCCTTCTCAAATAGAATATATGGAAAGCAATTTAGCTTCTTGTTGATTATGATTTTGAGCAACACAGAATATACTGTGCTTTAATACTGATACCTTAAGCTTATCAAGTCACAGACTTGCTTAGCTCAAACAGTGAGTTAACTGCTAGCAAAGCTTGGACTAGATCCCAAAAGAGAACTAGACAGTCAAGGATGATGGACTACCTCTACACTAAAAGACCTCAAGCCTCCATGTTGTTTGCGTTCTTGTATCAGCTTTTTATACATATTTCTTCATTTCTTTCTCCTGTTGTCAATTTTTTTTTTTTTAGGCAATTGGGATTAAGTGACTTGCCCAGGATCACACAGCTAGTAAGTGTCAAGTGTTTGGTCTAAGGCTGAATTTGAACTCAGATCCTCCTGACTTCAGGGCCAGTGCTCTATCTACTGTGTCACCTGGCTGCCCCTCAATTGTTCTTTCTTGATTGTAGTGTGCTTGCCAGTAGCAATTAGCCAGCCAGAAAACATTTATTAAGCACCTACTATGCGTTGGGCACTGTGCTAGCATGCCATCTACCAGGGGTTCTCAACCTTTTTTGTGCTATTTTGTTTGACAGTCTGGTCTTTGTATCCCTTCTCAAAATATTGTTTATGGCCCACATTCATAATTAAAAGACATATAAAATTTCAATTAGAGTTAAAAAAAAAGAGGTAATTGTTTTTTCCCTAAACAAGTTCATGGATCCCCTAGTCCTAGAATGCTTTTCTATAGGAGAATAAAAGAACTATATAGTCTACCTTTGCTGTTCAAAGAACTTTTCTGTTTAATAACATGATTTCCTGTAATTTTCTAAATAATCAAGGTTGCCAGAGAGATGAAATGTTACTACTTAATCAATTTAAAATTTGCTGTGCTCTAAGACATGTTTGGATGAACAAAACACCAAGAAAAAGTCCAGAATGCCCTCAAGGTCTGATTCAAGTACAGGTTTCTGCATAAAGCCTGCTACTAACTAATTGATACACTAACCCTATGAACTCCTATTAACACAAACGAAGCTATACAATTTTCCTTCATTTTCTTATTTCCCCAATAAGAATATCTGCTTATCTGCTCCTTGAGGGTAGGACTGGCTTATTCCTTTGGAGTATATTGTATATTCCTCAGAACACCAAAAAAAAAAAAGTGACAGCAGTTTCTTGCTGATTGATTAATTGATTTGATTGGTTAAAAAAAAAACCTCAAAATAATTAATTTAATGGTAATGCATTCCTCCTGTCTGTTAATTCAATGACCTTTCGCAATCAGATTCACTGAGAATTTTTTTTAAAGCAATTGAAAAACTTAAATATTAAAATTTTAAACTTCCATTCCTCACTAAAAATGAGGATGGACAAATGCAATTTATCAACTTTGGAGCCAACCTTGAATTTTCATGCCAAACCAAAATCATTTCAGTTCATTGTCCCTAGAGCCTAGATTCTTAGCATTTCATATTCATTTTTATATAAGACACAACTCCCTGCTAAAGACTCCATCCAATTGTACTTTCAACCTTGACAGTCAAGTGAAAGAGCTGAAAGTTGTAACTTTCAGAAATGTCCCTAATAATAAAATCTATAAAGGCACCACAGGGATTGTTGGAATAGACCTCAAAATGTCTCTGAGTTCTAACCTGAAGTGAATGAGAATGGATCTAGCTGGTATTTTGCACTGATCATTTGCAAGTCACTTTCTAAGTAGCTGATCACATCATAAATTATGATTCTAAAGCATCAGAGCTGGAAAAGAGACCTTAGAAATCATGTTCAAATTGATTAGACCGTTTGGTAATTTCTGCCATTTCTGCAAATATAACTAATTATTTAGCTGAAAACAGAGTTAGGCATGATATCACAAAACAAAAACAAACCAAACAACCAAATTCCTAAGAAGAGAGCTATCTGAAAGTGTCACAGACTTCCTGAGGAGGTAGTGGATTCTCCTTCATTGGAGGTCTTTCAGCCAAGACTGTGTGACCATTTGTCATGTAGTGGGGATTCTGTTTAAGTGTCTAAGGCCATATTTGAACTCAGGTCTTCCTGACTCCAGGCCCAGCACTCTATTCATTGAGCCACCTAGCTGCCTGGCCTAAATTGCCATTAAGTCTGATTTTATGATTCTGAGAGTAAGTTCCTTCCCTGTGCCAAGTGGGTAAAAAAAAATGAATTTGATCCCCAAATGATCAAATTAAGTATAGTTGGTAAACATAACCTGTGACTACTCTCTGAGTTGAAGGATAGTAACTAAATCTTGTCAATGTAGCTAGCTGCTATTGAGTAATTGCTAAATAGTAATGGCTAAAAATAAAATTTTAAATTATAGGTATTATAAGGTCTTTATTATAGAAGGAAATAGCCATTGAATTATTTTCCTTTTTTTCTTGCACTGTCAAATTTTTCTTTGTTATTTATCTGATAACTAACGTAGTGGGAAGGTCACTGAATGGGTGCTCTGAAGACCTACACCCCAAATCATGTGTGACCTTGTTAAAGTGGGTGAACTTGGGCTACTTGTTAGTTGAATGGCCTTGAATAAGTCACTTCACATCTTGAGGACTTATTTTCCTAATCTGTAAAATGAGGTAGTTGAACTAGATGACCCCCGAGTTGCCTTCTAGTTCTAAAGTACTATGATCCATTGTCAGTAAGTAATATGTAATTACAATTTTTCTAGACCTTATGAATGATACGAGAGGATGAGGCAAACAACTGGTCCAAGAATTCTGGAAGGTAATTTTGAATTATGCTAAGAAAGAAATTAAAATGTCAGTGCCCTTTGTTCCAGAGATCCCATTTCCAGGTATATGTATCAAGAAGGACCCAAACACGCCAAAATAATCATAACTATACTTATTGCAGTAGCAAAGAAAACTGGAAACAAAGCAAATGTCCACTGAATGAGGAATGGCTAAATAAATTGTAGTACATGAAGGTAACGTACTGTGTTATAAAAATAATTAGGACACACCTGAACTGATCTAAGCAGAAGTAAACAGAACCAGGAAAACAATATAAGTGATGTCCTTAATAATGTAAAATGGAAAGTAAATAATTGCCTTCTGTGTGATTGCTGTGACCAAGACTGACCCTGAAAATGAAGTGAGAAAATGCAACTGCCTCTCTTACTTGCAGAGGTGAGAGACTATGGGTATGGAATATTGTACATAAGATTACAAATTTTTGCTTTGGTTAAATTTGTTTAATTATTTCTTTTCTCTCTATTTTATTTGTTACTATTGGGTAGAGTGTTATGAGTAGAGGAGGAAGAAGGGTTATATTTGAAAATAAAAGAGGTTAAAAAAAACAACAAAAATTAAAGGGGGGGGTAACATAGCATTGTAAGGAGTTTCTTGCAATTAGAAAATCCCCCACACCAAATAAACATCAAGATTTTTTTTTAACCATCATTAACATCTGAATACTTCAAGTTCCAGTAGTTGGGATCCTAAAATAATTGAAAAATTTCCTCGATTTTCTACCTCATTTTTAAGAGAAAGATATAGCAACTGACACAATTAGAATAAAGTATTTTGAGGGTAAAGAAATGTGTGATTCTGTAAAAATAATCACCACATTATTGCTAGGCACAATTCTTACTCCAAGTATAAGAAAAAAAATCATAGTATTTTAGAACTGAGAGGTAGTTAGAGATAATCAAGGCCAGCCTCCTGGGCTAAATGGCTTGCCCAAAGTCACAGCACTAGTTAGTGACAGAGCCAGCATTAGAAACCAGACCTTAAGATTCTTTTCAAATCATTTCCTATTTCTCCATGACTAATGTTATTAAAAATTATTAAGGGAGAGAGTTAAATATTAGCTAGCAATTTGGATGAATCAAAGCCTAAACCATTAAAGGATGGCATAAGCTAGGAGTTTTCATACACTCTTGCCAAGATGTCATTAACAAGTTCCCTGATTATTTTCCAGAATGTTGATGCTTATCAAGTAATGTAGATTGTAAGTCCAAGTTGGCTCAATCAGTCATCATTTTTCCTGACTGTTTGGTGATGTCATTAACTGATGTGGTAAACCAAAGTTATGTCTTGAGCAAAAGACGTATTAATAGTAACTGTTGTGCCTCTGTCTTCAAATGTTCAGATCACATGAAATTTGGAAAGCAGCTCCTGATTTGCTCTGATTAGTTCACTCAAGTTACATTTTCTTAGAGAACCTACATTGTCCATATTATCTCCAAGGATACATCTGTATGTTCAAGGACCAATTATTCTATGTGGTCATTAAACTAGTAAAAGTAGGAATCATGAATGCATATATTCCCATAGGGTTAGAATATTCTTTTTTGTTGGTTAAGATATGACTATAAATTTTTATCTGGTAGATCAGCCTCATTAGTGTTATTTATTAATTAATTTAGTGATTTTTGTATCTTTCAAAATGGCACTTCATTAATAGAGCTGTAGTTTTTGTTTTTGTTTTTTTGCTCTTTAGATTCTGCTTTGTTGACTTCATTTCACATTCATATAGCTTTTTCCATATTTTTTAGGATTCCTTATATTTTTCATTCCTTAGGATGCAATGATGTTCAATAATAATAGCACAGTTTTTAAAGCTATTACAACTCACAGGAATTCCTTCCAACTGTTTTGCCCTTACAAATAGTACTGTTATGAATATTATCATACACATGAGTCTATTCTTGCTGTCGATAACTTCCTAGCAATAAAAATCAAAGGTTATAAATATTCTGTAACTATTTTTGGACAATTTCAAACTGTTTTCCAAAATGGTTGGACCAATTTATAGCTCAACTCTTGCCAACAATGAATGTTTCCATCTGGTACCAACTTTGCCAGATTCATAGGTGTGGGGTCAGAGGATCATAGATTTAGAGTTGAAAAGGAGATTAGAAGTCATATAAGCCAACCAACTAATTTTACAAATAAAGAACCCAATACCCTAGAGAGACTAGGTAATTTGCCCAAGGTCATATTGATATTAAGCAATACAGCCAAGTGGTCAACCCAAGTCCACTGATTCTAAATCCACCTTTCTTACCACTGAATCACACTAACTTCCAGTGGTACATCAAAGTTATTTAATTTGCACTTCTCTAATTATTAGTGATTTTGAGAATGTTATAAAGTAGTTATTAGTACTTTTCATTTCTTCTTTTTATTAATTGTTTCTTTTTATGATCTATCAAGTTTAAGTGATTATGTTATCTCCCCCAGGAACAAAGTAAATGAAAGTTAGAAATCTTCCCCTACTTTGTGGAAAAACTATCACTTCAATCCATTCCTAGCAGAATCTGTTTTGGAGACAATTGTAGCTTCATGGCTTATTGGACTTTGGGGCTGAAGATTGCTGGGGCATGCACACCAAACTATATAACTTCCCCAAATAATCTCTTCAGAGAATTTTCCCCTGGCCTATGCATCTCCCTAAAACCAGCTGGAATATGAAATGACATAGTATTGTAGTGTAAATTCCTTAAGAGCAGGGATAATTTTTTAAATGCCCTATATCACCACCACTCTGAACCTAGAATGGTCATCGCATATTGTTGTTGTTGTTCAGTCACCTCCAACTCTTCATGACCACATGTGGGGTTTTCTTGGCAAAGATACTAGAGTAGTTTGCCATTTTCTTCCCCAGTTTATTTTACAGATAAGGAAACTGAGGCAAATAGGGTTAAGTGATTTGCCTAGGGTCAAACAGCTAGCATCTGGGGCTGAATATGAGCTCAGATCTTTCTGACTCCAGGCCATGTGCTCTATGCACCTAGCTGCATCATCTCCCTATAGAAGGCACTTAATAAATGCCTGTTGCATTTATATCAACTAAAACACTTCATTAATAGAAAAACATTTCAGAATCATGAAACTTCAGAGTTGGAAGGGATCTCAGTGGCCATTTAGGATTGGACTATCATAGGTTTAGATCCAGGAGGGATTTTATTTTTTTGTTGTTGTTCAAATTTTATTTTTTTCCAGTTACGTGTAAAAATTTTTAACAGTCATTTTTTTTTAAATTTTGAGTTCCAAATTCTCTTCCTCCCTTCCTACTCTCCCACTTCACTGAGAAGGCAAGCAGTTTGATAAAACTTACTCATGTGCAGTCATGCAAAATTTATTTCCATATCAGTCATGTTGTGAAAAGAAAACAGACTCCGCCTCCCCCCCCAAAAAAAATAAAGGGAAAAAATTATGCCTCGATCTGCATTCAGCCTCCATTAGTTTTTTCTCTGGATAGCATTTTTCATTGTGAGTTCTTCAGAATTGTCTTAGATGATTATATTGCTGAGAACAACTAAGTCGTTCACAGCTGATCATCATACAATATTGCTATTACTGTATACGAAGTCCTCCTGGTTCTGTGGACTTCACTTTGTATCAAGTCTTTCTAGGTTTTTCTGAAGGAACTCTGCTTGTCATTTCTTATAGCACAATAGTATTCTATCACAATCACATGCCACAACTTGTTCATCCATTCCCAAACTGATGGGCATCCGCTCAATTTCCAATTCTTTGCCATCTCAAAAACAGCTGCTATATATATTGTTCTACATATAGGTCCTTTTCCTTTTCTTTTTTTTTTATCTCTCTGAGATACAGAACTGGTATTAGTGTTGCTGCATCAAAGGGTATGCACAGTTTCATAGCCTTTTGGGCATAATTCCAAGCTGCTCTCCAGAATTGTTGGGTCGGTTTACAACTCCACTCCAAGAGTGCATTAGTATCCCAATTTTCTCACTTCTCCTTCAATATTTGTCATTTTTCTTTTCTATCCTATTAGTCAATCTGATAGGTGTGAGGTGGTATCTCAGAGTTGTTTTAATGTTCATTTCTCTAATCAATAATGATTTAGAGCATTTTTTTCATATGATTACAGATAGCTTTGATTTCTTCAAATAAAAACTGCCTGTTTATATCCTTTTTCCATTCTTCAATTGGATAATAACTAGTATTATTATAAATTTGACTCAGTTTGAGAAATGAGGCCTTAATTAGAAGAACTTGCTGTCAACATTTTTTTTTCCCAGTTTCCTGCTTTCCTTCTAATCTGGGCTGCAATTATTTGTTTGTGCAGAAACTTTTTAATTTGATGTAATCAAAATACCTATTTTATATCTTATAATACTCTGTCTCTTTTCTGGTCCTAAATTCTTCCCTTTTCCATAGATCTGACCTGTTAACTATTTCATGCTTATTTGCTTATGGTGTCACCATTTTTGTCTAAATCATGTACCCATTTTGATCTTAATTTAGTATATGGTGTATATAGTGCATATAGGTTATATCTAGTTTCTGCCAAACTACTTTCCAGTATTCCTAGTAGATCTTGCCAGATATTAAGCTTTTCTCTAAAGCTAGGATTTTTGATCAAACACTAAATTACTATGGTCATTTATTACTGTGTATTGTATACCTAATCTATTCTACTGATCCACCACTTTATTTCTTAGCTGGTACCAGACTGTTTTGATGATTACTACTTTGTAGTTGTTTGAGATTTGCTACAACTAAGCCACCATCCTTCACATTTTTTTCCATCAATTCCCTGGAATATTCTTGACCTTTTTTTCTTCTAAATGAATTTTGTTATTTTTTTCTAGTTCTATAAAATTATTTTTGGTAGTTTCAGATGGTACCAGATAAATTAATTTAGGTAGACTTGTCATTTTTATTGTATTGGTTGGGCCTACATATAAGCAATTAATGTTTTTCCAATTATTTAGATTTGACTTTGTATGAAATATTTTATAATTGTGTTCATATAGTTCCTGGGTTTGTCTTGGTAGGTAGACTCAGAAGTATTTTATATTATCTACAGTTATTTTAAATGGAATTTCTATCTGTTGCTGCTGGGACTTTGTTGGTAATATATAGAAATGCTAATGATTTACATGAGTTTATTTTATATCCTGCATTTTTGCTAATGTTGTTAATATTTCAATTAGTATTTTAATTGAATCTCTAGGATTCTCCAAGTATACCATCATATCATATGCAAAGAGTGATAGTTTTGTTTTTTTCATTCCTATTGTGATTCCTTAAATTTCTTTTTCTTTTATTGTTATAGCTAGTATTTTTAGTACAATATTGAAACATGATGGTCATAATGGGCATCCCTGTGAGGGACTGTCTGATGTTAGCTGCTGCCAGGTGAACATTGTGGCAAGTTTGGGGTAGGATCTGGGTATTTGGAAGTTGAGGCAGGGGCTGTGGTAGGCGGAGTTGTGGTGAACTGGGATGGGCTGGATACGGAGAAGCCCTGAGGCTGTGGGCAGTGCTATGTGAGTTAAGCTGGGGAAGGATCGGGGTGCAAGGAAGTAGCTGGAGCATGTGCTCCTGAGGCAAGGGGCTGTGCCACGTGGGAGTGGGACGGCAGAGGACGAGTTCCCTTTGCTTAGTCCCCTCCCTAAATGCAACGTCAACCCCAGACGCCTCCTTCCTGTGTCCTTCCTGACTTCCTGGGTCACGTACCTTCCCTTTGTGTAGCACTGACCCCAGACGCCTCCTCCCAGTATCTGGGCCTGACTTCCTAGGTCACGTACTCTTTGTCTATGCACTAATCCCAGACGTCTCCTTCCTGTATCCGGTCCCAGCCTCCTGCGTCACTCCCTCTCCCTTGGTGCACTAAACTCAGACAGCCCCTTCCAGTATCTGACCCTACAATCATTGACTAGTAGGCGGGCTGAGGAGGAGGGGCTAAGTAGGTACTTAAGGAACGATTGTGGTCGGATCATGGCTCTCTTTGCTCCTGCTCTGTTGCTCTGGCCTTCCTGCTTGGCCTTGCTGTGATGGCCTCTGAATAAAGCTCTGGTGTTGAGACTTCCTGGTAGGCTGTCTCTGTGTTTATCCGGTTGAGGACCAAAGACTGGTAAGTATGACTCTGGCAGCCTGCTCCTTATAGGAGGAGAGTGCATGGGGCGCGGCCGGCACACATCCCTGCTTCACTCCTGGTCTAATTGGAAGTTGTCTAGCTTATCTCCAGCACAGATAATGTTGGCTGATGGTTTTAGATAAATAATACTTATCATTTTAAGTAAAACTCCATTTATCCCTATGTTTTCTAGTGCTTTTAATAGGAATGAGTGTTGTATTTTGTCAAAAGCTTTTCCTACATCTACTGAGATAATGATATGATTTTGATTTTTTCTTATTGATATAGTCTATCATGCTGATGGTTTTCCTAATATTGAACCAGCCCTGCATTCCAGGTATAAATACCATGTGGTCATAGTGAATGATCTTTGTGATATACTGCTGTAATCTTCTTGCTAGTGTTTTATTTAAAAATTATACATTCATTATGAAATTTGTCTGTAGTTTTCTTTCTCTGTTTTTGCTCTTTCTGGTTTAGGTATCAGCAACATATTTGTGTTATAAAAAGAATTTGGTAAGACTCCTTCACTTTTTTTTTCCAAATAGTCTATACAATATTGAAATTAATTACTTAGATGTTTGGTAGAATTCATTAGCAAATCCATCTGGTCCTGGTGAATTTTTCTTATGGCTTGCTAAATTTCTTTTTCTAAGGTAGGGTTACCTAAGCATTTTGTTTCCTCTTCTATTAAATTGGACAATTTATACTTTTGTAAATATTCATCCATTTCACTTAGATTGCTGGATTTATTGACATACAATAATATAAGAAATGGGCAAAATAGCTTCTAATAATTGCTTTAATCTCATCTTCATTGATTATGAATTCATCCTTTTCAACTTTGATACCAGTAATTAGCTTTTCTTCTTTATTTTTAAAACCAAAATAATCAATGGTTTATCTGCTTTATTGACTTTTTCATAAAACCAGCTCCTACTTTTATTTATTAGTTCAATGGTTCTCTTACTATTATTTTTACCAATTTCTCCCTTGATTTTCAGGATTTCCAATTTGGTATTTGATTGAGGATATTTGACTTGTTCTTTTTCTAGTTTTTTTTTTAGTTGCATATCAAATTCATCCATTTCTCTTTCTCTATTTTATGGATGTAAGCATTTAAAAATACACATTTTCTTTTAAATACTGTTTTGACTGCATCCCATAAATTTTGGAATGTTGTCTCATTGTTGTCTTTAATGAAATTGTTATTTCTATGATTTGTTCTTTGACCCACTTACTATTTAAGATTATTTAGACTATTTCATTTCCAATTTATTTTTATTGTTTCCATGGCTTTTTATTGAATGTAATTTTTTATTGCATTATACATTTCTTATTTCTGCTTTTCTGCATTTGGTTGTGAAATTTTTATGCCCTACTATTTGATCAATTTTTGTGTAGGTGCCATATACCACTGAAAAAAAGATATGTTGCTTTCTATTCCCATTCAATTCACTCTAGAGGCCTATCATATCTAATGTTTCTAAAATTCTATTCACCTCCTTAACTTCCTTCTTGTTTTTTTTTTTACTAGACTTATCTAGTTCTGAGATTGGAAAATTGAAGTTCCCTACTAGTATGGTTTTATGGTCTATTTTCTCTTGTAACTCATTTAATTTTTCATTTAAGAATTTGGATGCTACATTATTCGGCTCATATATGTTTAGTATTGATATTACTGCACTGTCTATGGTACCTTTTAGCAAAATGTGCTTTCCCTGCTTATCTCATTTCATTAGATCTATTTTTGCTTTGTCTGAGATCATGATTGCTACCCCTGCTTTTTTTTTTAATATCAGTTGAAGCATAATAGTTTCTGCTCCATCCTCTTACTTTTGCTCTTTATGTGTCTCTCCTTCAAGTGCGTAAACAACTTACTGTAAGATTCTAGTTTGTAATCCATTCTGCTATCTGCTTCCATTTTATGGGCGAGTTCATCCCATTCACATTCACAATTTTGATTACTGTATGTTTCCCTCCATCCTGCTTCCCCCACTCATTTATTCTTTCCTCTCTCTCTCTCTCTCTCCTTTCACCCTGTCCCTCCTTAAAAGTGTTTTGCTTCTGACCACTGCTTCCCCCTATCTACCCTCCCTTCTATTAATCCCTCTCCTTTCTCTAATTTCCTTCCCTTCCTACTTCGTTGTAGGGTAAGTTAGATTTTTATGCCCAACTGAGTGTGTATGTTATTCCCTATTTGAGCCAATTCAGATGGCTGTGGATTGAAAGCTCTGGAAGCCACTACTGCCAATTCAGTGACCTGCAAGGCCTGTTGCTGGTTTGCTGGGACTGTATTCTGGACCATACTCCACTCTCATCCCAATGAGAGAGACCTTTCCTGCTGACCTTCTAAGTTGTCTTTGGATGGAAAAAATTTTTCACACTGTGTTGTTGATTCTGCCACTCCAGAATTTGTTTCAAGGTGTTATTTTAGAGGGGAATTTGGAAGAGCTCAGGTGAGTCCCGGTCTACTCCATTATCTTGGTTCCACCCCTTGAGGGAAAAGTGTTAGAAGCCATTTAATCTAACCTCTAATTTTTTTTAAAGATAAACAACTAAGGCCTTCCTCTATGAGACCATTATCTCTCTCCCCTACCTGCACCCACACCCACATCCACACACAATGATTTGGCAGTATCAAACAGGTAATGACAGAGATTAGATTTGAACTGAGGTCCTCTGACTCCAAATCTCTGTTCCTTTCACTCTACCACATTGAATAATCCCACACATTCCTGAAAAAGAATCCCTTTTATCTGACAAATGGCCACCTAGTTTTTGTTGTGTAATGGTATTTTGGGGAGGTATTCTTTTCCCATCCCCCACTATTACTTCCCAGGAATTACTGAGAATGATGGGATTTGGAGTTGTTGAGGATCTTTCTGAACAAGAAATTACAACAGAGTTTGACTGAGTGGGTTTTGGCAAGCCCATAAATTTTTTGAGGACTAATGATGCTGTGAGTAGGAAAAAGAAGGCTTCCTGCCCCTTTTCTGTTGGTATGGCGATTATGGTAAGTAAGGAACATCTAGCCAATTGCTCAGCACAGCAAAACCTAATGATTATAGGCTAGAAATCTCTAGTGAGGGCAACCACATCATCTTAAATGTAATAAGAAGCTACTAATATTTTTTTTAATTGTAAGTTCCCTTGTTAAAGTTAATATTTAGGGGAAAGGCAGACATTGAAAATTAAATTTAAAATTCATTTTGCCCAATCACAGCCCCGAGCAGCAACAATGATCGTAAGATTTATCATACTTACAACTCTTATGAAATGGTCTTAATCCCTAAAATGAGGCTTTTACTATTTGCCAGCAGAGCATAACTGGATAATTCTGGCCTGTACTCTAGTACTTGAGTCTATTTCCTGTAATTCAGGTAATAGCTATGTTATCATTGTACTTCTGGACCTTAGCACAGGCTGTTTTGTGGCCTGTTCTCAAGGCTCAGTCTTGATTTATTATATTAGTTGATGGTGCCAAAACAGATCCTGTAAAACGCAGTAGCTACACCAGGCTGTTAGCTTTTATGTGGCATCTCACCAACTTCCGGGACTGAAAAAAAAAATCAGACTAGTGACAGACAACTTGACATAAAAATGGTCTGGATGCCTGGTGTTTGGCCATATATCTACAAAAAATAACACAACAGTAAAGTGGGAAAGGGGGAACACAGCCATGATCACCTATACATTTTGTACCGCAGGGGAAATGTAACTTTTTTTTAAATTTAAAAAATTTTTTTTTTTATTTTTAGGCAACTGAGGTTAAATGACTTGCCCAGGGTCACACAGTAAGTGTCAAGTGTTTGGTCTGAGGCCAGATTTGAACTCAGGTCCTCCTGACTTCAGGGCAAGTTTGTGCCACCTAATGTGACTATATTAATGGAGCTACTGACTACTTTATTTTTAAATAAGTTTTATTGAATTTTTTTTATACCTCCGTGGTTTTCCCCAGTATATCTCCTCTTCCCAGAGAGTCATCCCATGTAACAGAGAGCATTTAAAAAAAATAGGAAAATAAAAGAGAAAAAAATCAAGAAAAATTTCATGTGACATTTGCACACATACACACACATATAATGCATATATACATATATATATTAATCATATATATCTTGAATAACTCACTTGGATAATAGAGAACTTTGATACAAATATTTTTTTTTCCTCCCCATTGGACCTCTTTCTTATCTTAGGTATATTAATTGTGCTTTTGCAGAAGTTTTTTAGTTTCATGTAATTCATTATCTGTTTTGTCTTTTGTAATATCCTTTATCTCTGTTTAATTAAGAACATATCTTCTACTTTTCATGGTGAGACATATGTGATCTGCTTCTCTTCTAAATTTTATAGTATGATCTTTAATGTTAAGGTGACGTATTCATTTATAATCTATTATTGAATACAGTGTAAGGTATGGGTCTAAGTCCAATTTTTTTCAGACTGCTTTCCTCTTTTCCCAGTAGTTTTATCAAATAAGGTTTTCTTTTCCTTAGTAAATTACATTTTCTTTATCAAACACTGTTATCGATTTTCATTTTTTCTTATCCTCCCTTGTCTACTCTGTTCCCATTGATCTACTTCTCAATGTTCTAACCAATACCAGATGGTTTTGATGACTGCTGTTTTATAATATAGCTTGAGTCCTGGAAGTATTATCCACCTTTGGATTCTACCTCTTTTTTCATCATTTCACTTGATATTCTATATCTTTTATTTTTCCAAATGAATTTTATTATAATTTTATTAAGTTTATAAAGTATCCTTTTGATAATTGATTAGTAGCATGGTCATTTTTATTATACAGGTATGACCTGATCATGAGAACTGAATATTCTTCTAGCTACTTAAGTTGTACTAAGGATCGCTTTGTTATTGAACCTAACCAAGTCTTTTGTGTTTTGGTAGATTGATCTCCAGATACTTTATGCATTTTTTAGTTATTCAGAATGGGATTCCCCTTGCTATCGCTGCCTTTTAGATTTTGTTATATGGAAATACTGCTGATTTTTGAGGGTTTATTTTGTAACTTGAAACTTTGCTCAAACTATTATTTCAATTACTTTTTGCTGATTACCTAGGGTTTTCTAAGTAAATCATCATATCATAACTAAATAGGACTGGTTCTATCTTCTGTTTACTTATCTTTAGACCTTTAATTTCTTCCTCTTATTGCTATTGCTAGTAATCCCAGAATTATATCAAATGGTAATGTGGAGGATGGTTATCATTTCTTTATTCTTATATTTTTTTTAAAGTTTCTAAGGTACTTCTATTGAATATGATGTTTGCTTTTGGTTTTAGAAAGATAGTTTATTATGATATTTTAAAATGTCCCTCTATGCCTATGTAATAACTAGGTGATACAATGAATAGAATGTTGGGCTAGGAGTACGAAAGATCTGAATTTAAATATGTCCTCAGATACTTACTAGCTATGTCTGTCTGTCTGTCTCTCTCTCTCTCACACACACACACACACCCCAAGACAGAAATACAGACAGAGAGATCATAAGTGCTTAATAGAAAATGGGAATTTAAGACTATCTCAAAGGACACAAATTTTTGCTTCAGTTGACACACCTGGTCCTTCTGGTATTTAATAAATAATAATTGAATTGAACCCCAAAGGATTTTTTAATGTATAAAATTCTCATCATAGGAACCCTTTAAATAATTTCCACCTTCTATCTGCCATAATGTTTTTAGAACGTGAATTGATTTACCCCACAACTGAATTGCAGACATTTTTAGGGAAGTATCTATTACATAAAGGGATACAGATCTACATATTCAACACAAGTATATGTAACTGGACATTGTATTACTCAATCTTAGGGATTGCTGTGACCATACTGTTACTACTTCCTCCTGTCTTCTCATAAACTGTATTCCTAGGCAATCATTGCCTGGAAAGACAGCATGGCGGGGTAGAAAAAGCTCAGGTCTTAAAATCCAATAAACCTACCATCAAATTCTGCCTCTCATAGTATCTATTTCTATAAGACCAGTCTCTTAACATCTTAGACCCCTATCTCCTTACTATAAAATGAATATAAGGATACTTATGTTACATAAATGTGAGTTGTAACTATTATCACCTCATTATGGTAAATTTTGTTGGGGGTAGGCAATTTCTGGGCACATTGTGTCACAGAAGATACAACACTGGATCTGGAGTCAGAAAGACCCAAGTTCAATCTGGCTTCAGGCATTTACTAGCTTTAAAAAAAGAAACCATACACACACTCAGAAGCAGTGCCAATAGACTTATCAGCCATGTGTCATCTCTCTTCATTGACTCATTCAGTGAGTTAAACCCTAGAACCTGAAGGGCAGGTTGAGTTTTATGTGTGTCAGAGAAAGCTAGTATGTGACACAGGAAGCGTGAGATAAAAGAATGTGTGTTGTGTTTAACAGATCTGGTGTAAGTGTGAATATGTATTTGTGTGAGACTGGTCTACAAAAGCAGAAAACAAGTTGCTTTTCAAATAATAAAATACTCTACATTTTGCAGAGTATTTCCATTCAGTATTTTTTAAAAATTAAGTGATTAAATCTATTTTTAATCATATTTGTTCAATGTTTCTTCCTTTCTCATTTTTTTTTGCTAGTTTACTAGGTTGAGCCTTTAAAAAAAAAAGAATTATAAACTTTTTAGAGCTAGAAGGGGCTTTGAAGATCATCCAGTTATTTTACAGTTGAGGAAACTGAGGACCCAGAGACATAAGTGATTTGCCAGAGATGACAGGCAACTAGATGGCACAGGGGACAACAGGCTGGACTTGGAGTCAGGAAAACTTGAGTTCTAATCCTACCTGAGTCATCAACCCTAACCCTGAGTAAGTCACTTAAACTTTCAACCTCAGCTTCCCCAAATATTTTATTGTTGTTCAGTCATTTTTTAGTCTTGTGCAACTCTTTATGACCCCATTTGGGATTTTCTTGACGAAAAGAGTGGTTTGCAATTTCCTTGTCCAGCTCCTTTTACAGGTGAGGAAATTGAGGCAAAAAGGGTTAAGTGTCTTGCCCAGGATCACGCAACTAATAAGTGAGGCCAAATTTGAACTCAGGTCTTCCTGACTTCAGGCCTAGCTTGATCCACTTCAGTGCCACCTATCTGACCTCAGGGTCCATAGGTACTTGCAAATGAAAGGGAGTACTTAAAGCCAAAAGGGAAAAAAAAGAAAAGAAAACCCACTAGAGGGTGCCACACTGAGGCAATTGCTTCCATTTTAATCATATGTTATGTGAATATGACCATCAATAATCCTCTGGGCTATTTCAGTTCTCTATATTCATAGAGTAATCAAAGGGTGATGAAGTGATTTCCATAGGTAGTACAAGTATTATTATCCCCATTTTCCACATGAAAAAACTGAGCCTTAGAGAATCTAAGTGACTTTTCCAAGGTCACATCTGGCTAAGTACTGAGGGCTAGTACTGAAAACCAAATCCTTTACTTCTAAGTAGTTTTGTTCCCACTGTATTCTGCTATGGTATTTCCAGTTCCAAATGCAAAAGGTCTTATTTCTGGGGCTTTAGCCCCTAAAATTTTACTAAGAAGGATATTCTTAAGATTATGAAAAACCTCTCAATTAATTTATTCTTTGTAATAATAATAATCATAATAATAAGAATAACCTAAATTTTACCCTAGTAGGATTATTTTTAAGTAGACTGGCATAAAAAAAAATCTTTGTTTATTGCTCTTTAAAGGAATTTAAACAACTGAAATATGATTATTTTAATGAGCATAAGTCGGAAATTGACCCACCACAAATCCTACAGTTACCAAAAAGTAATTGATTCATGAGAGACCTTCACGTAATATAGAAAGTAGATTTAAAAAGGAATGACACAGGTGTTTACCAGGTGGGGAAAGAAAGGAGTGAATCATATTTATTCCCCAACTATGGCTTGAAAGGCTCTGCACATTATCAAGAAAATGAGAAATTTACATTCTTCCCTGTCTTCCCATAGGACCTGTGGTTAATGATCTACTTTGGAGAGAGTCAACTGTCTGCTGACAAAATACCCACAAAGAAGAAAGACTCTTGCCCATTTGGGAGGTACTATCTGAAGTGGTTTGGCTCATTTCCTGGCCCATTTCCAAACACGGTATTACTTTTGATCTTCTAGAGCTACTCAATGCATGAAAAGAAAAATAAATCTAATTTTAAGAAGTAAAAATAAAAGCAAACAGAGAATAGAGGGAAGCAGACTGAAGACCTGAACAGTTCTACCTTCCTTGAATTTGTGGCAGAATGTTCTAGAACAGATTCCTATCTGTTATCATCTTAAAAGGGAAAGTGAGTGTTTTGTAAAAAGTCTTAAATAGAAAAAACTAGTAAATATTGGACCTCATTCATTTAAAAGCTGTGCTCCATCTAGTTTGGTGTCTAAGTGGTGGAAAAAATAAGTATTTATTTGGAAAGTTTAGAGATTTTGCTTGATTTGGAGGTGGGGAAGAGAGATGAGGGGAATTAAAGGGGACCTGAAAGGGGAAAGAGAGGCCCAGATGTCTTGACACATTCTTAATTAAGAGCAACCGATACCACTTGACCTTTAGGCAAGTCTTCACCACTGAGTCCTCCTCCCACAAAATTCAGGTGTGAATATTAAAATAACTTGTTATTTAACTGCAGAAATAAAAGCAGTAACAGTAATCAATTTTGTTCTTTATCAATGCCAGGTTTTACCTCACGTGAACTTTTCTTTTTTTGGCATTGTGGCGATTTTATGAAAAAGGTAAGAATAAAATTGTCTCCAAAGACAAAATAGACTTAACTGATTGCAATTGCAAAAGTATCTGTACAGAACCATCCAGAAAGACGTTAAACCCTCTGGCCCCCTCCTACTCATCTGTTGGTTGGTCACATGATGAGGCCATAATGGGGACATATCATAGTAGAGTCAGAAGAAAAGTGGAATATATGGCTGAAAATCCTGACTCTGCTGTATACCACTTTTGTGACTTTGGCTAAATTATTTAAACTTTGGGCCCTAGTTCCTCATCCATAGAATGAGAGGGTTGGAATAGATAGTCTCTAAAATAGTGTCTTCTAGCCCTAATGTAGGTTCCTTTGGATCCTGCAACCCAATAGATAAAAGGATACCATTCATACCTGGTGGGTTTTGTTCCAGTAGACCTGGGACCTTGTGGATATAGATGTTTTCTGCAGTGACCCACCCATGTCTGACTTTTGCCTATGTCCTCCTCTAGGTTTGCCACAGGGCTCAAGTCTATGTGCTGGAACACTTCCTTGCCTTTTCTTGATATCATGATGTCAATGATGGGACCAGCCATTGAGGTCCCAGTCTTTAGAGTATGCTAAGATTTGTCCTGGCTGGTGGGTTATTCTGAGCATGCTCTAAGGACTTGGTCCTCATTGGCTCACTTTTCCCTTTCCTCCCTACAATGGAATGCCAATGGGGCAGACAGGCTGTTCCTCAGTTCTACCTTGATCTCCATACATGACTGGCCAATCATTCTGATCCTACATTTCTTTGGTGAAACCCTTAGTTTACCCCACTTTGTTTGCAAATTATCTGTTGTAATATATTGCAGTCTACCTGTAAAATTCTTCATTGCTCCTCTGCGTGACCCTTAACTACAATTCATTCAAGACCATAATATTCCATGACTAAAAAAAAAGAATAGGCCTCTGTTTCAGGACAAACTTGTAGTCTTTAAAATCAATGCACAATTTCCTGGAGGCAAGCAAACCGTAGCATAAAAATTCGTATTTTGTGACAAGGCTTTAGTAACTGTGATCAGAACGCCTGTAAACATAGATCCAGACACGTCTCAGGAATGAACTCTGTTTGTAAGTATATGGGGTAGTAGATAGGACACCTGAGCCAAGCAAGTGACTTAACCTCTTTATGCCTAAGAAAATTGGATTCATTGGTCTCTAAGTTCTCTTCCAACTCTAAATCTTTTCCTTTTATGCTATAGACAATAGAAGTAAGCTAGAGCAAGAAATTTAGGAGACAGTGTGAGATAGTGAGGAGGAGTTGTTCACTCCGTTTCAGTTGTCTCTGATTCTTTGTAACCCCATTTGGAGTATTCTTGGCAAAGACACTGGAATGTTTGCCATGTCTTCTCTAGCTCATTTTACAGATAAGGAAACTGAGCCAAACAGGGTTAAGTGACTTGTCCAGGGTCACACATCTAATAAGTGCCTGAGGCCAGATTTGAACTCAGGAAAGTAAGTCTGCCTGACTCCAGATCCAGCACTCTATACAACTGCCTGCCCCAAAGAGGAAGGGAGGGACAAATAAACATCCTCTGGATTTGAAATCAGGGGACTAGGATTCTAATTCTGGTTTTACTACTTATTACCTGTTTAATATTAGGAAGTTCTTCAATGTCTTGGGCCTTGAATTTCCTCATCTGTAAAAATGAAGAGGTTGTTCTGCATGGTCTTTCATGTCCCTTAGAAGTTCTATGACCTAGGAGAGGAAACATTGTAATTTAAAAAAAAACAACAGTGTTACACAAGAGCCTTGGTTGGAAATTTTGTACCAAATTCAGTAGAGAAAACAGCATAAAAAGGGCTCATAAGATAGCAGCCTGGAGTGGTATACTGTGGGAACTAGCACAATCTGTCCCTTCCCTTTCTTCCCCTGTCCCAGTTAATCCCTTTCCCCTACCAGTATAGCCATCCATTATCTTTTTTCTCCAATGAAGTAAAATGCAGGTGGTATATCTGCTAAAACAAATGGAACTCCCATATCTTTTTAATAGATGTGAAAAAAGTTCTCTGTAAAAATTCCAGGGCCACTATCTATGTAAAAGTTTCAGATTTTCTCCTTTTCCTGGGAAAATCATGCTCCTTCTTTTTTTTCTTTTTTCTACTTCTTTGTGATCAGACCTCTTCCAGCTTTGAATTTTAAGACCCAGTGATCTGTTAATATATGATCCTAAAGTGTTAAGAAATGTCATTTGAAATAGAAAGATAGACTAAAAATTCTAGGCCTCCCAATGAGAAGCCAGCTTCACTCAGTGATGGAAGGGGAAGAGAAGTCACATGACAGTAACTAGTATAGCAAATGCTCAGTGTAAACAGAAAAGTGCCAGATTTGAAGTCAAAGGACCTGATCGCAAATCCTAGCTGTGTTACATCATAACTGCGATCTTGGGCAAGCAACTTAAATGTCCTGTATGTCCGTTTTCTTCTACGGAAAAGGAGTATTAGATGACCTCTAAGGTCCCTTCCAGCTCTAAAATATGTTTCTTATGATTGTTGGAGAAATGATAAAAATAGATGGAAATTCTGGAATGTCTATTTAACTCTTTAGAGTGATGCCAATGAAGTCATAGCTTCATCTTTATGTGAATTTAGCTCTGTTCTATGGGTAAAGGACATATCCCTAACCTTAGCTTATGTGCTTTGCTTAAGTCATTCCTTATACCTAGAATGCCTTCTCTCTTTCCACCTTCCACAGCCCAGATACCAGTGTCACCTCCTGCATGAAGCTTTCCTGGCTTCTTCTCCTACCATTGAGGGAGATGTGATCTTGCCCTCCTTTCACCTCACACAGAATTTGTTTGAATCTTGTATAGTTATCATAGCACTACAATACAATTTATTACTGCACTATATTTTATAGGGCAGCTAGAGGAACATTGGATAGTGTGCTAGGCCTGGAGTCAGAAAGATTCATTTTGGCAATTTCAAATCTAGTCTCAGACACTTACTAGCTGTGTGACCCTGGGCAAGTCACTTAACCCATTTGCCTCAGTTTCCTGATCTGTAAAATGAGCTGGAGAAGGGAATGGCAAACTACTTCAGTATCATTGTCAAGAAGAGTCCAAATAGGGTTAGGAGGAGTCTGACACAACTGAAAATGACTGAACAAAGCCAAACAGGAAGCCATTCCCACAACTTTATTAATTCTAGTGCCTCCTCTGTCATAATTGTTTTCTATTTATCCTGTATATAGCTTGATTGCACTACTTGATTTTTGCTTATTATCTCCTCCATTGGACTGTGAGCCCCTTGAGGGCAGGGACTGTCTTTTGATTGTATCCCTAGAGCTTAGCACAGTGCCTACTGCTTAATATCCTCTAGAAAGTGAACTCTTAGAAGATTAGGACTTTTTTTTCTTTGCTTTGTCTTTACATCCCCAGCACCTAGCACCATGCTTGCTTACAAATAGTAGATGCCCCAGTAGGTCACATTTTAATGAATGAATTGTACTTCTGAAAGGATAGCTAAAAGTTCATTCCTGTATTTGGCTGTGAATCAGCAATATAATATACCTCCCTGCAGACTGTTTTCATCAGAACCTCAGTGGCATAAAGGATGGGAAAGAGGTGGACTGAAGGTTATCTCTCCTGGCCTATTCTGTCTGCATCTATAACTGGACACTCCTAATCTGAAGTTCTGAAAGTGGGTTCAGCACTTAAACATTGTCTCACAGAAGAAATAACCACTATTTAAAAAAAAAAAAAGATTAGGGAGGGAATCCCACAGAAACCAGTGTATTGAAATCTTGAGTTGTGGGTTTAATAATCACAAGAAGAATGGTAGTGTGGGGTGGTACAAAGATTGCTCCCTCAGCTGTCAACCAGAAGAGCTGGATTGGAATCCCTGCTCTGTTTCTTAGAGGACCTTGAAGCAAACCAAATAGTCTCTTAATTTTATCTTATGTAAAATGGATAGAAAATGGACTGGACTAAATCTATCATTTCATTTCCATAGGGAACTCCCAATGGGGAAAGTCCCTATAAAAATGCAGATTGGCACCTACTTTGCACTTTAAAATCTTAGTTGCCTGGGGCACTGAAAGGTTAAGGGACTCGCCCAAATTCACCCAGTTAGTATGTGTCAGAGTTGCAAATTAAGGTCTGCCTGGAAGGATCTTAAGTATGCTAAGGACCTTGCTAGGCTATTGAGAGGAAAACATGTAAAGTTTCTGTTGTTATTTGGTTCATTCTAAGTTGTAAATTTGATATGCTAGTTTATATCGGATGAAGTGGTCCTAAGCATTAGACTTGGAAGGTAGATAAAATGGTGGAGTAATTTGGAAGAAGGAATTCCACAAATTAGCATGGAATTATTATTTATTTTTAACAATTTCTCAAACTATTTCAAGCATTAACAAACTATAGATCTAGCCTAAAAGTAATTGTTGCAGCTGTGTAGAATAAAAGTTACTACCCCAAAGCTTGATTTCTTCAAGGCATAAAATATATTACAGAGAGAAAATGGAATTTTTCCATAAAACCTGGTTGTCATCACAAAATGATTTAAAGTACATGTTTTCATCGAACTAAGGTGTATGTTTTATTTAAAAAATGAAGAACTGGAGGAATATTAAAAGATATGGTCAACTACAGAGATTTAGTAGAAAACATAAAAGGGAAAAATATATGTATGAAAAGTGTTAGTGACAAGTAGCAAAAATTTATTTAGAAATACCATTGTCACAGAGAATTTTAAAAATATTTGTCATGGGAGAGGATTCTGGAAAGATGGTGGAGTAGGTCAGAAAATTTCAAGCTCTCAATTCCTCCATGAAAGAAATAAAACAGTGCCTCTGGCCAAACATAGAGCAGTGAAAACAAATAAGAATAGGGCAGAAGAGGGGTCCTCCGGGACAATTGGAGAAGATCTGAAGAAAAATTCTGGACAAGATTTCCTCCAGGTGAAGAATAAAAACCTCCAGGCTAGGGTCCACTTCAACAATTTCAAGCTGCTTAAACAACTAGCTGCAAGCCCTGGGGTTAGCTGCTTTGGGAGGCTGCCTCGGCCTCAGTCACAGGAACTTTTACCTCCAAGACAGTAAAGGAAGTTGGGTGTCTGAGCTGAAAAAGATAGAAGGAACCTCTTCTGACAAGGAACACCAGACCCAGCTGTGCTGTGGAGACAAGGTGGGGGCAAGAAAGAACCAGCACAGGCCTGGTGAGTGCAGAAGCAGTGGGGTGGGGATGCCTCTACTGTGGGCACTTACAGGAGGCTGGAGGTTTTGGTTTGAGTTCAAGGTCAGAAGGGTGACCTGAAGAGGATTAGAGGCACCATCTCCCAGGACTAGAGGTGATTATAAAAACTAAATTACTACAAAAAAAAATTCACAGGCAAAGGAGGAAGAATCCAACCATAGAGAGCTATTATGGGAGTAAAGAAAATTGGGGTTCATCTTCAGAGGAGGATACCGAAGCAAGGAAATCCTCTTCTACCCCAAAGAGTAATGTCAAATGGTCACCTTCCTAAAAAAGAAATCATTGAAGAACTTAAAAAAGATTTTAAAAATCGAATGAGAGAGATTGAGGGAAAACTCAAAAGAAAAACAAGAATAATACAAGAAAAACAAGAAGATTATGAAAAGAAAATCAACCAATTGGAAAAGGAGATCCAGAATCTTAAAGAAGAAAATGACACCTTGAAAATCAGAATTGGGCAAGCCAATGAAGTTATGAGATGAAGAAATAAAAAAGTATATGTATAAAGAATGAAAAAATAGAAGAGAATGTGAAATATCTCATAAGAAAAACAATGGATCTAGAGAACAGATCAAAAAGAGATAACATAAGAATAATTGGACTACCTGAAAGTTGTGATAAAAAAAGAAAAGAATCTTGATACAATAATACAAGAAAGAGATAATTATCCTAAAGCATTAGAACAAGAGGGGAAAGTAGAAATAGAAAAAAATCCACTGATCACCACCTGAAAGAGATTCTACGAGGAAAACTCACAGGATTATTATAGTTAAATTTCAAAATCCCCAGATCAAGGACAAAATATTATGAACAACAAGAAAAAAAAATTTACATACGGTGGTACCACAATTAGAATCATACAAGACCTAGCAGTGGTGACACTAAAAGATTGCAGGTTTTGGAATGCTGTATATGAAAGAACAAAAAAATTGGGCTTCCTGCTAAAAATATTATATCCAGCAAAGCTAAGCATAATTCTAAACAACAACAACAACAAAATCGACATTTGATCAATTGTCAGACTTTCAGGTCTTTGTTTAAAAAAAATCCTGAACGCAATAGAAGATTTAACACATAAGAGCCAACAGAAATATAAGGTATATACCAATGACCAATTACAATGAACTAAATAAGGATAGAATGTTAACCTTTTATGTATGAAAATATAAAATCTATGTCTAATATAAATCTATGTTACTAGTAATTAGGTAACTTATAAGAAAGTTTGGGGTAGACCTGAGCATGACATGACTTCAAAAAGTAAAACCATTCAAGTACAGCTAAAAGAGTAATTATCTTTTACAAATGAGGTACAAGAGGAAGAACCAATACAGAGGAATTAGATGGGGAGGGAGGTGTTAGTTCTGGAAACCTATTCTCAATGGGAATGGGTTTAAGAAGTGAAAATATATACATTTAGAAGAGTATAAAAGTCTTCTAAATTTAGAAAGAAATAAAACTCTAATGGGATAGGGAGGGGGGAAAGGATAAAGGATGGAAGAGGGGAGGGTGTGGGAATAGATTATGAGGGGAATATAAAAGGGGTTTAGATTTAGGGAAATGGGAGGATAAGGAAGGGATTTTTGGACTGGGGGTAGGTTAATTAATAGGAGGGTAAAGTAGCAGGTAGAAGTAAAGTAGAGGAGTTAGGAGAGAGAGGAAAAATAAAGAGACATGCACAAACATAAAAACAAAGATTATGAGTAGAATCTCTTAGGGAAAGTATACATATATGTATGTATATATGTGTGTGTGTTTGTGTGTGTGTGTGTGTGTGTGTGTGTGTGTAAGTGTACATATGTATCAATACCTATATATAAATATATCCAATGCTCAATTGTAGCCTTGGGGTGGTGAGGAGGGGGGAAGGAGGGGGGAAAAAAAGAACAAAGTAAAAATTGTACAGCAGAGAACAAAAGGAAACCTACAAGGAAGCAAAGAAAAGATGGGCAGCTTTCAACATAATAAACAGTATTTAATATATAGGCTTTCTTGAAATGAAAAGCTATTGCTGTATAATTTGAATCCTCTCCTATGTTCTGCTGTACACATGACATTTTTTTGTTTTTTCTTATTTTATATTTAATTTTACAATGTTTCTTTTTCTTTTCTTATTATGTATTTAAATTTTATCATTTGTCTAAAAGAGAAAAAAAAGAAAAAACGTATTTGTCATGCCATATGAGATAACCAAATATCCCATTAAATGATGCTTCTTATTGCTGTGGGACAAAAAACAAAAACAAAAAACCCACACACAAAATATAAACCCAAACCCAAATGTTAAATGCATCCTTTGCCTCTCCAAAAAGTACCTGTGAGCCATCCTTACATTTCATTGCCAATCACTCCTTTCTTCTGGTTTCATTTATAGCAATAATGCCAACATTGATATGATTGAGGTGGTATAGTAGGATGTCCAATTGTTGGATAAAGTTTACATGGTCCAATATGTCTACACATCTCCATGGGTAAATGCCTCAAAAAAGTCATTTATATTTGGTGTCTCCATTTCCTCTCATCTCACTCTCTCTAAACAATCTCTTTGTAATCAGGTTTCTGTTCTCATCTTTCAACTGAAACTGCTCTCTCTAAAGTTACCAAGGATCCAAATGCCAAAGCTAACAGCCTTTTCTCACTACTGATCCTTCTTGACCTCTCTGCAGTATTTGACATATTTGATCATTATCTCCTGAATACTCTCTCCTCTTTAGGTTTTTGCTATCACTGCTCTTTCCTGGCACTTCTAGCCCTACAATGACCATCCAGTCTCTTTTGCTGGTTCTTCATTCATATCATGCCCACTATCTGTGGGTGTTTCGCCAAGGTGCTGTGTTTGGCCCTATTCTCTTTGTACTGTGTAATACCTTACTTGGTGGTTTTATCATACACCATGGGTTCAATTATCATCTCTGTGCAGATGATTCCCAGATTTATATATACAATCCTAGTTATACATCTCCAACTGTCTCTTGAATGTACTGTAGGCATCTTAAATTCAACACACCCAAAACAAAACTCATTGTCTTTTGCCATCAAGTTCTCCCCATTTCCAAAACTCCCTATTACTCTTAAAAACACCACAATCTTCCCAGTCACCCAGGCTGACAAACTCAGCGCCATACTCCAACTCCTCATTCTCCCTACATTTCCAATCATTTGCCAAATCCCGTTTCTATCTTCATATCATTTCTTGTAAATATCCTCTTCTTTCTTCTCCTAGAGCCACAATCATAGTTCAGGCCCTCCTCACCTCTCCCTTCTAAATGAGCCAGTCTCTCTACCTCCCCCGAATCCATTTTCCAACTCAATTCTAAAGTGCTTTTTCTAAAATGTATGTCTACTCATGTCACTTTCCCATCCCCACCCCTCAATGAGATCATCCAACCCAACTTTGTCAATTTATAGGAGGTAATTGAAGAGAGAAAGATTAAATAATCTGTCAAAAATCATACAAGTTATATATAGCAGAACTAGGATTCAAATCCTGATATTCTAAATCCAGTTCTCTTTCTACCATACCAGTATCAGAATCATAAACTTGTTTTCTAAATCAACCACTGTTCTGATAGTTGTGGACTTCAACAGATACTCTGACCTCCCACTCAACTCTCATGACCTATATACCTTCTCTTTTGCTTAGTCAGTAAGGACATTCATATCTTAGATCTTGTCATCACTAATAACTTTGCCACCTCCATCATTCTGGACTCAGAATTTCCCCTATAGTAATAATCTGTTATATTAATTGCCTCTGTTAACATTCTCCTGTCTTTCCATCCATATCTCTGCCCTACTCTTTCTAGAACTATTTTTTGTCTTTCTTTTCCCTGCCCCCATCACCATTGCTGTGGAATTACTTTCTTCTGTTCACAGTCTTGACCCTTCCTTTGACTGTTTCATCTGTATACCATCACTTATGCTTCTCCCTTCTTGTCCTCATTCATTCCCTCACAGTCCAAGACCCTGGATCATACTATTATCTTTCTCCCTTGCTTTTACTACTGATCTATGGAACACCATTTTAGAAAATCAAAGCGTCATTTAAACACAGATCCATTAACATTCATGTTTTCTAATCCCAGAGGGTCTCCCCTGGCAGTATGATTAACATATTTGTTCTTCATTGATTGACTTGCCATATCACTCCCCTTAGTAGCTGGTCCCAGTATTCTTTTCTCCTCCAAAGTCCAGTGCCTCCTGAAACCCAATCTTCAATTAGATGCTCTCATCACCTATTTTACTAAGAAAATAGTAGATATCCACTGTGATATCTTTCTTCCAGCTCACGCTATACCTGTAAACACTCTTTATCTTCACCCAGACTTTCTTCCTTTACTCCTGTCTCTGAGGAAAGGGTGTCCTTTCTTGCTAAGATCAATCCCTCTGACTGCCTCAATCTCATCTCTCACAGAACATAAATTTAGAACTGGGAGGAACCTTGGAGTTCATCTATGCCAACCTCATTTTGATGATTAGAAAACAGAGGCCCAGAGATGTCAAATGACTCATAAGTGGCAAAGCAGAGATTTGAACCTAGGTTGTTTAAGTCCCAGTCTAAGATTCTTTTCACTCTCCCACAATACCCTATTCCCTCTCATTTTCTTCAGGAGTTGGTCCCTTTGATGATTCTCATTCTCTTTCATCTTCAGTCTTTCCTTATCTACTGGCTTTTTCCTTGCTGCCTGTAAGCACATCCAATTCTGCATAGTCCTGTAAAAGGCTCACTTGATCCTGACATCTCTTCAAGCTATTATCCAGTATCCTTCTCTCCTTTCACTGACAAACTCCTACAAAAACAAATCATCTACACTCACCATCTCCATTCCTCAAGATTTATTTCTCAGTACCTTACAAATGGGTTTTTTAACTCCCCACTTGACTGAAGCCATTCTAAGACTACTAACAATTTTTTAAATTGCTAAATCTAATGGCCTTTTCTCAATCTTGACTTCTCTGCAGCTTTTGATACTATAAACTACTTCCTTCTCCATTAGACTATCTTCTCCCTTTGTTTTTCTTATACATCTCTATCTTGGCACTTCTAATATTTGACAACTAATTCTCAATCTCCTTTGCTAAATCTTAAACCATTTATTTTTTTCCTTAGTGTGGGTGTTTCCTAAGACTTTTTCTAGGCTCTCTTCTCTTTTTTCCCTTTAAATTAACTCTCTCAGTTCTCCCATGGGTTCAATACCATCTCAAAGGAGATGACTCCCAAGTCTATACAGACCTAATCTTTATTCTCAGCTCCAGCCATGAATCGTTAACTATTTGCTGGATGTCTTTACTGGCATCTCAAATTCAACATGATCAAAACAATACTAATTATCTCTGTCCCTAAATCCACCTCTACTCCAAATTTCTTTGTTTCTCTTGAGAATACCAACATCCTTCTACTCTACCCAGCCTGGCAATTTTGTAGCTAATCTTGATTCCACCCTCCCAATAAATTATCAATTCTCTCAATCATCTTCTCTCTATTCACATAGCCACTACCCTAGTTCAGGTCCTTATCATTTTTCATCTGGACCTCTGTAACACTCTCCCAACCAACCTGGCTGCTTCTACATCTCTCCACTTCTCCACATGGCTGGTAAAATAATCTTCTTCATCTGACCATGTCAATCTTTTTCCTCAAAAATTTTGGTGACCATTTCCTAGAGGACAAAATGGAAATTCCTTAGCTTGTTTCATAGGAACAACATCTACGCCATGCAGCCAGGACTATTTACTTTTTTCTATAAAATCTAATGAAATCATCCTCGAAACTTAATTGGTCCAAAGAACCAACTGACATAGTTTTCTGGTCGCCTAAGTTACATAAGCACAGTGCAAGACGAATCAGCTCACTCCTTAGGCTTGACTGATGCTGTTGAACAGCATCCTGGCTTAAAAGCAAAGAAAAGGAAGTTGTGCACAACTGAGAGAGCTGCCCTATTCTTACTAAATAGCCTTCCCCTGCTATCATTAAATAGCAAATTTCTTTGTTGGATGCTGGATAACCTATGAGTAATTTCCTTCCCATACTGAGCCAAACCACTTAATCAACTTGAGTCAAACCTTGCCTAGAAAAAGTTTGTTATTTAAGGTTATCCTGAGTCTGGCTCCAGTCTACCTTTACAGCTACTCTTCTTTCTTTCATGCTACTCTTCTTCATATTCTAATCTAACTGGCTCTAGTTATCCATAACCTTGATAGTTTAGCTCCCACCTCCATGTATATACACAGGATTTTCCCCGAGTATGAAACACTTCTCAAAATCTCATCTTCCTTTAAGACTAAACTTAGGTGTCATAGTTGCCAAGAAACTGCCCCTATTTTGTCTAGTGGTGGGGGCCCTCTCTCTCTTTCTTGCATTTTCTTAAGATTATACTTATATTCTTATAAAGTTTATATATATTTCTTAAGATTATCCTTATATTCTTAAGATTATACTTTTATATATATACACACTTTTACACTTACATTGTATATATATGTATATATGATTGTGTATACATATACGTATGTGTATACACACACACACACACACACACACAGAGACAGAGACAGAAAGAGAGAGAGAGATCAGTCTCTCCCCCTCACTTCCCTCTCCTTTTCTCTCTCTCTCTCTCTCTCTCTCTTCCCCCCCTCCCCTCCCCTCCCCTCCCCTCCGCTATGTCTTTGCATCCCTGGTACCTGGCAAACTGCTTTGAACATAGTAATATACTTTGCACATTAAATAGTGCTCTTCATTTGTTTAATTGCTTAAATGAAAACTTTCTTGGTAACTTTCACTATAGTTTGGGCCAGGATTGAGAAGGGACCTTAGTTGCCTCTAGAATCTGTTGCCCTATAGTCTGATAACTATTTTTTAGGAAGAATCTTTGAGGACACCAATTCTGTAGCAGAATCACAGAATTTGAGAGTTAGAAGGAACCTCACCAGACATTTAGTTCACACCATATACAATAAGAATCCCTTCTAGAATATATTCAAAAAATTGTCCTCCAGACTATTCTTGAAGATCTCCAAGGAAGGAGAACCCATCTCCTTTCTAGGTAGACCATTCCACTTATGGTCAACTCTAATTGTTAGGCAACTGGATGACACAGTGGATAGAGCATTATGCTTGAAATCAGAAACACATCCTCATGAGTTCAAATCCAGCTTCACACACTTACTGGCTGTGTGGCCCTGGGCAAGTCACTTAACCCTCTCTGTCTCAGTTTCTCATCCCTAAAATGAGCTGGAGAAAGAAATGGCAAACCACTCCAGTATCTCTGCCAAGAAAACCCCAAATGGGGTCCCAAAGATTTGGAAATGACTGAACAACAAAATTGTTAGGAAGTTTTGTTTGCTTGTTTGTTTTTCCATGTATGGTAACTGGTTGAATTAGTGGCTTCCTGCTCCTTCATTGAACTACCACATTACCACATTAAAACAAAATAGATATTATCTGTGCTTGTAAAGAAGAAAAGATCTGGGAAATTATTCCATTTGCAATTTATTCTTTCATCTAAATGAGAAAATGCCACTTGAAAGACCCAGATTACCCTTGCAGAGCGATGAGGCACATGGGCATGTCTTATAACTAGAGAAATAGCAGCAATGAAAGGTTAAATGATTTCCTGTTTCAGAAGAAAATGTCTATAACTGAAAGAAGAAATCCTAAAGCTATGTAACCTATTCTTTGATTAGATGGAAAATGAGCAGATTCTGGATGGGCCAAATGCTATACTCAATCTCTCATACTTTACTTCTATGACTAGTGCTTGTCAGTATCTGAGGACAGACTTTGGCTCACAATGAATAACCCATTTTATATCATTCTGTTTCTACTTTTTCTGCTAACACTGACAATGTAGTATTGTCAAGTGAAATCTCTTTTAGTGGTTTTATCTCTGCCATAAATACCCACTGAGGGCTGAAACCAGGCAAATAAGACTATATTCACATTTTATTTTTCCCATGGACTTCATTGGGAGTACTTAAATGTCAATTCCAAAAACAACCATAAGTCAAATGATCAAAAAGTTGCACAAGTATGGTTTCTATTTGTGTATCTGTTCTGTGCTTGGCAGGTTGTATCTAAGATGGTCTTTAGGCTAGCCAAAACAACAAAAAACCCTAAATTCTATTTAGGCAGGGGATAATTCAATGATTAGATATTGTGCATTAGGCAAATCACAAAAGGCAAAGTTCCCATAATGCCCGACGGTGAGCATTTCTCAATCTTAATTACAGTTCCTGGATGAGCATTGCTTTCATACACACAGATAGCATTGAGTAGGGAAACAAGCACAGTGCTGGGAACCACAAGATTTAAATTTTCTTCCCAACTCTGCTATTATTAATTAACTATGTAACTTTGGACAAGTCATGTCAACACTGCATTCCAAAAAATCTGACATATATACTGCTCCCCACATACATTCCACCACCCATATCTGTGGCTTTGCCTAGACTATGTCTGCCATGCCTGGAATTCACTTTCTCCTCATCTGTTTATGATATAATCCCATAATCTCTAGCTTCATTCAAAACTCAACTCAAGGTCCACTTCCTTCAGGAAGCTTAGCCTGATGTTCTCATTTGCTTATGTCCTCCTCTAAGAAATTACTTGCATATATTTAACTTTCTATGTATATGTTGTTTCCCACAATATAATACAAGTTCCTTGAAACTAGGAACTGCTTCATGTTCTTCTTTGTAGCACAATATCTGATACGCATTAGGTTCTTAATTAATTCTTGAATTGAATAAATGAATTTATGGCTTTTGAGATTTCTCCATGTCTGATCCAGGCTTTGAATCCTAGATCTCTTGGCTTAGGTCTCTTCACAGGTTATTGTTTGATCCACAACTATTGCCTCTAATCCAATGCCCTGGTCTTGAAATATCTAGATGTCTTGAATTTCTTCATGGGTCAGTAGTTGTCATTTCAGATAGAGTGCCAGACTTGGAATGAAGAAGACCCTGGCTTTAAATCTTACCTCAGACAGGATCTGAGTACCCTTGGAAAAATGTTTGTTAAGTTGAATTGAAGGCTGCTCCTCTCCTAACATAAAGATTGATTGCAAAAATTTATCCTGGAATTGATTACATGCCTCAATTCTCTTTCAATAATACTTCCATTTGCTGTATGGTGATGACAGCTTCCTTATGAGTAGGGGATATTTTTATCACCCTATCATGCCTTTAACGCAGGGGATGGAGCCAATAGAAGTAGAAATCCCCTGAGAGGTAACCTGGACTTTTCATGCTTTTATTCTCTCCCATGAAAGGGTTGCACTTTTAAGTTATTTCATTACAAGCTAAGGGAACTAGGGCTCTTACAAAACATCCCTCTTATCTAGAGAGCTGAAGAGTTAAGAAACATGTAACAAGTGCTTGTGCAAAATGGCCCCATCTTACCTATATTCCTATTTGGAGATCTCTAGGAGAAGCTGTCCTTAGCCAAGACAACAGTAGGAAACAAGTATATCTTATAATAAGACAAAAATATCTTGAGGATAATGTTCTCACATTTGGGGTGTACTTAAAATCATCAGGATGATTTTAAAAAATTATTCCTGAGGTCCATTGAGACATTGTTTAAAGGTCTTTAAAAGCTAGCATCTATGTATTGCTTTAAGGCTTGCAAAACACTTTACAAATATCTCATTTGATCCTTATAACTCCAAGAGGTAGGTACTAGTATTGTCCCCATTTTACAGATGAAGAAAATGAGGCAGATAGAAGTTAAATGACTTGCCCAGAGTCACATAGGGTCTTCCTGATTTCAGATTCCAGTGTATATAGATAGATGTAGATATAGATATACATACTGCATATATATAACATATATGTGTATATATAGTATGTGTATGTATGTTTATATATATAGTATATATACTGATATATATGTGTGTATATATATACACACATATATATCAGTATGTTAGTGACCATTAATATGAGAGGACAGAGATTCAGAAGACATGGTGAAGATGTTTTTTTTTTTTTGACCCTCAATCTATTACAGTAAGGAAGCCTGAAGAAGATTTCAGTTTTGAACTTGCCTACCAGCAGCCACTCATTTTCTATATGGCGAGTTTAGAAATAGGGGGAAAAAGCAAAACTAGGGTATGAGGAAAACTGTACTTGTGAAGATGAGAGCCTGATAAATTCTATTATGCACATATATACATATATATATATACACACATATGTATATATATGTATACACATACATAGATAACAGGCATGTATGTGTGTGGGGAAAGATGATATATGCCTGTTAAACTCCATACAGAGAAGATATGAAAGGGGATATGGCAAACAGCAACAACAAAATTCACTTAGAATCAATATGATTTCATATTTCCATGAGTTGAAAATATGAAAAAAGACACTTTAACACACGCATACCATACATACACATTAAAGCTGTGTTTAAATCCCAAAATGTCATAGGAACAGACTTTGAGCTAACTGGATTTGGACTGGATAATAGCAGTAAATTATCCTCCCTGGGTTTCAGTTTCTTCATCTGTAAAATTAGATGGTTAGACAAGATGGCCTCTTGACATTCATTCTATCTCTGAATCTATGATCTAATGATCCCATAAGAACAGAGATCATTGGAAAGAACTTACCTGTCTTTAAAATGCACAAGTACAGGTCTATCCTAAGATGTAAATATCACTGGGGATCTTCTGTGCTATATCCTGGTATTCTATAAAACTAGAACATATAATTTAGTACTTAAATTACATAGGATGAAATTAACCTTTAATTGTTTAATATGTATAAATCTTACCTGTTCAAAAAGATCCAAAGTTCCTGGAAGGTAGGGACTATTTGTTAAACTTTTTTGTACTTTATTGAATATGGACAGCATCTTCTGATAAGTAGAACTCTAGAACTGTGCTGGAATTATGCCCCAGGGGGCAAAATAACCACTCCCTCCTCTCCTAGCAAAATGCTCATTCTTCTAGTGCCATGATCTTGGCTGACTGGCAGAATTTCAATCTTGTGGTCTTTTCCCAACAATCATCTTCTAGACCTGTCTGATACATTTGATCCTAGTGACTTTCTCCTATTGAATAGTTGCTTCTTTATGAGCTTTTATGACATGACTCTTTGTAAGTTTTTCTGTCTACCTGTTCCTTCTCTTTCAATTTTCATTCCTAATTCATCATCCATATCCTACTTCCTAATTTTGGGCATTGCCCAAGGTTTTATTCTGGGTTCCCTACTATATTTTCTCTTCACTTTCTTTCTTGGTGACCTCATTGGCTCCCATGGAGTCTAAATGATGGAATCCCTCCAACATGGCATTGGATTTAATTATCAACTCTATGTTGGTGACTTGCAGATGTCTGTATGTATATAATCTTATATATTATGTATAATTAAATATAAATTCTATAAACAATACATATATGTAATATATACATTATTGAAATAACATATACAATATATACGTGCCTGTTGGACACCTCAAAGTCAATATGTCCAAAACTAAACTCATTAGCTCACCTCCCCCCAAAAAAATTCTGTAAAAGTTACCATCATTCTCCCAGTTTTATAATCTTGGCAATATCATCAATTCCTTATTCTCTTTTATACACATATACAATCACCTGACAAATCTTTCCATTTATTACACCAATTCCCTTCTCTCTACTCACAAACCAGTCACCTTACTTTAGGCCCTTATTACTTCTTGCCTAGATTACTACAGCAGCCTCCTAATTGATCTCCTGCTTCAAGTCTCTCCTCATCTTTATAAAGTCCATCTTTATAAAGCTGCTAGTGCGTTTCTTTGGGTGCAGATCTGGCCATGACACTTCCCTACTCAACTAACACCAGTAGGTTCCTATTGCCTCTGGGAGAAAATATAAATTCCTCTGTTTATTTTTTAAAGCTCTATATAATGGGGCAACCAGGTGTTGTAGTGGATAGAGCACCAGCCCTGAGGTCAGGAGGACCTGAGTTCAAATCAGACCTCGGACCCATCACTTGATACTTACTAACTGTGTGACCCTGGCCAAGTCACTTGACCCCAATTGCCTAAAAAGAAAAAAAAAATAAAGCTCTGTATAAACTGGTCCTCAACCTACCTTTCTGGTCCCACTGGACTTTATTCCTACAATCTGCAATTCAGCTAAATTGGAATTCTCAGTGCCTCTCAAATGGAACAGTCTCATTTCCATCTCTGTACCTCTACAGTGGCTATCTCTCATGCCTGCAATGCCCTCTCTCTTCACCCCACCTCAGAAAAGCCCTCTCTTCCTTCAAGTTACAGCTAAAGCACCATCTTCGACATGAAGCCTTTCCTGATGCCACCCGAACTACCTTGAATTTAACTAGTTTGCATTTATTCTTTTTAGGTTTATGTTATATATACTTATATACACATATATTTCTATTTATATATATGCATACACATGCATATTTATATATATACACATACATACATACACATATCTATTGTCTTATCCATTAGAACAAAGTGTCAAACACACTGCCCACAAGGGCAGCTGGAACAAGATTAAAATGTAATTGGGAAATATTTCACAAAATAAATAAAAAATACAAAAAACATAGATAATTACATTTTAAAACTAAGTCAAAATGTGGCCCGCAGGGATCCTTGTTTCTACTAGTAGTCCCAATTTCTATTTGAGTTTTTTACCTTCATTGTATTTATATCCCCAGTGCCTGGCATATTGTAGATACTTACTTAATAAATAATTATTGATTCATTGATCTAAGGATTTTCAGCTTTCTAAGAGGTTCAGGACTGAGATCGGATTAATGTATTACCCCTCCTAGAAGGATTCCATTTTCAAAAATGACCTAGAAAAAGAAGGGCTTTAGCCCAAAAGTTTATATTTCCAATGGCAGAATTTCAAGTAGATGAGGTACACGAAAAAAAAATTGTGGTGGAGGGCAGGGTCAAGTGGAGAGGAACTTTCCTAAGGTACCTATGGTCAACTATATACTCTGTCAAGCTCTAAAATCTGGATGACTAGACAAATGCAAAACAACTGAGAAATAATTGTTGATTTGAATTACAGTAGGATAAACACCCATCTTTTAGACTTGAAGTTACAAACAATGTATAAAAGGAAAAACAGAATAGATTAGAAGTTGAAAAACAAATTGTTAACACACATACTTTTTCTCCCTCACCCAATGGAACTCTTCCATTAGATCTCTTCATTCTTCAAGATGGCTTTAGCCCTAGAACTCAACCCTTATCAGTGCCAGCTGCCTTTGGGGTCTTTCCCATGGGGAGGGTGGAGAGCTCCTTCCATAGTCGAGGTTTTTGGAGAGCCTGAAGGCCAGTCATCTCTTTATTTCCCACAGGGTTTCACTCCCCTGGATTTCTCCATCATGCCCCTGTGCCAGGGACCTCAACTCCTTTCAACTTCCTTTTGTATATTTTCTTACCCCATTAGATCGCGGAATCCTTGGGGACAAAGTTGGCCTTTCTTTCTCATACTTTTATTTCCATCACTTAGCACAGTGCCTGGCACATAGTAAGTGCTTGATAAATGTTTATTGACTCGATATATTTAATTCTAATTTAGTGCTAAAAACTGAATTACGAGCCTGGAAACCTTAATTCTAGTTCTGACTATTACACTGTCACTGTGATCCTACATGAGTCATAACATTAAAAAAAAAAAACCTGTTTATTTATTTATAAAAGAAAATAAGTAGCTCACATGAAATGATATTTCAGACACCTTGTAGTTTTAATATTCTGTATATAATTCTAAATGTCAAATTAATACAGCATTAACATAGTATGCACAAGACATGAATTACAATAGTTTAAATACCCTGAATAATAGCAACACATTTCTCAGGTAGCATTACAACAAAATTGGATATGAATTTTTTTTTTAAGCAAAATTCTAGACTTGCATGAGATAAAGTCTACTTTCATAATTGATTCAGTTTAATTTTTACTGGCTTTGTTACTGATATTTTTCATGGGCTGAAGGAATCACCAAGTCACTAAATTTCAAAGTTGAAAGGTGTTCAAATTTTGTTCATAGTGATTGCCCTGATCCACCTTACACTTGGAGGTGGTAGTGTATGAATTTCTACCTGTAGAAATTGCCTACCTGTAGAAATTACCCATTAGAATGACTGGAGAAGGCCCTGGATCCGGTGGGAGACTTGGGCCTTTTTAAGCTGAGTAAGGTATTTCTCAGATCTCAGTTTGACTCAGGCAACACACATTCAGTGATTAAGGTAGAAGTAAGGTTAAGTGAAGAACCAAGCCCCTTCATGACATTAAATGCAATTATAACATTATAACCTTAGGCAACTAGGTGGTGTGGGAGAGAGAGAGAGCTGAACCTGGAGTATGGAAGTCCTGAGTTTATATCTGATCTCAGATACTTACTAGTTGTATGACCCTAAGCAAGTCATTTAAACTCTGTATACTTCAGTTTCCTCATCTATAAAATGGAAATAATTATAGTACCCACCTGCCAGGGTTGTAGTAAGGATCAAATGAGATAATATTTGTAAAGTGCTTTGTAAACCTTAAAGCACTATATAAATGCTATCTATTATACTTAATGTAAACAAGGACATTCCCCACCTACCCTTTGGGGAAATTCCTTTCATAAGTACAAGTATGATTCAACATAATTCTTTCTGTTTGCATGTTATCAATAGTAGTTTTGTTTTTATGTGGGACCTCTCAGAATATATTCATCTGTTCAATAGTTTTATTTTCCTCTCTTATAACTTTTGCAGGAAGCTTGAGTGGGATTTGTTTCCATAATGGTCATTTATTTCTTAGATGCTTTCAGGATTATTATTTTTTTTTTAATCCACTAGATAGAGCATTTATTAGGGACTGATAATGTGCCAGGCACTTTGCGAAGTCTTAGGGATAAAAATTTTTTAAAAAATCAATAAGATAGCTTTAAAGTTCTAAATTAAATAAGATGGTTCTAAAGTTCTAAATATAACTCTCAAGGTTGTTGCATGGTAATGAAAGAAGGAAAACATAAATGGGATCTGGAAAGCAGCAAGGCAGAGAGGGGAAGAGGGGACCTAGCTCAGGGGCAAGTTTAATGGTGAGGAGGTAGAATGATCTAGAGCAGGGGTGGGGAACCTGCAGCCTCAAAGCCACATGTGGCCCTCTAGGTCCTCAAATGAGGCCCTTTAACTGAACCCAAATTTCACTGAACAAATCCCCTTAATAAAAGGATTTGTTCTGTAAAACTCGAACTCAGTCAAAAGGCCGTACCCAAGGACCTCGAAGGCTGCAGGTTCCCCACCCCAATCTAGAGAGTGAGTTGAAGTAGCAGCGATGTGAGCATGGCTGGGATTTCAACACTGAAAAAAATTCCAGTCAGGGACTCAATCAGAAAAGTGGGCTCCAGTGTTGAAAGGCATCTCCAGGTGATCAAGGTTGCCAGTGGGGAGACAACAGCACAGAGAATAGGGGTACTTAAATTTTTTGGAACCTCAACTGAGCAGACTGCCTACCCTTACATTATGGCCATCTCCCAAGGTTACTGGATGTCTGTCATCTTTAGGTTTCTTCCTGTTGTAGGCTTTCTCCTATTCCAGAAAGAGCCTCTGATTTCTCAGGTCACTGGGGAGAGTGGATATATGATAAGGTCAAATTGCCCAAAGGACCAATCATAAATTTAGAAAAGACAGTTCTTGGGTTCAGGGGATGTGTACCATAGCCAATCAGTGCTTTGAAAACTTCTAAAGTGAGACTGTTGACAAATGACAAAAGAGGAGAAGCTTTGCTTCTCTGTAAGCAAGAAAACTTCACTTCAAATTGCATTTTCAAAAGATTCACTCTGCTCAAGAGTAATCAACTAAAGATTAGCTGCTTCCTTCCTTCCATAATCTTAGGACCTGATAAGACACACAGGAAGAGGGCCAGAAGCAGTCATGTTCCAGCATCCTCCATCATTTTGAGAGCTAGCTAGCTGTGCTGTATCCTTCAATATGTCCCAGTTGGATATACAAATTATGCACTATACTTTTCTTTCATTTTGAGTGATGTGGTGATAATACCACATAATCATTGATTTAGGGAGCATTTTCTGTTAAATGTTGGGGAAACAATAGGAACGAGTAATCAACTCTACAGCTTCTGAATCTGTCTCCTTCAATGCAGGAAAGAAAGAACTCAGTGACCAGATAATCTAGTCCATATCTGGGGGGGGAATCTCCTTTGCAACATACCCAGCATACCTGGATGGATATCCAGCCTGTACAGGAAAACTAGAGTCTTTTGCCACATGACAGAAATTCATCTTATTTGATCATTACAATAACTCTGAGATGCAGGTATCATACCCATTTTAGAAATGTTGAACATCCAAAGCTACAGAGAAAGGTACCAAGCCAGGATTTAAATTCAAGTCATCTGCTTCCAAATCCAGTGGTCTTTTCAACCATACCATGCTGCCTTTCTAAATGTTATTGGCAGAGACATAATTAGCAATTCTGATATCTAAGGCAAGTGCTAGTTGTAGGCAGGAAGAGATATTGGGAAAGGAACTCAGGCAGAGACCTCTTTAGGACAGAAGGCCCAATGGGCAGAATTATTACAAAATCCCACACTATGTTGGGGAAACAGAAACCCCATAATACCTGGGACAAAAGTTATTTATGGGAAAACCAATGCCTAAACAGGAAAAAGAGTGGAACTGGGACACTAGAAGACCTCACCTGTAATACATGAAGACTTCGAGATTCCATTTTAGATAGTGTGTAAAACCAGCCTTCATCTTTATTTCTGCTGTGTTACAGAAGTCAGTATTCCTTGGTTGGTTGTAGTCATAGCAGAGAGGCACCATGTACCCTAAATAATTCAGCTAGTTTCTCTAGGCCACCTAATTTCCCCGAGGGGAGGCAAATGGGGAAGAAGTAGTAGGGAAAAGGTACAGGATATACATATATGGCTAGAGTGTGGGGGGGTGCTGGAGGAGGAAAGGAAGGCATTTCTTTGTTCATCTCCCCCAAACCAATGATGCTGCCAGAATAAGTCTGGAGTGTGGCAAACTGGCCAATAGGCCCAAGGAAAGGATTCAACAATGATAGGAGTGAATGAGGATCCAGGACCAAGATGGGGTATTAACAGCAACCAACTCAGGGTCTGTGGTGTGGAGATCACCACAAAATGCAGGAACACATCTGGGTATAGGGAAAAAATGTTCCCCTCTGGGGACAGCTAGGTGATCCAGTGGATAGAACACCGGTCCTGAAATCAGGAAGACCTGAGTTCAAATCCGGCCTGAGACCAAACACTTAACACTTACTAGCTGTGTGACCCCGGGGAAGTCACTTAACCCCAATTGCCTAAAAACAAAACAAAAGAAAAATGTTCTCCCCCTAGTCACTTCACCGTACTTTTGGTTCTGATCACTTATTTTACTAGAAAATCGGCAAAAGAGTTTGTGTCTAACTTATAGACCAATGTCAGCAGGTTGGTCCAGCAGCAACAGCAATTAATTCTACCCTATACTCTCCAAACAATGTGCCAAATATGCTTGAGTAATTAAGTTCTCTCACTGTACCTGGAAGAGGGTTCCTATCTTTCAAACAATGGAGCTTTTCAATAACATCGTCCAAGAAGTAGAACTTCAATCGTTCCCTGCTCCAATCAAACCTCAGTCAGTTGTGATATTTCACCCTTCAACTGCAAGTCTCACCAGGCTCAGCAAGGATCCTGTCAGGTTGCAAATTGGAGGGGAAAACCTCTTCATCTGCGCTGAATGTGTCGCTACGGGGGTATTTATCCAGAATTGGCCACACAGCTCCCACCAATTTTCTGCAGCTGGAACATGAAAAAACAGTTGCTTCCCCTTTAAACAAACAGAGGGCATATGGCATAATGATGCTAAAGCCATCTATTAGAACACCTTCAATCCATCCCCCTTTCCCAGGCAAATGTGTTGGTTTTCTCTTTCAAAAGTGAACCAGTTATATGAATGGTGTTTACCTTCATTTGACAAGCTGATGCAAACAATTCCCTTTCTAGGTCAGTGTGTTTTGCAATGCTCATTCTATTTTCCTTAAAATAATCTCAGGAAGCTGAACAGCTGGGATTTGAATCAAGTCTTTGGTTTTTTCAGGTGAGGGCAAAATGTTGCTAGAGGAATTGCTAATCTTGTTGAAGCTTCACATTTGGATCTTTATGTCTTTCTTTGCCTCAAAGGAGACTTCTAAATTTTGAAGCGAAATTGGGATGGAGGGATTGTTTCTGGGTTCTTTCCGTTCATTAGGATGTGTCATCTGGAAAAGGCTGCAGTTAAAGCCCAAGTGATAGATAGATTGTGTCTGAGGGCCAACCTGACCAAATACTGAGAAACCCTTCACAAGCAGGTTCTCCACAAGGCAGTGAGTGCTTTGGTTGTGCTGGCCTGGGGAACAGGTAAAAATACAGTCATTTGTAGCCTGATTCTGCTACCACAGTAGTGATGGGAAAGGGCAGGTAGGGTGGGGCTGGGGGTTAGAGAGAAGGGTACTAAAAATGGGGGTAATAATAGCACCTACCTCTCAGAGTTATTGTGAGGATGAAATGAAATGATTGTAAAGCACTTAGCATAGTGCCTGCCACACCATAAGTCCTATGTAAATGTCAGCTATCATTGTTATTATGATTATTATTGTTACTAAGAGATAGTGGAAGCACCAGATTCAGGGGTATGTTGGTAAATGTTTAACAACAGGACTCTTGGGGTGGGGGAAATGTTCATTAACAGATTTAAGTTTATTATTAATACTTTCTTAAGTCTAGGTGACCAACAAAACAATAAATCAAGCCCTACAATTGCTTTGTAGCAATTGCTGATTTCTGATGTGTAAATGCTCACACTGAAAATTGAACAACAGCCTCTCCTCACAAGCTGGTTTGAACTGGCTCTGGCATAACTCTGGCTAATTTTTTTTTTGTTTTTAGAAAATCTACATCTAAATTCCAACTCTGACACATTACCCATGTGACCTTGGGCAAGTCACTTGCTCTTCTGGGCCTCAGTTTCCTCATTTATAAAATGAGGAGGTGGGACTTGGACGAGATGAACTCTGAGACCCTTTCCAGTTCTGATATTATAATCCTTAGATTCATATATGGTTTTAGACTATTTAATAAAGAATTGTAGGATCATGGAATTAGAGCCAGAAGAGAATTTAGGGTCATCTAGGCCCCTCCTCTAATTTTACAGAAAATTTGAGGCCCAGAGGTGAAGTGCTCCATCTCCTCCTGGATAGCGTTTCCTCTCTGGGTTTTTTGTCACACTATTTTCTCCTGGTTCTCCTCCCACCTATTTGTCTGACCATTCCTTATTCTCCTTTGCTGGCTTCTCAATCAAATTTGCCACCTAATTATAGGAATTCCCTATGATTTTGTCCTAGGCCTTCTTCTCCTCTTCTTTTACACTTTTTCCCTTAGTGATCCCACCAACTTCTGTGGGCTTAACTACCATCTCTGTGCAGCTAACTCACCAATCTATATATTCAAGCTTAATCTCTCTCCTAAGCTTTAGTCCTTCTTCACCAATTGCCTAGCGGACATTTTAAACTGGTTGTCCCAGAGACATCTCAAACTTAGTATGGACAAAATAGAATCTCTCTTAGATCACTAAAAAACCTTGCAATTGTCCTCCTAATTCAAGTCTCCCCTTGGGAGTCTCTCTCTCCTCTTCCAGTCCATCCATCTTTCATAGTGCTGATAAAGTAATTTCCTGAAGCATATATCTGCCCGTGTCATTATCCCACTCAACAAACTCCAGTGTCTCCCTATTGCCTCCTGGATAAAATATAAGCTTTTCTGTTTAGCTTTTAAAGCTCTTCACAGCCTGGCCCCAACCTATCATTCCATCCTTATTGAACATTACTCATTCTACCACACTCTGTGATCCAGCCAAACTGCATTTCTCTGTTATCCTTACATGACATTCCATCTTGTCTTTAGGCTTTTGCACTGGCCATCCCCCATTGCTGGAATGCATTCCCTCCTTATCTCTACCTCATAGAGTCCCTTCTTCCTTTAAGTCACAAAATCTTTCCTGCCCCATCCCAAACATGAGTGCCCTCCCTCTTGAACTATCTCATATTTAACTACTTTGTAAATATTTGTATTTTATTGATTTTATCCTCAAGTAGTATACATTTCTATATGCACTTGTTATTTCTCTCCTACTAGAATACAAACTACTTGTGAATATGGATTGTTTCATTCTTTGTACTCATATCCCCAGGACTTAGCACAGCTCCTGACATATAGTATGTGATTAATAGATTATTGTTGATTGATTGATTGATAATGCAAGCTGTTATTATGATACAGCTGCCAGGTTCACTTAGAACTACTTTTCAGCACTCACTTTGAGTTAGACAATGCATCTAGTAACTCAGAACTCTCTGACAGCATTTCAACCTTTAATTACCTGGTTCCCATACTTCAAATTAAGCCGCCAGTGGTAATGGGAAAATTTGCTCCAGTTAGCTAGGTAACAGCAGTGGCTTCAAATGAGGCCAGGTGTATTTAGAATTAACAGGGAGATTAACAAGATCACATTTGATAAAAATGTAATTACAGCGATGGTGGCAGAAAGGAGATTGCATAACAACAGAAGTGTGTTTCATTTCCATATACAGTTAAGGCTACTCACATCCAGAAACTCCATTCAATGAAAACGCTTAGTATCACACCTAAAATGAACTAGAGTTACTATTGACAATTTTCATTTCAAAACTGAGTTTTTGTATTACCATTTTTGTTCCTTTGCAACTGGCACTGTATAACATTGGGACTTCTAACCTAGACTTTCATGGTCTAGTCTCTTAGAATGGGAGAGAAGGGGTTGAGGGTTACTCAAAACCATTTTCTTATGAGAAACAATTAAAGAAACTAGGTAGGAAAGGTGATTTTCCTAGAGAAGAGAAGACTTAGGGCAGGTCTTATGACTATTTTCAAATATGTAGGGGCAGCTTGGTGGTGCCGTGGAGAGAGCACTGGACCTAGAATTAGAGAGATTTAGGTTCCAAGCCAGCCTCAGACATTTACTAGCTTTGTGACCCTAGGCAGGGGCAGCTAAGTGGCACAGTGGATAAAGCACCAGGCCTGGAGTCAGAAAGACTTGAGTTCAAATCTACCCTGAGACACATACTAGATGTGTAACCCTGGGCAAGTCACGTAATCCTGCTTGCCTCAGTTCCTCATCTGTAAAATGAGTTGGAGAAGGAAATGGCAAACCACTCCAGTATCTTGGCCAAGAAAACCTCAAATGGGGTCGTGGAGAGTTGGACCCGACTGAAACAACTAAAAAGTAGACCCTAGGCAAGTCATATAACCTCTGTTTGCCTCAGTTTCCTCATCTGGAAAATGAAGATAATAATAGCACCTACTTCCCTGGGTTTTTGTGAGGATCAAATGAGATAATAATTGTAAAGTGATTAGCACAGTGCCTGGCACATAGCAAATGGTATACAAATGTGTGCTATTTATATATTTATATATGGAAGAAGGTATACATTTCTTTGTGGTCTCTCCAGAGGGCAGAAATAGGGTTGACAAGAGGAAGTTTAAGTGGGGATGCAAAGGAAGGGGAGATTTCAGTGCCAAGTTAGGATGAATATCCTAATAATTAGAGTGATCCAAAAATGGAATGGGCTGATGAGTCATCAATGAGTGAACTTGCATCCCTGGAGATGTTTAAGGAAAAATTACCAGGCCACTTATAGAGGATATTACAGGAGAATTGGACTAGATGGCCTATCTTTCTAGCTCTGTGATAATTAAGTCTATGATTATCTGTTAGTTGTTCAAGTCTAAATGTTCAAACGTTCTGATAAAAAGACATTTTCAGAAAACGTACTCAGGAAGAAAACTTGAAAAATAATGTGTGTGTGTGTGTGTGTGTGTGTGTGTGTGTGTGTACAATGCCTAATTATCCTTTCACTAGGTTAAAGGTAGGAATTGTACAACCTTAAAGTTAAGTGGGGGGTAGTTCTGTGTCCTGGTCATAAATTAAGTGGCATAAATTCATTAATATTTTCAATAATTATCATTAATTTACATAACTAACTTGATGCTGATGTCAACAGCTAATCACCATGAGATCTTGCTAGAAAATATTTTCTTCGAAATTATTTCTTGCTAGAAATAAATCTCAGACTGATTGGCCTCTAACTTTTCAAAGTATCTTTATTATGGTTTTACAAGAGATAAGACTAAGGATAGAGAAGAGCATGATGTAAGAGGAGAAGAAAGGTGAAGAGGAGAAGAAGTAAGAGAATGTTTAAGTTTTACAAAGAACTTTTTGCTCATTCAAATAAGCTGGTGAGGCAGGCATTGATACAAGAATTATTATCCCAATTTTACAGATGAGTATAGAAAGGCAGTGCAGCATGTTAGAAGAAGTACTAGATTTGGAGTCAAAATAGTAGTGCGGTGGGTTAAAGATGAAAAGACTAATTTATCAAGCAACATTAAGCAATACATGGCAATTGTCCAGCAAATTGAGGCTAGTAACCTTCCTCAGCTTTGGCACTACATACAGGGGAGACAAACTTTTATACATTAAAAACTATCCATTAAATAAGGCCAATTAGTTAAAAGGAAACAATACAACATTAAGTGATCTGATATTTAATTGGAGGAAAGATTAGGGACTTCCCAAATTGGGAAGGGGAAAGTGAACAGGTACAATTCCCTGGATTCAGAAAAAAAGAAGTGTCCCACTCCCCCAAGATATCTATAAACAATCGAAGGAATATGGAACAATAATTGATTGATTGGTACAGGGCCAGTTTTCAGATAAGATATATGGATTGGTTGAAATGTATAATTGTGAGAAAACTCCTTGCATAGATCTTTTGATCAGACTGGGTTTCTGGTCAGCATAACCTAGCTTCCTTGGTGAAGGGTCTCTAATTAGCAGGGAGAGGTGGTCCAGAAGTGGCCATGCAGGGCTAGGTTCAAACAATACAATAAGGTTTTCTCCCAATTCCCACAATTGAATGAATTTTCCTCAAAAGATAGAAATTGGACTAGACCCATAATTGAATAGAAAAAGAACTGTAAGCTAACTCCAGAACTGAGTCACAAGATGGAGTCAATATGGTTCACTCAATTTCTACAATTAACTGCTTCTGTCTTTATCCCCTCAATTTCCCCAGCAGGTAGCACTAATCTAGCACTATAAGGCCTGCAACCTCTCCTGGATCACTGCCTTGTCATAGCAGAGGGGCTTGGGTATCTCAATGAAACTATGAGCTATGTCATGCAGGGTTACCCAAGACAGACAGTTCAAGACAGAATGCTGACATAAGGAAATGGCAAATGACTCCAGTGTCTTGGCCAAGAAAACTCCATGGTAAGGATTGCCCTAGCATGCTATGTCCACAAGGTCACAAAGGGTCGGGCACAACCGAACAACTGAAAAGCAACAACAATAAGGCTTTATACAAGTGATTTCTGACACATCAACCCTATGAAATAGGTACTATTATTACTCCCATTTTACAGATGAGGAAGCAGACACATAGAAAGGTTCAGTGACTTTCCTAGAGTCACACAATTAGCAAGTTTTGGAGATGGTGTTGATATCCAGGTTTTTCTAACTTCAAGTTCAGTTCTCTATCTATCTATCTATCTATATATAATATATATATACCCATACACACATGTATCTATATACATACACACATATATGTATATACACATGTACATATATATGTATACACACGTACATATGTGTATATGTGCATATATGTACGTGTGTGTGTGAGGTTGGACCAGGTGATCTCTACCATCCCCTCCAGCTCTAAATGTTGAGATCCTGAGTGAGCCAATTGCCTCTTGTTCTTCATGGGCACAGGAAATTCATTGCTTCTATAGCAATATTTCCTTGCCTACTTAGAAGTACCATTAACTTAAACTAGCTCTGTCACTGTCAACAATTTGTTAGAATAAAAAAGAAGATATGATACTTTAAATATGTAAAGGATATTGAAGACCTTAATCAGATTTTAGCTTTGCATATCTCTATTGTGTGATGCATTGTGAAACCCTACTCTTTAAGGAGCTTGTATTGAAATTGAATAATGATTTTCATACTAGTCCTCTGGTGCTTCATCAAAACCAATATTCTTCAACAGTCACTTCCAATATTTGATGGTTTTATCATAAAACAACTCTCCTGTTTTCTAATGAGAGCTTATCCTGTCATCAGTACAGCACTTGGAGCAGACATCAAGAGACCACAGATTGTCTTCCTGAGCATGGCCTCTCTTCATGTAGTTCTTTATTTCACAACAGGTTCAAGTTTAAATTTCAGGTAGTTCACATAAAGAGGTTTTTATTTTAAGAAGAGAATTCTTGGTTGAATCAGAAAATCTCTGGCTGATTGATAAATCCCCAGGTTAGAGAGAAATGCAAAGGACAGGTCATTTCTATGTTCCCTAGGGGAAGTATAAATTCTTCTGTCTTTGTAATAATCCATGATGCTTATGAACAAAGATTTGTAATCTTTGAAAAACTTTTGACTCAATATTTCCATATCATTAGTGCATTGCTCCATGCTTCAGAGCACCTATAGACATACAACACATCATTCAAAGTTATTTCAGCATTTTGTGCCTAAGAATTTCAGGTTTAAATCCTCCAAACATCCACCTGGGTATTCAGTAACAGACTGCAAGGCTCCCTCAGTCCAGGTGATTGAAGCTGCACATAGGTGTCCCCTGAGGCACAACCTCCTGCTGACAGCCATTCCTGATCCTGCCAGTGGCCCTTGTTCCCTTCCTCCTCAAATTACCTTTGATTTGCTTCTCTGTGTACATCAGTCAATCAAAAAGCACTTATTCTGGGCCCACTATAGGTCAGGCCCTATGCTAGGGGACAAGGGATACAAAGAGGAAAAAAAAAGAAAAAAGAAATAGTCTCTACCTGTGAGGAGCTGATTTTCTAGGGGGAGAAACAATATGTACATGCCATAGCATCTAAATTCAGAAGGGAAAAAAAAAGCTACACATGATATAGATCTCTCCAAATAGTTAGAGGGTGATCACAAGGAGGAGAGATTCAACTTATTGTGTTTGGCTCCAGAGAGCAGTAGCAGGATCAGTAAAACAGAGTTTTAGAGGTGGCAGGGATCTCAGAGACAGTCTAGTCAAACCTCCTAATTTTACAAATCGAGGCCCAAGGGGGTATGTAACTTGCCCAAGGTCACCTGGCAATAAATGCCAGGGCTGGAATTTCAACGTAGATCCACTGATCCAAATACAACCCTCTTTTTACTTCACCACTGCCCTTTAGGAATAGATAGGGGTTGCAAAGAGGGTGGTTTGGTCTGGAAGTCAAGACAAACTTCTGAACAATTAAAGCAGTCCGAAGTTGAAACAGATTGCCTTTAGAACTATTGAGTTCACTCTCCCTGCAGGTATTCAAGCAAAGGCTGGGTGGCCATTTGTCTAGTATATTGTAGATGATATTCTTGCTTCAAGGACACGTTAGACTAGGTGGCCAGTAAGGTCCCTCACAAAGTTGAATTCTCCTAGTCTGCTTATCTTTCCAGGCTACTCACCAACTCTCACCTTTGCAACTCATCAGGTTCTTTAGGTTCTTTTCCCACTGCCCCAGTCCTGCCAACATTATTATAGCTTGTTTCTTCCTCCACTGGCTCTGCAGGACAAATCTGCACAGTCAGTTTTAGCCACACAGAATTTAGGCTGCCTCTACACACACACACACACACACACACACACACACACACACACACATACACCACCTTCCTTTTTTCTTCCCAAATACCTCATTCCTTTCCCCCTCCCCTTCCCTTGTAATAATCTATTTGCTCATCTCTAAAATTCTGTAACCCTCTTCCACACTCTGCTAAAAAAAATATTTACTTTGAGGAATCTTCCTTGCTTAACCTACTCTCTGATATCCTTGTTTTTCATTTCATCCTTGAAGTCTCCCCCATTACACGATGAGCTCCTTGAGGGCAGGGACTATCTTTGGTCTCTTTTTGTATCCTAGCACTTAGTACAGTGTCTAGCACATAGTAGATGCTTGATAAATGTTAATTGACTGACTGACTGAAATGTCTGTTGTTTTCTTTTTGTTTGTTTTTACTATCATTTTGTCTTTGGTTATATACATCTATGAGCTCATCAGGTACATTCAGGTTTTCCTTCTATGGGAATAGATTACAATACATCCATGCTTTCTCGTGGAACAACAGGAACAACACCATGTTTCTCTGATATTACTTTGTAACTCATTTAAAGGTCCATGCAAATTTATTTTCTCTCACCAAGTGGATAGTAAATTCTTTGAAGGCAGGGTCTATCTCCCAGCATATCAAACTTGACCCAGTCTAGGTGTTCAGAGATTTCTTAATATCTTAGTCAAATTAAGTTATTAAAGATTAAAACTGCACCAAGTCTTTTGAGACAGACTTTTTTTTTTCACCCACATACAACAGGTGAATGAGGTGGAGAGTTCCTCACCTGAGCTAACTCCTTTGTTGGAGAGCACATCCAGGAATCACAGGATTATCTAGGGAGCTGGAAGGTACATTAGGGATATACAATTCTGTCATTTTACAGATGAGAAAAAAAGGCACAAATAGTGGGGTTGGCCCAGGGCTGCACAATAAGAGGTGATATTCAAACCTAGGTCTTTGGATTCCAAATCTAGTACTCCATCCATTGCACTGTGTTGCTTTTCCCCCGGAGGCCACTGAGGTGAAGGAGTTATCCCTGCTGATAAGTGGATAGAACTTAGGAGAGTAAGTGCCCCCCCTGGAAATTTATGTTGGTACTCCCTAAGTTTACCACTCATCGGCAATGCCCTAGGTGCACATTCCCAGGGTTAGCTCTATGGATGCTTAATAATTGCTGCTGCCTGAATATGGTGCTGATGAGACCCAACTATATCAGTGGGGTCATGAATTAAGACAAAAAAAAATCCTCCCCATACACACCTTTCCAGTTATTCCCTCCGGGGTCCAAGGTGCTATCTTCTCTCCTGCTATCCCAAGGGCCAGATTGCAGTACTGAGTACTAGGAAGTTCACTTTCCTTTTCCTGCTTTGGATCAGCAGAAGAAAGAAAATATTTCAAATACCTCTGTCTGTACTCTGCTCTCTCCTTCCCTTGCACTTTTGAGGCTAGAGCATTTTCTCCCTCCCCCATCTCAGAGATTCTATCTAGATGAAATCTGAGCCCCTATTGGCATGGCTTTTGTTTGCCTTGCATGCCATTGTACAGAAGAAAGTGATGATGAAATATACTCTAGCTAATTTGCAGGATCTGAGTAAACCCTAAGGGGTTCTAATTTTTTCCAGTAATTTCATAATAAATAGTAGACAGCCTTTTATCTGCACATTTGGGTGCAGCGAAGTCACATCAAAGCAAAGAATAACTCATTTTCATCCATTTGGTGCTTCACTATGCAGACAGTAATGCTGTGGTGTTTATTAATGCAGTTCGGATATTTGTTTGATAGCACCTAAATAGTTGAACTGATTCTCCAGAGTTACAGAGCTGTTCTTGCAGTGAATAATTCTGTCTCAGTAGGTAATCCCCCAAATATGCAGCACTTGAGTAACTGTTAACACGTTTAGGGTGAAATAAAGCCTTCTGCGTTGATCAGGTTACCAGAACGCTGGCCAAAAGAGCCCCTGAGTCTCCACTGCTCTGGCTTGTGGTGTTCCTTTTGAGAGGCCCCCTACAAGGTAACTGTACTCCTTTGAATCAGCTGTGGTTAGTAAGCCTCAGTACTGAAATGTCACCAGGAAGCTCCCCAGCCTGAACAGAGTTCTCTTGCCCTCCTTCCTCCCTCCCCACCCTTTCATTCTCCCACTTTTTGGGACTCAGATTTTCTGATTAATATTTCTCTAAATTAAAGCTGGGGTCAAACACTCCATGAGAGTTACCATCACAACATAACCTCAATTAAACCATACTTGTACCATTTTTTCCCCCTTACCCTGTGAAATTAAACACTTTTAGCCATGGTCTGGGATACAAAATCCAATACTGATGCTACTTAAATGTTTGCCAAAACCTTGAACGATACATAATGAAACAAACTGCTACCTTACCTAAGAGATTCAAGGTTAGTATCAGTCAAGTATTCTGATTTTTACTAAAGATTTATCATTCTGGAGAAGAAAATCAGTTGTTAAATCAAATAACCGTGCTTAACCTTCATTAGAGCCTCTAACATATTCATAATGCCAAATATAACTTCTGTGTTGTTATTTGACCTCCCACATTAATGACATGTCAGGAGTTACTTACATAAGTGAATCCCACAAACAAATTCCGGCTCATCAACAGGGATTAGTGAGTTGGGAAATACCTCAGGGGAGGGAGTGAGTCAAGCAAAGAGAGGCAAAATGTGAGGCAGCAGCAGCCAGCAAGGCTGGAACAGGCCTGAGTAGATGGAATCCATGTTCATATACAGATAGGAGTTTTCCCTATACTTTAACACAGTTTTCCTTGTCGTGGTCATACTTTAACACAAGTAACTTCCCCGAACCTTCAAATAAATGTGTAAAGGCCAAAGTAACTGCCCAAGATATTCCTTCTAAAGAATATAACTAGCTTTATTCTAAACCAAGAGTTATAGAACCATTCTTCTTGATGTGAATACTTCTGTCTCGATAGATAATCCTCTAAGTATGTAGAAAAGGTAGAGACCCCCTCATCCCTCCCTCCATTTGATCAAAGAGGGTGGAGAGTGGACAGTGGAGAACTTCTCCCAGATCCTCCATTTAAAGAGGGCACCCAGAGCAGCCATTTGATTTCCCATCTGGCTGTACTCCTCTGGACCTTCATCTTGCTCCCTTACTGTGCCACCTCCCTTCTACTGCTTCTTTGTATGTGTTATCCTCCCCCATTTGATTCTGAACCCAACGCAAGAACTGCTTTGTACCTTTCTTTGTACCTTTAGTGCTTAGCACAGTGCCTGGAATATAATAGGTGTTTAATAAATAGCAGGATAATTCTCATTTTGTTAAGTTACAATAGTTTATAAGAAAAAAAAGTGTTATATAAACTCTCAAATTCCTCCAAATTGTTCCTTTTCCATATATGAAGTACAGTAAAAGTCCCTGAAAATAAAATGTTTTATTTTTTGATTCAAACCATTAAGCTTTAGTAAATGTATTTTATAGCTATTTGATATTCAATTAAAATACTTAAATTCCAGGCATTTTAGTCTTTCAATGAAGTAGTTACTTATATAAAGATTATGCCAAACAATTATCAGATGTCAGAAACAAAAGGACATTTCAAGTAATCAATACAAATCTACTTAGTAGTCACAAAATTGCAGCAGACAGCTGAGATACTTTACAGAGACAATATGTCATCCATTAGAAAAAGAAGTCAAAAAGCCCCTGTATGGAACCCAGATTCTTTTGAACATCAGATGAGAAAATGAGAGAGAGAGACAGAGACAGGGACAGAGACAGAGACAGAGATAGAGACACAGAGAGAGAGAGAAAAGGAAAAAGGGAAAGAGGGGGAGAGACAGAGAGAAGAGGAAGAGAGACAGCTGTCCCAGCAATACTAAGTTTCTCTAAGTTTGGGATGCTGTCATCCATTTAGCTGAAAAGTGGCCATTGAAGTAACTCATCCTAGAACAGTGATTATACGGAGCTGGATAGGGACAAAAAGGTATGGACAAAAGGCTATTTCTTGGGATTGCCTCAAGGAGTGCTGCCTCATAACAAGTTGCTGCTGTTCAAACTTGTCAGAAATTATATACTGGAAAAACTAGTATATAAAAATCGAGGAGCACTTAGTGTATGTCAGAAACAACAAAAATGGAAAGGAGGCTGAAGTAAAGGCCTACTTGTTTTGACTATGGAAATGTTTTTTTGACTAGGAGAGAAGAGGTGACATTAGATCCACTTCACGTTTAAGAACTATTGGATTGTAAGAGCAAAACACCATTGATCTTTTTAGGGAAAGAACTAGACAGGAACTAAATCAAAAGAACAAAGAGCCCTGGTCATTCTGGGGCTTTGAGTGTGAAGTCAGGGCATTGGTTTCTTCTGCTTTCAAATGAATCTGTAAAGGCCAAAGTAAATGTCCAAGCACAGCTTTGCTGACTCAGATGATTACTTGTTCTGGAAATAAGAAGTGGTCACCCTTTCTCCACAGGCATCTAAAATTAGTGTCCATGTGGGTGGAGGAACATTTGCTGAGGTGGGTGGAGGTGGGCCTGTGGGCCCATGGTGATCCTGTTCAGTATCATGCAGACTATCTAGGCCAGCTCTGAGTAGAAGAAAGTGGGAAATCCCCAGTCCCTGTGGCGTCCCTGGAACTCTCACCACTGCCCCACATTAGGGTCCTGCTAGGCCTGATTGAGAATAGGGTGAGGAAAGACACTGAGCTCCACCCGGGGCCCTAATGAGATCTGGCTGAACCAGGACTGTGGGTCATAACTAGCTACAAGCAGGCAATTCTAATTTAAATCACCTTGATTTATAGAACAGATGCCTGTAGATAATGAAAAGAGGTTTCCAGAAAGCTCTGGACTCAGCTGAACAGCAAACTAAGTAAAAGTACAAGGCCAGGAAGAGCCCGCCCTTGATTAAGTTCTTGTCAGAGCATGCAAGAGATACAAAATAGGATTATCAGTGCCAGAAGGAAATCATCATGAATTAATACACTACCCCAGCTTATTAGAAATGCAAAATTGTCCATTAAAAAAGTGAAAGGCAAATGAATTAATGCTAGAGGGAAAAAGTATTTATTAAGTGCTTTCTTTATCCTAAACATCTTGCTAAATGTTAGGGATACAAATATAAATGTGAGATGGTGCCTGCCCCCAAGGAAGTTATATTCAATCAATCAATGTGCTTTTATTAAGTGCTGCCTAATGTCTCTGCACAGTACTAATTGCCGGGGATAAAAATACACAAATGAGACAATGCTTCCCTTCAGGGAAGGCTGAATCACATAGACTGGATTCCTGGACTCCAGCATCTCCATGGCCTGTGCTCAGTGACAGATCAGAGCATCTGTTCCATGCATCTATCATGGAAAAGTGTAGAGGAAAAGGGTAAAGTCTCAGGTGATTGGGGATAATGTGGGGTCTACGATGGAGGTGGGAAAATGAGTCCATCCTCAGGCCTCCCCCTTACTATCTGGTGCTAATGAAGAAACCCTTCACCCTCAAACTCAAATGCAGCAGAAAACCTTTTCTCCTCCCCTGCAATTGCTTAGCCAGGCATTTTGGAGATACCTATATTTGTAGCCATCCAGTCAATGGAAAAAGACTGCTTCCAAAAATGGAATAAGCCAACAGAGGATGTCCATCTATCTGCTATTACTCCATTCTCCCTGAAACAGGTCCCCTATATTCATCCTGGGTAACATCATCTTAGGTGGTCCATTCAAGTACCAAACCCCATTACAAAAGGAAAGAATAGATTAGAGAAACTATGGCATGCAGTAGAAAGAGCGCTGGTTTTGGAGTAGAGTGTGATGCTAAATGTTTAACAACTGACACTTTAGAAAGTTAAACTGTGTACATGACACGTTTTTAAGTTTCATTTGCATTATTAACATTTTCTCCATCACTTTCTTAAGTCTGGATAATCAATAGAACAATAAGTCAAATCTTGATTTGTAGTGTTTGTCAAGATGTAAATGGTCTCAATGAAAATTTAACAATGGGCTCTTGTGAGTTGCTCCAAACTGGCTACAGCACATTCCTGTTTGGGAGTCAGGATATCTGGGTTTGAATTACAGCTCTAACATTACCTATAATATTATGAACTTACTAATACATACTTTCTCACTAGGTTCACTTGCGTAGTCCTCCACTTTATTTCAAGTATTCTTTTTCCCATGATACTGACCTCTGAAATCAAGCACAATAAGTCCAATTCTTCTTTGTGCCATGGACTTATATAATTCAAGACACCTACATGTCCACCTAAATCTTTTAATACTGAAATTGAACTTCCCCAGTTCTTTAAAGCCATTTTCATATGGCATGGTCTTCAACCTATGATACTTCTCTGTCCTCTTATCTACACAAACTAGCTTGTCATAGTTCTTAAAATATGGCGTCTAGAACTGAACCCCATCCTTTTTGTAATATGGCAAGGGTAGAGTATAACAGAATTTTTTCCTCTTGTTTTGAATACTAGAGATTCATCCAGTGTAACCTAAGGACATATTCTTTTTTTTTTTTTGGAAGCCATGTTGCATAGCTGATTTCAGACTTTTCAATAACTCCAGATAAGATCTGATTAGAGCAGAGTATTTGTGACCTTCTCACTCTATTTCATTAGCTAGTTAGCTGCCCAGAATGGGGATGCCCATCTCCATTTACCTTACCTTAAATCTCCTTCTTCTTATGTTCCCTAAGTGAAAGTTCAATCAGGAACAAACCTGCCCATCCAGAGATTCACACTTGAACACATTAACAAATTGCTGGGGATTTGCATGCAGATACACCCACAAGCCACTGTCACTGATTAATTGCTTCTTAAAAAAACATATAATTTTCTCAGCATAGGCTTACTCTGTCACTCAATGTCACTTATTCTCTCTCTGTGTCTCTGTCTCTGTCTCTCATGCTCTCTCTCTTTGTCTCTCTGTCTCTCTGTGTGTGTCTGTCTCTCCATCTCTGTCTCTCTCTTCTCGTTCTTACACTCATTCTATTCTTCACAGACTCTAAATAGCATACCTTGACTTCATCTAGGCATGGATAACACAGAAAACATGTCATAGAAGCAAGACAATTTCATGTCTGTCATCTATTTATTCATCAATTTATTTTATTCTTCAGTACCATAAGACTATCATAACCCTTCTTTTGTAGACCTGGAGTAATTAATAGCTATGGGCATAAATGACCATGAATCAAAAAATAAAATTTTAGAATAGACAAAAAAGGAAGAGAATGAAATGCTTTTTTACAAAAATATCCAGAAAATTAAAAAAATAAAAAAGAAACAGAAGTTGAAGGAAAGGAGAAGAAAGGGGATTGTATTTTACTTAACTGAAAGAAAATAGAATTATTAAACTAAATAAAGGGAAGAAAGAAAAAACCAACAAATACAATTCCCAGATTATGGAGATGACAAACAGAAGTGGGGAGGTCTTATTGAGGCTGAAGAAAAGAAAACCTGTGGGAATAGGATTGCCATAGGGTAGATTAAGCAAAAAAGGTAGACAATAACAAAATGACAGAAGACTTCATTCTCTTCCTATGATGTTTAGAAAAATCTAAAGGAAAGGTACACAAAAAAAGAAATAAAGAATGGAACAAGTTACTAGAGAAATTAGTTAAAATAGCTGAATTACAGGAGAAGGTAGACAATAACAAAATGACAGAAGACCATTCTCTTCCTCTGATGTTTAGAAAAATCTAAAGGAAAGGTATACAAAAAGAGAAATAAAGAATGGAATAAATTACTAGAGAAATTAGTTAAAAGATTTCTTGTTTTTGTTGTTCAGTCACATCCAACTCTTTGTGACCTATTTTTTTGGGGGTAGATTTCTTGGCAAAAATATTAGAGTGCTTTGTCATTTCCTTCTCCAACTTATTTTATAAGGCTAAATTAAGTGACTTGCCCAGGGTCACATAGCTAGTTAAGTGTCTGAATCTGGATCCCAACTCATGAAGATGAGTCTTCCTGATTCTAAGCCCAGTGCTCTAGCCACTGTGCCATGTAGCTGCTCCTAAAAGTCTTCTACTATTCTCTAAATTAGACTGTTAAAAAATAGACATATTTTTCAGCAACATATAGAACTTTTACAGAAATTGACTGTGTATTAGAACATTAGAGAAAATGAAAATAAATTAATATGAATATCCTTTATAGCCCATAATGTAATAAAAATTAATTATCAATTAAAAGAGCATGGACACAGAAAAAAATGGAAGCATTAATGAAAACCTAGATAACAACAGGGTAAAAAATTCATTATTATGTGAAAGAAAATAATAACAAAAACATATCAAAATTTTTGGGATATAGTCAGATCATTTCTTAGAAAAAAATTATATTCCTAAAAATATACATTATCAAAATTGAAAAGGAAAGAATTGATGAACTCAATACACATTTTAAAAAATCAGAAACCATATAAATAAACAAAAAATAAGCAAAACAGAGGAGATATTAAAAATCAGAGGAGAAATAAATTAGATTCCATAAAATCTATAGAAATTACAAAATGAAAAGCTACTACTTTGAAAAGACTTTTAAAAAAAGAAAAGAAAAACCTTTAGCCAACCCAATTCAAAAGAAGAGCAGAGAAGTCAAATCAACAAAATAGCAAATAGATGAAATAAAATAATTTAAATAATAAAAAAAACAGATGAAAAAAATGAAATCAAAACAAAACAAGGAGGAATGAAATGGATTATCAGAACTTATTGTGAATAGTTTTATCCTCACAAAACTGAGAACACAAATTAAGTACAGAACTGCTTCAAAAAAATAAAACACTCAAACTAACAGCAGGCTATATAGGTATCTTAAATCATTTCACCTCTGAAAAGGAAATAATCCTTGTTTTACAGAAACTAGCAAAGAAAATTTCCTGGTCCTGCTATACTTAAAATGGCATCATATTATTCTTTAAAATCCATCAGCCAATAAGCATTTTTTAAAGAAAAAAATAATAACAATGTTACACAAATTATTCTCAAAAGTTGGGAAAGGAAGCACTTTATCAGACTCCTTTAGGAGACAAATGTAGTCCTAATTCCCAATAGAAGAATAAATCAAAGAAGAACTATAGACCAATATCATTAATGAATGTTAATTAAAATTTTAAGTAAAATACTGTCAAACAGATGAGTTCAATTCATCAAAGAAGTCATTCACTGTAACCACGCTGGGATTATACCAGAGATGCAAGTATGGTTCAACATTAGGAAGTGAACATAATCATATTAAAAAAGACATCCAAACCACATTATCTCAATAGATGAAATAAGTTAAAAGAGTCACTGATCATATATCTGTCACAGCCATGGGTAGGAGGTGTATTCATAACCAAACAAAAGATAGTCAATTAGAGAAGATAAAGTAGATGACTGATTAACAAAAACTGAAAAGCTTCCACATAAACAAAATTAATGCATCTCAGATAAGAAGGGGAGTGGTCAAATGGGAAAAGATTTTGTATTAAGTTTCTCAAATAAAGATTTCAGATGTGGAATCCAAGATATATACACATATTGTCTGGCACATAAATGCATATGTGTGTCTGTGTGTATGAATATATACATGTGTGTATACATAGATATGTATATATATGTAGATGGATAAAGAGATGATAGACAATAGCCAGCTAGCTAGAAGTCGTCAAGGACATAAACATTCTCAAAAGATGAATTTTAATGACTTAATGGGCATATGTAAGAATTCTCCAAATCATTACTAACAAGAGAAATGTATGTCAAAACATCTCTGAGGTTTTGCCCCACACCCAGCAAACTGGCAAAGATGACAAAGGATAGGAATGGTCAATGTTGGAAAGGTTGTGGGAACATAGCCACACTGGTAGATTGTTGGTGAAGCTGTGAAGTAGTATAACCATCTTGGAAGGCAATTTGAAATTATTCAAGTGAGTGACAAAAATGTCTATAACCTCTGACCTAGCAATTCTACCACTAGATATAAGCACTAAGGAAGTGATTAATAAAAAGAAAGTCCACATAGACACCAAGATATTTATAACAGCATTTTTTTGTGGTAGCAAAGAACTGGAAACAGAGTAGATACCCATCTGCTGGGCAAAGGATAAACAGATTGTGGTACATGAATGCAATGGAATATTACCATGCTGTCTGAAACAATGAATTCAACAAATATAGGGAAGAATGGAAAGGCTTATATGACTTGATGAAGAATGGAATCAGCAGAATCAGGGGAAAATGTATACATAATTATTACAGCAATGTAAATGGAAAGAACAACCACAAAACAATCAAAAGTGGATGTTGCAAAGTATGAGAAGAGTTGTAAGAAGTCACTCCATTCTACTACTTTGCAGACATGGGAAGTCTACAGGTGTGGAACACTGCATATGTTTTAAGAGGTTTCTTTTTTATTCACTCATTGATTTTACTGTTTTTTTTTTACTCTTCTTCCTCTTTTTCTTTTAAAAAAAATATTCTAAGGGATGGCTCTCTGAGAAGGGGTGGAGTGAGAATTACAGAGGAAAATGTATCTCCAAAAGATATTAATAAAATTTTATTTCAACTGTGGACAACTGTGAACTCTTGTTCACTCAAGCATACACGTTTCCTCTTTAGAGTCTATCCAAGGACCATTAGAAAGTCACATCTTCCATGAGACTAAACTTCCTCCTTTATAAAATGGGGATAATAGTACTACTCCTCTGATTTTTAATATCTCCTCTGTTTTGCTTATTTTTTGTTTATTTATATGGTTTCTGATTTTTTAAAATGTGTATTGAGTTCATCAATTCTTTCCTTTTCAACTTTGATAATGTATATTTTTAGGAATATCATTTTTTCCTAAGGACTGATCTGACTATATCCTAAATGATAGTAGAGGATTGTTATTAGGAAAGGACTAGAGACAAATCCAACTGTGAATGAATATTACATTAGTCTCAAACATCAAAAGTTTAGTCATGAAATGGAAGAAGAAAAGCAATGATGGCAGCAATTGACCAAAGAGTGTAAAATTTGTAATTAAAATGATAGAATAGAATATGAAAGGAACCAGAGATTCTCAGAAGATCACATGGCATCATGGAGCACAGAAAAGGGAAGTTCTAGAGAGGTGGATTACCAGTGTTAGTCCCAAAGTAGTAGGGACAGAAAGTGACTTGTCAAGGAGGTGTTGATATCATTGAGAGATAAGCACATGGTGAGTATGATGTGTATATACCATTTAAGAAGCATATTAAGATTTAAGGATGCATCAGATTGCTTTTTGTCAATGTTTGCTATGTTTTGTCCACTTTTGAAACTAGAAGGGACTCCTAGAAATATTTAGCATCTTAACTCACATCAACAAAGTGTTTACTATGTGTACTGTACTAATTTCTATGTTTGACACAGCCCCTGCTCTCAAATAGTTGCAGTCTAATAGGGAAAGGATAAGTATGCAAATAACTGATCCAAGGGAGAGTGAAATGAACTTAGCTATGCCCCTATATGCAGCACTTTAAGATTTGTAAAGCAAAAAGTGCAAAGGAGAGGTCGAGGTAAAATGTTATAAACATAGTTGACTTTTAAACTAGAAAGAGATAAGTTACAAGGTTTTAACATAACCTGGGCTAAATTGTCCTTTGAGACAAATATTTTGTCTTTTTGCTGACTCTATGATCCCCAAACAATCCTTGTCATATTTATTTTAATTCCCAGGTAGATCTCACTGTTGTGGAAAATACTTTACATATTGGCAAAGATACTGGAATGGTTTGGCATTTCCTTCTCCAGCTCCATTTTACATACAAGTGAGGTAACTGAGGCACACAAAGTTAAGTGACTTACCCAGGACCACACAGGTAATAAGTGCCTGAAGCCAAATTTGAACTCAGATCTTCTTCACTCCAGGTCCAGCACTCTATTGTGTCAACTAGCTGCCTCTATTTACATAACATATAATATCATATGTAACATTATAATAATGTAATACTAAATTTTTTAAATTACATATTTATATGGCACTTTAAGGTTTGTAAAGCATTTATATTTGTTATCTCCTTTGTTATTTTTATTTTTAAATTAGTTATTTCTGTTACATTTTAAATTCTGTACTGTCTCCCTCACTCCCCACCCCTCACTGGAAAAGGCCACTACTTGACACAGATTTATAAATACATGTAAAATCATACTATGTATATTTCTATTTATCAGTTCTTTCTCTGGAGGTGAATAGCATCATCCTTCATAGGTACTTTATAGTTAATTTGAGTATTGATGGTACTCAGAATAGCTTGATTGTTCACAATTATTCTTCTAACAATATTGCTGTTACTGTATACAACATTCTTTTGGCTCTTTTCATTATTTCATGCAAATCTTTCCATGTTTTTCTAAGATCATTGAGCTCATAATTTCTAAGAGCACAGTAGTATTCCATCACAATCACATACCACAATTTGTTTAGCCATTCCCCAATTGATGGGCAACCCCTTAATTTCCAATTCTTTTCCAATACAAAAAAAAAAACTGCTATAAATATTTTAGAGCTTTTCCCTTTTCACTGCTCACCTTGGAAAACAGACCTAACAGTAGTATTGCTAGGTCAAAGGGTATACACAATTTTATAATTTGGGCAAAATTCCAGATTGTTCTCCAAGATGGTTGGATCTGTTCACAGTTCTATCAACAGCATATTAATGTCCCAATTTTTCCACATCCCCTCCCACATTTGTCATTTTCCCCTTCTACCATTTTAGCCAATCTGATAGGTGTAAGATGATATCTCAAAGTTATTTTAATTTAAATTTCCCTAATCAATAATGATTTAGAGAATTTTTTTCCTTTTTTTTAATAACCCTCTCAGGTAGGGTTCTATTATCTCCATTTTACAGATGAGGAAACTAAGGCAGAAAGAGATTAAATAACTTGCCTGGGGTCACACAGCTAGTAAGTATCTGAGTTGGATTCCTTTACTCCCACTCTATAACTCTTTCCATTCTGCCATACTGCTTCCATATCTTCTCCAGCTCTTACATTCTATAGTCTATCAATGTTCAGCCCATTTTGCTGGACCAGATGAACTGAGTAGGTAAAGCCTGAAACAGAGATTGCTGGAAGTTGCTCTATATAAACAATCCCATATTGATAATAATCCAAAGAGTATAGGGACTTTCTACTAAATTTGGTGACAGGAATCCTGGATTCTAATTATTTGTTATTTACAACTTGTGCAACCAAAATCAAATCCTCTTGGATTTCTGTTCCTCCATCTGTACAATGAGGTCCTTTCCATTTATAAAACCTTTGCTACTATGTACAACCTATTAGTTTTACCATAGTATCGTAGAATCATAGATTTAAAGCTTATCTAGTCCAACCCCCTCATTTTATAGAGGAGGTAACTCTATCCCACAGAGGTGAAGTGATTTCTCCCAAAGTTGGTCACAGAGCCAAAATCTGAACCGAGGTGCTTGGACTTAGAGCTGGTCAGCTCAACCCTAAAACACACACATATTCTCTTAGCCTCTTTCTGAGACCCAAGATGTGAAAATCAGTGAGACCCGTCCCCTTCAGAAGTTCTTCCAACTTCTGGCTAACTGCAAGAGTCAGAAAAATGGAAGTTAGGATATTAGGGGGTCAGTTGTTGCAAGTGGGCAGTGTTGGAGGGATGGGAATATGTAATACCTATTTTAAGCCAAGAAGACATTTGCTACTCTTATGGTATTCTGTTTTAAAAGGAATCTCTACTAATTTCCTTGGAAAATTTGCCCAAAAGACTATTATATTGTTCTCACAGTAGCTACACTATTATCTCAATTTGCTGGTAGAAGAAAATTGGAACACCCAGTTCTGAGAGTTACTGAGCAAAGGCTGATGAGAGCAGAAGCCAAATTACTTGGAAACATTATAAACGTAGATAGAGAAAGAATACTAAGTTGTTAGATAAGGTGCTTAGACTTCCTTCTGATTTAGCCTCATACCAATTTGGTGCTTCTGATTTGCATCGACTTTCCTTTAGAGGAATGTGGTAAATGATACAGAGTTATGAATTAAGCCCTCCATTTTGGCTGTGACAGCTTTAGACTTCAATTCTTTTCAGTGTAACCTAAAGATATCTTTCCCTGGTGTCTGTTCTTGCTTCCTTTGCCATAAAAGGTAATTTCTCCTATGCTATACCCTACATGGTGATTTGAGTAAAAAAAAAAGTAATATGCAAAAATCCTAAAACAATTTTAATAGATGAGTCATAGGGTCATGGACTAATATTGATGTGGAAAATTCTGCTAAGAATTAGCAACTGCAATCCTATGAGAAGACCCTGCCTATTCACCACATTTAAAATTCACTCTCCAACCTTGTGTCCACTCAGCTAATGGTGTGGAGGGCAATGACACTGTGCTTCATGTACAAACTCTCATGTCTACTCCTTACACCTGCCCCAGTTTTGAAGCCATTTTAAGAGCTCACTTCTCCTCATGACCTGGTCAACATTATCTTTGTTGAAAACTTCCTCACCTCTACCTAAATGAAGCATGCCTAAACTGGAGTTCAACACATAGGTCTTGCTGAGTCCTAACTCCTGCTCCAATGAGGAAGCCAGAAGAGCACTACCCATTGGGCCTTCTATGTATTTACTTATTGTCCATCTGTCTGTTTGTTTGTTTCTTGTTTCATGTCCTATTTCCATAACTCAGCTTTAAGGTTGTAAAGAATAGGAATTATGCTATGCTGCCTGCTGTATTCCACAGTAATATTTGATAATGAAAGAGCTATGAGCATTTATTCCAGAATAAGGAGACTAATTTATTCACCTTAAAGGAGATATCACCTTTATATCTTTATGTATGTTTTAAAAGTTATATATTGTATTTTTTCCACCATATTCTTACTTAAGTGGCTCATTGAATCATAGAGATGACCCTAAGACTTTGAAATCTACTTCATGTGAAAATACTCAGAGTCCTCTGAGTTGTCACAGTAAAAGATACATGAGTTGGTGATTTGAAACAATTATGAGAATTAGTAGAAAACACTCATAGGGAAGTTTTTCAAAGCCACAAGTGGATGAAACAGTTAGGAATACTGCCACTGAAGCCACTGAATATCTTAAAGCTGGTGACATACCCTTTGAGGGATCAACTTCAAGATTAAACTAGGGTGAAAGTTAACAGTGAAGGGGTTTTGATTGGCATATCTAACTATACCTAGGTGTTTGTATTCAATATTTCTCTAATTCACATTTTAAAAAAATGTTACACTAATAGTTCATTTCTATTCTTTGCTATTTAAACAGAAAGTTTCATAGTTGAGTGGAAACATTTGCTAGTCATCAGATCTGCTCTCCATGCCTAAAAGAAGTTTTCATTCTCAGAACATATCATGGTAAAATACAAAGGGCACAGCACTAGGGGGTCAGGAGACCTGGGTTTGAGAACCAGCTCTGACTCGTTCTGACCTTGAACAGATTGCTTATGTTCTCTACACTGCAGTTTCCTCATATATAAAACGATCATCTAAGACCAAATGATCTTTAAAATTCCTTTCCCATCAACCAGCCTATGAATTGTAGGCTCAGGTATTCCTAACCATCTAATTAATATTGATCCTTCAAGTTATAGGCACAATACTGAAGAGGAAGGGACGTAAATTCTAGAATTCTCACATGGTAAGCTCAAAATCTGCAAAATGTCATTGATTTCAAAGGCTTCCTCCTTTTACTATTCCTCAATATGCTCAATATAACTTATTTATCTATTATTATTTTTTTTAGGTAATTGGGGTTAAGTGATTTGCCCCAATATAATGTAGTAAATAAATGTCAAGTGTTTGGTCTGAGGCCGGATTTGAACTCAGGTCCTCCTGACTTTAGGGCTGGTGCTCTATCTATTTCGCCTCCTAGCTGCCCCAATATAACTTCTTTATAGATCTCCTTCGTACGTAGGCAGAAAAAAAGGAACAAAAGACTTTCCAAAGGTCCTAACCAAATGGAGTAAGGAAACTAATCAAAGCCCACAAGATAATCATGTTCAAACTTCAAAGCACTATACAGATTTTAGTTATTCTTGTTATTCTCATTAGGTATAAGGATAAAGATTGGACCTGTAATTTAATTGGTATCAGGAATACTTATATGATGAAATACCCCCTATCAATGCAAGGAAGCAATTTTATTTATTCATTTGTTTGTTTGTTTGTTTATGCAACTTGCACTCTTAGAGAGCTGCCTACATCAAAGAAAGGTTAAAGGGCTTGTCCAGAGCTATAAAACAGCTATGTCAATTTTGTTGTTTAGTTATTTTTCAATCATGTCTGAGCCTTGATGACCCCATTTGGAGTTTTCTTAGAAAAGATACTGGAGCAATTTGCCATTTCCAGCTCATATTACAGATGAGGAAACTGAGGTAAACCAGGTTAAGTGACTTGCCCAGGGTCACACAGCAAGTAAGTGTCAGGCCAGATTTGAACTCACAAAGATGAGTCTTCTTGACTCCAGGCCCAGTGATCTATCTGCTGAGCCACCTAGCTGCCACATATGTCAAATTAAGGGAAAAATACAAGTCTTCCTGAGCATGAAACCAATTCTCTGTTTCCTATGTCACACTTCTTATTATTCTTTTTGTTGGTGGCAGCAGTAGTAGCAGTAGTTTTTTTTGTTTGTTTTGATTTGATTTTTGAGGCTGGTCTCCCTATCTCATCTAGCCTGGAAGTGCAGTGGCTACTCACAGGTCTGATCCAATGCTGGTCAGCAGAGAAGGTCTGATTTGCCCCGTTTCTGACATGGGCTTAGTCATCTCTCCTGAGGTAGCCTTGTCTATCCCCCACCCCCATTTTTGGAAGCTCACCATATTGGTGCTAAACTTAATATGAACCAATTGGCTTTAGTCTTACTGAAGCTCAGAACTCCAGAACTAAAGCAATCCTCAGCATTCCCAAGTATCAGGGATGAAGTCATGCATAACCGTAACTGGACCCTTACTATATCATTTTGATTATTTATATTGTCTCTACCTACATAAGAGATGATAAATAAATGCCTGCCTCAATAATGTACTGAGCATATAGTTTAAAAGTGACTAAAAGAAAAATGAAGAAAAAAATAAAGGACATTTTGACTGGTGAGAATTTTTGTTCTTAAGTTGTTTTTCAGTTATGCCCAATTCTGTGTCCCATTTGAGGTTTTCTTAGCAAAGATACTGAAATAGGATGCCATTTCCTTCTCCAGCTCATTTTGCTGATGAGAAACTGAGGTAAACAGAGTTAAGTGACTTACACAGGGCCCACAAAACTAGTAAGTGTCTAAGGCCAGATTTGAACTCATGAAAATGAATCTTCCTGATTCCAAGTCCAGTGCTCTAGCCACTGTGCCACCTAGACTGGTGAGGATAAAAACCACTAAAACTCCCCGAGATTTATTTGAGTTCATTATATATATGGATATGGACATGTATATATATATATATATATGAATATGTATTGTGTAAATATATAGATATATACACATTGCATCTCATCTGATAGAAGTTAATCAAGGGAAAGAAAGACTTGATTTTGAGTAACACAGACACACACCAAAAAACTTCCATGACTGGAGAGATCATCACATACTGATAAATGGAGGTTTTAAATGCTAAAGGGAGGTATGGGGAGTGATGGTTGCGGTCACACTGGGACATTTACACAGGCTCTGTGTGTTTCTGAGACATCAGATAGTTCCAATTTTGAAGGGCATGATGCCACCTAAACTGCGATTGTTAGCAAGTTTAGAACCATTTCAACACTGCACAATAGCTTATCAACCAACCTCTCTGGAGGAATAGTTCAGGGCCTGAAATTCTAGAGGGACAAAAGCATCAACGTTGTTGGGAAGTAAGACACTGTGCCTTTCTCCTCTAACTAAAGCAGTGCTTAATTGAGGGCAGAAAATATATTTAATTAAAACATCTATTTCCTGCACTAGAGAACCCATTTTTGTTTAAATCTTCACGATGTGCTGACCCAGGTTAATGCTAGAAGGTAGCTCACATTTGCATTTGGTAGAAAATTAATGGAAAGTGGTGTCAGGGTCAGTTACTGTGAATTTAGAATATGTTGATCAAATGTCCTACCTGGTCATTTACACAGGATAGAGAAATTCAGAGATTTAGCCAGAAATTGAATGTCCATAGCAACAAGGCAATTGATCCAAAAATATCAGCAAAATACTTTGGATATTTATCTCAGTTTCTTGCATGTAGATAAGAGTATTATGTGGCTACAATTAAAACCAGAAGGATTAGAATGATCAGGCTTTCATATAGATCAATTATTAGAAGGAAACACAAAGGAGAAAAAAAAAAAAAACAAAGGAGAAAAGGGAAAAATATAAAAGCCAAAGACTAACGATACTCAGTCTGAACCAAAGTCATGGATTCAATTGGTTTTTATTATTTTTATTTTGTTCTTAGCTGGTTTGCACTACATAGAAAAAAAGTTTTTACTTATCTAAGCGACATGATAGGAAAAACATTTTAGTGACCATCAATCTCTGCAGAGAATACTACATAGAATAATAGTAGAGTATGGGGGTAGTAAATCAATATTAAAGGCTAGGTTTGGCTCCACATTTAGTCTCACCTAATTTAAGAGGACAGACAGAAAAAAATAAAATTATTAAAGGAAGAAGTGGGTAAGGAACTGTGCTAGAGGGCTGTGGAATTGAGTTAATTGGGGAAAACTTCCTGGGGTGAAGAGGTAGGCTTTCCACTATTAATTAAATAAGGGACTGATGTGGTTTTTCATTTTGCTGTCACACAAGAGAAAAGAAATTGTTCTGCATTTATAAGAAAGAATGTCAATACAGAGCAATTCATCATTCCGAAGAGATTGCCCAAGATGGTCAGGGGTTCAACTAAGTTTACTTAAGGTGAGTTCTAGGACTTTCTGACAGGGCATAGAGGGTGGCAAATTGTAAGAATGTGGCAGAGCACAAAGACTGAGATTAATTAGCTGAGTGGACACTTAGATGAGCAGGAAATAAGTATCTAGAGCTCTAAGCCAAATTTATGTGAAAAAAAGTATGAGCTAGAATGTTAGGAATTTCAAAAATTGTCTGAGATACCTTACCAAAGGAAGAAAACTAAGTGGCCAGTGGCAGGTGACCATAGGCAGAAACCAAAGCTGGATGACTAGAGGAATTGATCACATCCAGGGTCCATAAGCTTGAGACCATAATGAAGCAGGGGCTGGACAAAAAGAAGAAAGTACAGGCAGGATCTCTCCCTGAAAAGGGTACATTTTGCTATTACCATGTGGATAAGAAATGCTATGCTTGAAAAAGCAAATCAGGAATTTCTAGGTCATCATGCCTTGGAAGGGAGCAGCCTGTACCAAATCTAACTTAAAGGAGTCTAGCCCCAGTGGGAAAGTAGTATCTTTCCCTTTTGTCCAGGAATTCCTTCAGTCAGAAGACATTGGTTCTCTTCAAGAATGAAGGATGAACAACAACATAGATCCACCTTTGTCTCATAATTCCTACAGACTACATAGACTTCTTTATTAAATTAAAAATTAGCTGAATTCAATTGAATTAGAAGCAGAAAGTTCTTCAGAATTAGGTCAGATCTGGCCCAAGTCCTCAGGACCTTTGGACTCTGACTCAGCTTTTGCAGGTAGGGTGCTAAGAGGCAAGGTTTCAAGTGAGAAGCTACTCCTTCAAAGTCACTATTTTTATGACTTACGTACACAACTCTAGGAAATGGCTTAAGTTAAAATGTGGAACCATGAAGGAGGAAGTTGAAGATGGCATTTCTGGGTCTGTGTTCTTTACTATCAGTTCGGATTACAGAAGTCTAATATAGTGACTTTAGTCTCACTTTCTCAGGGCCATAACTATGACATTTTATGCCTGGTGTTGTGAAGGAGCAGAAGGAAGTTCTCTTTTTTTGCCATTGGCTCAAAATCCTGTTAACTGCATTCTCCCCATTTTACAGGCCCAGAGGCTAGCACCCCACATCATATTAGATTTTACAAAGGTTCTGGACAGAGGTATTCTGCAGTCAGTTCAAACTGATATGAGAGAGCTGATTATTAAATTTTCAATGTGAGCATTTATACCTGTGAAATTAGCAAACGCTATTATGTCAGGGCTTGATTTATTCATTGTTGATCTTCAAGACATAAGAAGGTGATAGATAATGCCCATTAAATTTAAAAGTGTGTCAAATATATGTTTCCCCCCAGAGAGCCTATTGTTAAACATATACTAGCACACCACTGAGGCTGGGGTATAATCTCTCCCCTCCATTACCTCAATTTCTGAGGAGAGGGCCTGGAGGTTTAGGGAAGATAAGGTTCATAGCTTATCTCAGGTCCCACATAACATTAGTCCCCAAAAATTCAAATTGGCAGTATTAGCCTTTGCTGAGCTGAAATCCAAGACCCTACTCCTTAAGTATCCTTGCCAGGCTGGTTATAACATTTAGCCTAGATTCCTGGCCTCCTAGATCTCCATGGCTCATGCTTCTAGTCCATATGTGAGATCTCATTCCTTGCACTTAGAATATAAAAGAATGAATAAAAAAAAAAACACAAAATCCAGATCCTTTCCTTGGGGTCACATGGCAAAGGGTTGGGGACAAAGGTGGCATTCAAGCCTTCTCTTGCCACATGGTATGAGCGAAGGAGTTAGCTTCAGCCTCAGATGAAAATACGGCAAAAGCCAAGATGAGTGCTGAGGCAGGCTGTTTTAAAGATGCTGACAATCTCAACTGTGCATCCATTGCAAAAAGGTTTCTGTCCCAACCACATGGTAGGTCAATGCAGGTCAAACCACATGTGCCCCGATCCATATTGTATTCTTCTAGAAGCAGGTGCCCAACATCATCCTGTAAATGATGACAGCTTAGCAAACCTGATGGTATTTGCATATGCACGTAACCCACTGTACAAGTCTAATGGAAAGCTAATAGAGTAACTTCAACAGCTAATAGAGCACCAATACATATTTCATAACAGTGCTCAAATTATAGTCAAGAATAGTTGGATTCATAATCCACCTCTGACATTTACTAATAGTAGTATTTATGTAGCATTTTGGGGAATCTAGGTGGTACAGTAAATAGAGTAATAGGCCTGGAGTCAAGAAGACATCTTCCTGAGTTCAAATCTGACCTCAGACACTGGCTGTGACCCTGGGCAAGTCATTTAGCCCTGTTTACCTCAGTTTCCTATTTGTAAAACAACCTGGAGAAGGAAATGGCAAACCACTCTAGTACCTTTGCCAAGAAAACCCCAAATGGGATCCCAAAGAGTGGGACACTACTGAAACACAACAATATGTAGCGTTTTAAGGTTTACAAAGTCCTTTACATATAGTATCACATTTATCTTCACAACAATGCTATGAGATAGGTGCTAATCTAAGAGAGGTTAAGATTAATTTTCTCAGTCACACAGCTAGTGATTATCTGAGGGAGAACTTGAATACAGGTCTTCCTGATTCCAACTCTCTATCTCCTGTGCCACCAAGCTGTCTGGCATGACTATAGTTAAGACACTAAACTTTTCCAAATCTCAGTTTCTTCTTCTGTAAAATGGGGATAAGAATACCCAGGATACCTTCCTCATAAGGTTGTTGTGAGGCTTATGGATATAAAACATTTTACCAACATGAAAAACTTTAAAAAGCTATAGAAGTTGTCACTATAAAGTATTCCAGTATTGCAATTTCACGCACACACACACACATCCAGAATAGGAAATCTTTCCAAGGACAAATTAATTTTTCTTTTTTTAAATAAAATGAATAATTTTATTAAACAAGAATAGTAATTAACATCTATACACTGAAAAAACATATACCTTAGTAATTGTCATTATGTGGAATTGAAGTTTTCTTATTTCTGTTAGACTACATCTCTGCCCAGTCCAATAACAGCACAGCCTGAAAATGGACCAAAGCTAACAGTCACCATGGTAGAGAAAGGTGGACTTAACCCTTATTTGCCTCAAGAGGCACCTATAGGGACAGCATGAATTGGCCTCGGAGAACCTTTCCCTATGGGATATTCCCTAATATCCAGTTACCAAGCTCCTACAAGGCAGTGGATATCCACTTCCAGCTGGATGCTGACCTGCCCCTACTTACCCTCATCCCCATCTTGGCTCAGACACTCCATTTTGACCTTTGGGGCCACCCCATTACCCCTCTCCCAATGGTCATTGGTTGAGGACCTTCTGCCCTGCCACTGGTCCCCAGGGTCCACAGAGTCTCACCATCTGCCCAGCTGTTTTGTCAGCTGGACTCAAGACCTTTTTATCTGCTGTGAAGTTGAATCCTCCTTTATTTGCTGCCCACCCAATTTATAACATGACCTCCTTGAAGGCAGAGACTATTTCTCTTCTCTCTTTGTGCCTTCAGAATTTGGCACTGTTCTTGCCAGATAGTAAGTGCTTAACAAATGCTTTTTAATTCCATTATGTGGGAATAAACAGAGTGTATGGGAGAGCAATGCTTAACCTTTGTACATATCCACCTGGCTGGCATTCGATGTCCTTGCTGTTGTTGCTTTTACATCTTTAAGCCTTCTCATCTGGAAGCTTTCAACTTCTTGCTCAATTGATGAAGGGAAAATGATAATGGTGGTAGTGAACCAGATATAATACTTTTTCACAATGTCTGTATTAACTCAAAACTCCTTGTCTCTAGAGATAATATAGGAAGGTGAAATTTTGAGTTCTCTTTCTTTCTTCTGTCCTTGGCAAATGTTAGAATTATCTTGTAGCTTATTTTCCTTTAAACAACCATTCAAAAATAATCCCTCTTGACAGCCTGGTAGGTGACACCTTATATTTTCACTGTCCTTTGTTAATAGGAGGAATAGCTTCACTATTAATCTCTAACAGCTGCCTCATGTACTTTTGGCTCACTCACTGCTATGTATCAGAATTTTGAATCTTTATAAATACAAATATGTTTTTCGCAGCAGGATGTCTATATCCCTTTTAGCAAAGTTTGCTTTCAACCAACTTCAATACCATTATTGGCTTTCAAAGTAACTTCATTTTCTTCCTGTATTTGTAAAATGTGAGTAGAATGCACACTTTGCTATTAAAATACTTAAATTTGCTATTTAAAAAATTAATTTAAAAATTAAAAAAATTAAAAATAATCACTCTGTCACATAAATACAATTTCATCACCCTCGTGACAGTCATCAAAAACAAGACAGAGTCTACAAGGTGCTCAGTACAAATCCAGTAGGCTGTGTGATTGGACTGATAGCCCTGTACAGTTTCATGTGTCCTTCAACACAGCCAACCATACCTTCTCTTGTAGCTATGATAGTCATTTCCACTTTGCCATCATAAATGAGTGTGTTCAAAATTGTTTCAATATCTTCCGAGGACAACTCTACCTTACTAATGCCTAGTTCACAAGTATATTTCCATACTTTAAATGAACTGTTTCTTTGAATCATGGAATTCTGTTTGCTTTCTCTAGTTATTTTTTGCCTTACTTTGTAAGAATTTAAAACACTGTTGGTTTATCACTTCTACAAATGCAGATTCAAAATCTTAGTCACTATTCCAGGTTTCACCAATCACTGATCGATCAGGTTGTAAATTATACAACATACAACTTTCTTTTTTGAGGCTGCCATAGATTTAACAGTTCTTTTTACTTTCCAATACTTTTAGTGTTTTGTTGATTTCTGTTAATGGTAAGTTATTTTCATATCGAATTCTCTCCTCTAAATACCTTTATTTTTGGCATCTTTTATCATTTGGTACACTAACTTTTCTTGGCTATCTGATTGATCACTTCATTTTACCAGTATTCTGAGATTCTTTTATTCTATACAGAAAGCTATAGATAAGAGTCTATTGATGACCATTGCCCTCTATTGGATTTCTCTATGAGGAATCTCATTCTGAATATCTTGATCTATGATCCCATGAGGGAATTGATGACATACTTCTGTAATGCTGTTTTCTATTTCAACTGGTCCACAGTCAGTAGCTGCACCTTCACTTTCATCTCAGCCATGAGGAGGCTGTGCTTCATACATTTGGGTTGAAGATTTCATTTTCAAGATTGGCATTTGTTTTAGTTAATTGGAAAAACAACAACAATAGGAACAAAAGAGAGAAAAAAGGTGCAATAAGGTTGAGGGCGCTAATGGAAACCAGAAGAGTGAAAGTGTAGGATGTTCCAAACTCAATTTAATGATTTGGGTACAATGAGATTTCTTAACTATCAAATTGAATTTTCTTTTTCAAATTTGGTCAACTCACTATGAATAATTGATGTTCAAATAATATATTGTCATTGTGACATATGTATTTGAAGAGGTAATCAAGGCAAAAGGATGCTCATGTTGAGTGGCTGAGAAATACTTCAAAACATCTAATACTTCATTATTGTGGTTTGTCTTTCTATAGCATTCCTCCTCTTCCCACTATCTCTGCCTGTTGAAATCATTCCTTTCCTTCATCTAAGATGAGGCTTTGCCTTATCTCCTAGGAAAGTGATCTTTGCTTCTTCTGCACTCCTAAATATTACCACCTTTATTGTCCTTATCACATAATGCCTTCAGTTGTTATTGGTGTACATGTCTTATCCTCCAAACTACATAGTAAACATTTTGTATTTAAATGATCATACTTATTCTTCTTCATATACCTCATAATGTCCAGAAAAATGTTTTGCTTGTGGTAGGTGATAAAGGCATACTTTCTATAAATTCAGCCATCTATTTTCAGTCACTAATCCAAGAAGCATTTATTGAGTACCTGCTATGGGTGTAGCATTAAAAATAAAGTAGGTATTCATTCACATAAAAATAGAACAGAAAGGATGTTTTAGCATGAAATTCTGTAATCCTCAGAATTTCTGCTATTATTTATTTATGAGATTGTTCTCAGAAAGGATAAATCAATAAGCTTCAAACCCAGGCTTGAAGAGTATAATCATTTGATGTCTATCACCTTAAATACAAAGCTACCTTGCCACACTAAAGCTTATTCTTATGTCTTATCAAGGCATCGAGACAACTCTAGATTCTCAAAAGCTATGCCAGAAAGACTGTTAGCATTGATGGACTATGTATAAAGTTCAAGGATCAGCTCGCCATTCTCTCAAGTTATCATCCCCTATTTCTATCCTTTTCACACTCAAACTCCTAGGAAAGATGGTCTACACCAGATGGCTCTGCTAATTGGTTCCACTTACCTACTCTTCTTTCTTTTATCCCTTGCATTTTGACTTCTGACTCAACTACGGACCTGAAACAACCCTCTTAGACGTTACTGAAAAAGTCTTAATTGCTAAACCCATTCATGTTTTCTCAGTCCTCATTCTATTTGATCCCCTGCAACCTGTGACATTGTTGACCAACCCTACTCAACTCCACCTTTGGCTACCATGATATCACTCTCTCTCAGCTCTCCACCTCCACTGAAGTTTCTTCTTAGTCTATTTTCTGGATCAGAAACTTCTCTCCATCCCCATTTCCAACTCCCCTGAACCTCTATCCTGGGCCCTTTTCTTTTTATATACTCCACTTATCTCATAAATTCCCATGGGTTCATCATCTCTATGTAGATAAATCCAAAATCTATATATTCAGCTATATTTTCCCTCCAAACCCCAATCCCGAACCAGTTTTGTCTGTGGGACAAATATGCCTGCATTTCTTAAAAGCATCTCAAACTTTTACACATTTATTATATTTCCCAATGTATACACCATGCCTCCAAACTTTCCTAACTTTGTTTAAAAAAAGCTACCATTCTTCCATTTGTATGAGTTCATCAGAGTCATAGTTGAATATATTCTACCCTCTGCATAACTAAGAAGTCTTATATATCCTATCTTTACAACATGGCTTACATCCATTCCTTTTTCTCTACCCTATTCAGGTCCCCATCATCTTTTCCCTGGATTTATGCTATCCTCAAAAAGGAATCCTTTCATCTTGTCTTCCCCCTCTCCTATGTTTTCCTTATATAACTGCCAAATTGAAGGTGATCTCATGGAAAAAGAAAAAGTCTTTAAGGAAGAATAAAACAGTTGTGGGGGAGGGGTTGTTGCCCCAGCTATCTTTCCCTACTTACTTCTATATTTTATTATTCCTTGAGAAGTCTGGTGTGTTGGATCATGCTGTGAATTGACTGATATCTTGGGCACAGAGAACATTGAAGGGTTGCACTAGTGATGAATGTGCCACAAAATCAGCAACAAGCTGTCCTTGACATCTTCTAAACTATTTATACTCTATTCTCTCAGGATTGTCTACTGTCAGAGGTCATGGGACACTTGCAGTCAGAGGTCATGAGACCCTGACACAGCCTTATCTCCCTCTGTTCTCCTACAAAAACCCCGAGTTCAAAGCAAGTCAAACTGCTTACCATTCCCAGAAAATTCTGTCTTTTTCCATCTTGTCTTTTCTCCACCTAGAACCCCATTTCTCCATATACACTCCAACCCCCCACCCCCAGCAATCTATTCTGCCTATTGAAATTCTAACCACACTTCTGCCTAATCAAAGCCTTTTCTTATCATCCCTGAGGGAGGTAATCTAGCCTTTTCTGAATTCTTAAACATACTACTCATTGTACTTATTACATAATATTTTATCTCTTCAACAACATCACAAGCTTTTGGAATGAAGGAATATCCCAGTGACTAGCAGAGTGATTTGCACGCAGAAGGTGGTAAATAAATATTTGCTGAATGACTGAAAAATGGCATTATTTTATAGCCACTTATAATAGCTCTTCACTGTTCTCTGTGTTCAAGACAATAAGCAATTCATAGCAAGATCCAACACATAAGACTTGCTCAGGAACTGTGTAGCATATGGGAACAGAGGGATTTACAGTGAAAGACAAAAATGAGCAACAGACCCCTTCACCCCCCAAAAGCTGTTCCATTCTGCCAGAAAGCAGAGGCCTCACTTAGACCACTATTAATTTCTAAAAAATTAAAAATCAACCTCTCTACGAAATCATTAGAATGGATCACAGACCAGATACTGCCTGCCAGCAGTCTCGGAGTAAGAAGGAGGCTAGTGCAGTCCTTGAGGATAGTCATTGGGATATCTCACCTCAGGGCTTAGGAGTCCTGGTTTTCTTACCATGCTAACAGTCAGTACTCTATCGGGAATAAGGAGACTAGGATTCTAATCATCTGTTCTACTAATCACTATACTACTAACTAGCTTTGTGAGTTTAGACAAGTCGTACGACCTGTCTGGTTCTCACCATCCTCATTTGTAAAAATGAGACGTTAAAATTCGGTTTCTTTCAATTAATCACTTATTGAGCATCTACTATGGCAAGAAAGTTGAATTAGAACCTCTCAAGCATCTCTTCCAGCTCCATTATTCTATGATTTCTATGACAGGGGAGTCAACCTCTGCTTGATTGCAGAGGACCCTGAATTGCAGGCTGAGGCACCTACACATTGTTCTGCTGATAATGTGCAGACAGCTAAGGTTTTTGAATAGGGAAGCGATATGTTAAAATTATATTTTTAGGAAGATTTATCAATATGCCATGTACAGGATAAATGGAAAGTAGAGGCAATTAAATGGTAGAAAGAGTAATGTTAAAATAACTTGGGTAAAAAGTGCCTGAACTAAAGGGGTAACAATAACAATGAACAAGAAGGCACAGATTATAGCTACTGTGTGTAAAATCAGCAGCATAGAGGCATTGAGTGCCTGTGGAGGCAAGGGACATATCAATGGTAACTGCTGGGTTACTGGGTATGGTCACTATTGAAAAGCAAATTATAGTATTTCTTTTTTTTTTTGGCCAAAGACCAGATTTATTAGAATTATCTGTCATATTAGGCACACTCTTAAGGAGCCTGAACATTAATAAGCTATTGGCTAGATTATAAGAATCTGAGCCCTTGGCTAGATTTTAAGAATCTAAGCCTAGTATTTCTTTTAGGAAGAAGTGGTGTCATTTTTTTTAAACCAAAAGTACTAAAAAATAAAGATGTCATTAAAATTAGGGGCAAGATGGTTCATTGGTGAGCCAGGGAGAATTCAGTTTAAACATACTGAGTTTGAACTAAAAGCAAGACATCCTTCTAGAAAATAAATAGTGGACTATAGCTTTGAAGAGAAGTTGGATCTGGAGAGAATGGAAATTTGTCTACGCAAAGGCAATGATTGAAGTCATAAAAAGAAATCATCTCACTAGAGAAGATAATATGGAGAATTGAGTGCCAAGGACAAACTTGCCCATCTCCCAAATTTAGAAGACAGGAGGAAGAAGAAGGGTCATCTAATGAAATAAAGGAGTGGCCAAAGAGATGGAGGAACTAGATAAGTGTGTTTCCTTAGGTGAGGAAGGTGTATATTTCAGGAATGGAGAAGAGTCAGTGCAAAGACATGCAGATGGGACAGGAATCACTGTGTATGAGGAACAATAAGGCCAGTTTGACTGAATTGTAGGGTATATGGATGGCAATAATGTATAATAAGGCCAGAGAGATATGTTGGGGGCAAGTTATAAAGGACTTATCATATTAAACAAGAGAGTTTATATTTGATCCTAGAGGTAAGAGGGAACCTCTTGAATTTATTAAAAAGGGGAATGACAGAATCCAACCTGTACTTAAGGAAAATCACTTTGGCAGTTATACAGAGGATCAATTGAGGAAGAGAGATACTTGAATCAGGAGAGCTAAGTAGGAGGCTATTATAATCATCCAGGCAAGAGGTGATGAAGGTCCAAACTAGGGAGGAGGCTGAGTGGGTAGAGAGAAGCAGAGGGATCTGAAAGATGTGGAGGTAGAAATGACAAGGTTTATCAACTGACTGGATATGTGGGGGAAGTGAGAGTAAGAGTGGGAGGGAGGAGGTGAGGATGACACATAGGTGAGAACCCATTGCCAGTCACACCCCCTCACCAGTACAAACTCAAAATAATGGGTGTCACCCACAGTGCTAAATATTATCAAAATAATTACCAAAGAAATTTGGGGATTAGGGGGAGGGGAGCAAGGACAGATACTAAAGAGAGCACTATTGGAATGGTTAACCAAGGAGTCCAGCCTGGAGAGTGAGACAAGTAAAACCAGAAAGGCGTGGAGTGGAGTGAGGTGGAGTGGTGGAATCTTGAAGAATTGAATGAACAGACTTTTCCTATGAAGACAAAAAGTGATTTCATGAGTTGTGAGAACACAGGAGAGAAATTTAAAGAGGTTGCCATCAGAAGAGAGCAGAGGACAAAATTTTGGGTACGAAGTAATTTCAAGTGATGTCTGCCAAGATATTGCCTAGTCAATGAATAGATGAAGTAAATTGGAAATATAAATAATTGGATTTTATAAGGTTGGGAAACTCTCAGAGCCAGGGTATCACATGGGTCATTTATTTCTATGATGAATTCTAGCCTGATGGTAAAGATGAAGTAGGACAAGAAAAATGGTGAACCAGGTGCTGAAGACATTAAAAAATGTAGGCATGAATCATGAAGATCAGTTCAAGATAGCTTCAAAGACATGGAGAAGTTGGTATGAGGAGATATCATGAACTGAGAAAGAGGGTGTTCTGTAAGATAGTAGCACTTTAAATTTTACTATGAAGCAATAAATAATCCAGTGACTCCTCTTCCAGTTAGTTGGGAAAACCAGAAATAGAATCAGACTTTGTTACAGAGGAAAGTGGTAGCCAGGTGGCATAGTTGATAGAGTGCTTGATTTGGAGTCAGGAAGACCTGAGTTTGAATCCTGTCTCAGATATTTACTGCCTTTGTGACTCTGGACAAATCACTTAAACTTTTGCATGCCTCAATTTTCTCATCTGTAAAATAAATAAGGATAATAAAAGCACCTACCTCCTAGGTTGTTGCGAGGATCAAATGAGTTAACTATATATATATATGTATGTATGTATATATATCACATAGAAAAAAGCTATAGTGATTATAGTGATGATAGTGATGATAGGCATGATGATGATGTGGCATTTAGCAAATGCCATGTCAATAGTTTTCTATAATGCTCAGGAGGAAAAGAATGTATAAAGGATTTGCCAACAATAGAACAAAACATCCACAGGACACAAGAGAAGGGAAGATTTGAAAAGTAGGCAAGACAGGAGAAATTGGGGGGAGGGGGGAGGCCAAGCTAGATATTATACACACACACACACACACACACACACACACACACACACATAGTGTGTATATATATATGTGTGTGTGTATACATATATATATACGTATGTATGTATGTATGTATGCATGTATACACACACATACACACACACACACGCACAGGGGATTGTAGCAAAAGATAATGAATTATTTTGACCCTGAGCCAGGACTACTTCCAGGGCAGAGCTCACACAGCAAAGCCCCTACTGCCCCTGCCAGCTTCCCAACTCTTCTCCTGCTCCAAAAGGTGGGCTTGGGTGGCCATTGTCCAACTACAACCCCAGTAGTCCCTTGCCCCAGAACCTTCTCCAGAGGTAGCTACCCTGTGGACAGCATGTTGTCCATCTCTTCCCCCCTCCCCCACCCTAGGTCTTCTCTAGAATAAGCAAAGCATCCTGGCACTCTGACATGGCTCCCATACTTTCATGTACTTCTGTCTCTGATGCAGGTCGCCTTGTATCTCACACTTAATCTGACAGGAAGCTGAACCTGAAAGGAAAACTTGAATAGCTTAATGTCATGCCTCACTCAAAGAATTTCTCTCCTATCCCTGCTAAAATGCTTGGATTTATAGCTCAATGGTTAGCATAATTTTCTCCTTTCATATTCATCCCATCTCAATGATTCTGAATTCCTGGCTACTGCTGTGTATACCATGCTCCTATCCTTGAATAAATGCTCCTTTACACCTATCTACCTCAACTTTACCCTATCATGCCCAGATCTGCCCACTCTTTTCACGTGCCCTCTAGAATACCTGCTCCATAATTAAACTTCTTTTTATTTTAATTTGTGTTCTTTCCTCACTCCTTCTATCTTTTGGTACTCACTGAGACATGGCTGTGTCTTAAGGAAACTGCTTTCCTCAATGCCATTTCCAATACTAATTATACTTTCTTTCATATAACCCAACTCACTGTTTGCAAGGGAATACTCCTCACTGCCACTTCCATACCTTTCCTCAATCACCTTTACTAAACAGCTACTCTGCCTTTGAAGTCCACATCATTCAAAGTTATCACTCAACCCTGACCTGGTGGCTGTTGTACATAAACTTTTATGCTGTTCCTCCTTTCTTGAGGATTTTAGTACATGAATCACAAGCCTTCCTTCCTCCCCATCTCTTGCCCTAAAAATAAAACACACACACACACTCATATATGTATGTATATGTAAACATATATATACACACATAGATTTACCTATATATTTTATAACCCCAGTTCCTCAATCTACTAAATTCCCATTACCTACTTAATTCCATATCAGTTACAGAACCGGGCACATCGCTGACCTTGCCATCCATCTCCCTCAAATATTCTACTTCCATGTTCATGGACTTCAAAATTTCTTTTGTGGTTCAGTTGTTTTTCAGTCATGTCCAACTTTTTTTGTGACCCCATGTGGGGTTTTCTTGGCAAAGGCACTGGAGTGGTTTGCCATTTTCCTTCTCCAGCTCACTTTACAGATATAGAAACTGAGGCAAACAGGGTTGAGTGACGGCCTGGCACTCTGTTCACTGTGCCACCTAGCTGCCTCAAAATTCCTTTGCCTAATCATCATATTTTATCATTCCATCTTTCTCTATGCCTTATTGTTGCAGTCTAAGGGTGCTGCAGACCCCAAAATTCAAGGACAAAAGGTGCAGCCATTCACCTACAGTTGGTAGCAAATAGTGGGCACCAGCCAATGTCCCACCCATCATCCCCTGGATGCAGCTTGTACTTGGTTCTAGTCAGTATGAGGAATCAGTCTATAATCAATGCCTCAACTTCCTCTCTTCTCATATTCATCTAGACCCTGTGCAATATTGCTTCTGACCTCATCATTCAAACTACCCTCTCCAAAGTTACTGAGTTGCCGCATCTGAAGGGCATTTCTCAGTCCTGATCCTCCTTGACCTCTCTGCAGAGTTTGAGTCTCTTGATCACTTTCTGCTTCTGGAAACTCTATCCTTTCCAGACTCTACTTTCTCCTGGTTTTCCTATCACTGTTCTTTCTCAGTCTTTTTGCTGTTTCTTCATCCAGGAAATACCCACTAACTGGTCATCCTCCAAATCTCTATCCTCAGACTCTTCATTTCATTCTATAATATAAGTTCTTACTTTTTTTTATGCCATGGAAGACTTGCAGCTGGGCAAAGGCAAAGACCACTTCCCAGGAAAACATTCTTAAATCCATAAAGTAAAATACACATGGTTACAAAGGAACTAATTATATGGAAATACAGTTATCAAAATTAAAATTGAAACAACAAATTCATAGACCCTAGGTTAAGAACTTTTTTGCTCTATTTGATTTCACTTGATGATTCCCTCGGTCCTATGGATTCAAATGGGAAGTTAGGTGGCACAGTGGATAGAACGAACACTGGGCCTAGAGTCAGGAAGACTCATCTTCCTGAGTTCGAATCTGACCTCAGATACTTACTAGTTATGTGACCCTTGGCAAGTCACTTAATCTCAGTTTCCTCACCTGTAAAATCAGCTGGAGAAGGAAATGGCAAAGCACTCCAATATGTCTGCCAACAAAACCCTAAATAGGGTCACAAAGAATCAGACGTGACAGAAAAATGACTGAACAATAATAACAAGTTCAATTATCATCTCTATATAGATGATTCCCAGATCTATATATCCAGCCTTCCTCCTGAGTCAAAGTTATGCATCCCCAACTACCTCTTGGACACCTCAAACTGAATGTCCCATAGGTATCTCAAACTCAACATATCCAAAAAGAACTTTATCTTTTCCCAAAAACCCTTCATGCTTCTAAACTTCTAAACTATTTCTGCCAAAGGCATTACCATCCTTCCAGTACTCAGGCTCAAAACATTAATCTATATGAATTGTGTTATATTTTAAGTAGGATGTTTTCAAAGTAGATTGAGTCCAGAGAAGAGAATGTAGAATGGTGAACATTCTGGTCTGCATATTCCATGGGAAACTAGAGGTGTTTATCCTTTGAAGTGGCCATCATCCCCCATCTATGGAAGGTACTTTCTTCTTACTTCTGCCTCTTAGACTCTTATTTTCTTCAAGACTCAAGTCAAGCTACACGAAGCCTTTCTTGCCTCCTCCTCCCAGTATTTCCTCCCTAAACTATCTTGGATTAATTTTAAATATATTTAAAAAATACTCATGAATAGACAGATGTAATACTACATATTATATAGATGTAATATTATATGTAATATTACGCAGGGGTGGGGAACCTACAGCCTTGAGGCCACATATGGCCTTCTAGATCCTTGGGTGTAGCCTTTTGACTGATTCCAAGTCTTACAGAACAAATCCTTTTATTAAGGGGATTTGTTATGTGAAGTTTGGATTCAGTCAAAGAGCCACACTTGAGGACCTAGAGGGACACATGTGGCCTTGAAATCACAGGTTCCCCACCTCTGTTATAGAGAGGTATAATATGAGATATTACATGTAATATTATGTATAGATGGACTCTGAGGTACCTTCCAGAGATGGATTGAGATTCAGTTCATTAATTGGTCTTCTTACTCTTCCTCATATACAGCATTCAATCTTCAATCTTTGTGCTTTTGCACGGGCTAGCCCCTATGTCTCCCAAACACTAGCTCTTAGGATCCCCGTCTTCCATTACTATTAAGCTAAAGTTCCATGTCTTCCAAGAGACCCTTCTCAGTCTCTTCAGTTACTATTGCCCCCCTTCTAAGGTTAATTTTCATCTATTCTGTATTTATATTGCAAATACTGATTTACACTTGCCCTCTCCTCCATTAGAATGAAAGGTCCTTGAGGTCAGTGCCTGGTTTTTGCTTTTTTCTTTGTATCCCCAGCACTTGACATAATGCCTGACCCATAGTATATATTTCAAAAATGCTTGCTGATTGATTTTATTTGAGCCTCACAACATTGTAGTTTGCAAGATAGGTATAATAGATACCTCCATTTTGCAGATAAAAAAAATTGAGACACAAAGAGATTAATTGGCCAGAAGGTTAACAAGCACCAAACCCGAACCTAGAACTTCCCCACTCAGCACCCTACTCATTATGCCACACTGCCTGTTGTCATGCTACTGCTTCTTTAAATAGATAACTGTTTTAGCATTCAAGAAATAGTAGCCTAGAAAAGAAAGCTGACCTTCATAAGACCAATTATATAATGAGCATAGGTAAGTGTGACTAATCTAGGTTTTTCTTTTCTCAAATTTTGTAAAGCTGACGTATTTTTTTAAGTATTTCACATCCTCTATTTTCCCCCAACAATATACTTAGTTCCCATTTAAACTGGGCAAGCCAGCAAGTGCACACAATGTTTTTCACATGATATATGTGAAAGCTTAATTGAAATTGTGAAGTGAAATTACATGGAAAGGGTCAAGAGTAAAAGCTGTTGACGTACAAGGTTAATTCTCTCCAGGTACTGCTAATGTGGGAGAAGGGAGAGTGCTATGACCTCATCTCACATTCACTTCAGCTAGAGCATGGATTAAAGTGGGTCTGGGAGCTACTCCTAGTAATGGTCTCTAAAGGAAATATGCTATAGATAAACTAAACCAAGATTATTGAAGCATGTACAGACGATAAGCAAACCCAGCACTCCCTTTTATCTGTTTTATCAAAGTTGCCGTTGAGAAAGAAGGTCTGGCTTCTTGCCTTTAATGAATTGGCCATAAGGCAGTTGAGGAGAAAAGAGGAACATTTGCAGTCAGAAGGTTCATTTTTAGCCTCTTCAGGGGAGAGGACTGTGGGGGAGATGCAGTAGACTCAATTCAAGCCCTTTACCACCATCAAAGAGTATAGGCTGCTTGTGGCTTATTTTGAATAGACTTAAAGTTTTTTTTTCCTTTTTTTTTCCTCTTTTTGTTACTGGGCCCACAATCACAATCAAAATGTTAACTTTATCTGGAGCCTTATCAGTTTCTCAAGGTCTAAAGGTCTTGAATAAACAAGAACTATAGGAAATATGAAGAAGCCAGGCTATTAAACTTGATGTTGTATGCATGAACAAAAGCTGTATGAGACAAAACAAAATCTTTGGTTGAAAACTGGGGGTTGGAAAGGTTGGGGGTGGGGATGGACAGCGAAGAGGCGTGATCTTCCATAGGAGACAGGGCAAGTAAACCGGCTGCAACCTTTCCTGTTTGTGAAAAAAAGACATACATCAGCAGTAGACCAGTCTTACAGTTTCCTGTTTTTCTTTCGGAAGGCCTGAATGGTTGATAAACACATCTGTAATATGTTTTAGTGTATCTTCACTCACTCTTTGCCCATTGAAGCTTTTTATATCAGAGAGTTCCAGTCTCAGAGAAAGCCAATAAACTTAAACGTTCTGTTTCACAAGCTGATTTCCAGCCCTGATTCACATATTTCAATGCTGACTGACCTTAAAGCATGCTGGTATCCTATTTAGGCAGCCTTTTGAATGGATACAACTCAGAATCCAAACAAGCCTTTGCTGAATAAAATTAACATAGCTACTCACTGAAATAAAACGACACAAGAATTCACTGAGCCAAATAGAAACCGGATGATTTCAATTTATGAAGCACCATTACTGAAAATTAAATCATAGCTTTGGTAGTGGCCTATGAAATTCTATATTTAAGAATATTTATGAAAAATTCCTGCAGTTTCAGAAATCTTTATACAGGCTCACAGCTTTAGAACTGGAAAGGACTTTAGAAATCATGTAGGCCAACCACCTCATTTTTCAAATGAAGAAACTATGCCCTAGAGAGGTTAAAATAGTTGCGTACTTCATATAGACAGTAAATGGCAAAGCCATAATTTGTCCCTAGGTCCTCTGACTCCCATAACCTCTATTTCAACCAATAAGGAGAAAATATTGTTAAAAAATACAAAATTCAGTTTGTTTGTTTAAGTGGTGGCAATGTGGCCTGAACATGCAAATGACGCTAGGGGATATGTTCTTTTGTACATCCTTGAGTATCCAGATTAGAATCTTCCTCTCAAGTCACATTAAGACAGAAAATGTGTTGGGTTGAGTCTGAGGCTCTTTCTGTTCAGGTAGCAGCAGAATCAGTGCTGGAATTAGGGAAAAGCGACCCTAGCTTTCCACAGAGCAGTGACACTGAGAGTTCACATTAACGCTCCACAAATATAGGCCTCAAAAACAGACCTCATCACCTGTTAAATGAGGAATTTAATTTAGCAGGCCAGACAGGTGACAGAATGGATAGTGTGAGGTCTGGAGTCAGAAAGACTCATCTTTCTGGGTTCAAATCTAACTTCAGACTTACTAGCCGTGTGATTCTAGGCAAGTCACTCAACCCTGTTTGCCTTAGTTTCCTCATCTGTAAAATGAGCTGGAGAAGAAAATGGCAAACCACTATAGTATCCTTGCCAAAAAAAACTCCAAAAGGGGTCGTGGTGAGTAGGACGTGAACGAATAACAACAAACTAGGAATTTGCCAGATGTTATGCTTCCCCCTCAGCAGGGAGTCCTAGAGGTGGGGAACCTGTAAGATTACCCTTGAGGACCTAGAGGGCTACATATGACCTCGAGGCCACAGGTTCCCCACCCCTGTCCTAGATTCTCTCACTGCTCAGGTCTTGTGTGCTAGGATGTAGACATTACTCTCCTCCCTGATTGAATATACCTTAAATAGTTGAGTTGTGAATATGTTTTTTACTCTTTGCCTCTTGAACAGTTTGACCCACTTGCCCCAAGCTACAAAATTGTCAGATACCCCTTTGAGTAGAACGATTATGTACTGAATACTATGCATCTCAATCAGATGACATCTGTCAATCTTACTATCATGTGCAAAACATGTCAATCTGAACAAACAATATAATAGGAATAGTTTGGTTAGTGATTCTGCTATAGAATATAAAAATAGCCAAAGGCATGTTAATGAAAGGCTATTGCTTTGGCTAAAGTTTAGATTGAAGAGATATAAAGGTTTTGATGAAAATGATAATCCAAAATTATGGATGTCCATACTTTTCATGTTGTTATTGTTGTTGTTTTTCTGTCTGCAAGTGCATGTGTAACTATACTGAAAATCACTTCCAAAATCTTGTTTTTCTGTTTAAATTATTTTCCTAAATTTTGTTTTAAAAACACATATTCTTTTAGAAATCAGTTTTGGAGAATCTATTTTTATCATTAACTAGCTGTCTAATGGTGGACAAGTCACTTGACTTTTCTACAACCCTATTTCCTTACCTAACATGTAGTCTGACCAAGGCTGAGTTCATTAAGACTGCTATCTCACTATTTCCAGTTAATCTCCCTCTTTTATTGAAACCAAAAGTTCTATTAGTGTTTTTGGCTGCCATAATGGAAGATTGGGCTACATCAGGATTCTTAACTGAGGTCTGTGAACTTCACTTTTTGGAAATATCTTGATAACTACATTTCAGTTATCAAAGAAAATTTCCTTTGTAAATTTTCACTGAAATACATTAATTTCAGGAGTCCATACATTTCACTTGAATGTCAAAGGGGTCCATGACACCAAAACAGTTAAAAATTTCTTTCTTTCTAGAGAGAATCTACCAAGTATGTTGGAGCCTTCCTCTAAGTTATTGGGTAGACACTAATACAGTAGGCATGCATGGCATCCATTGGTTATACTTCACCCTCACTGATCTTTTCCAGCCATATATCTTTTTGGTATCTTTTATATTGTTCCTTATACATAACTCACTATTGGCAATATGTTATAGCCTGTTCATATCTACCATTCATCTCTCCACGTGTCACCTAAATTTGGATTCTTTGGAGACAATGCATTCCGTGATTCAGAGCCATAAAACATCTCCAAAAGAATATTGCTATTAAAAAGTTGAGTTGTGGTTTTGGAGAGAAGTGCAGAATCATTAAAAGCTCTGTATAATTTCTTAAATGTAATGCAGCTCACATTCTTCCCAGTCATTTCTGGGCCAAATCCATTGTATGAGCCATATATATCCAAAATACATGTATTAAAGAACCAGCTCAGGGCTTGGGGATTGGGAGGTTGGGGGGAGGGTAGGGAATCTGTCCAATGGCATATTATAATATGGACAATAGGCGTTCTTGATGTACTTGTTTTGTTTCTTTTATTATTGTTATTTGCTGGTGTGAATAGTTAAGTTGAACATCTTTGCATGCCTCAATTAGGAGGTGCTACAATGTTAGATGTAATCAAAAAATACCATTTACAAATAGGAGTAACATGAGTACCTCAGCATCAGGAAAGAATCATTATTATTACTATTATTTTCATTTTGACTCTGAACTAGGCATTCTTTATGGCATTAGAAAATATGTTTAGGCAGAGGTGTTGTGAGGCTCAAATAAGATAATGGATGTAAAACGCTTGTAAACCTTAAATTGCTATATAAATATTGGTTGTTATTATTATTATTGTTGTTGTTGTTATTATTAATCTACAATCACTAGGCCTCCAGTTTGGTGATGATTTAATTCCCTGCTCTTTCTGCTGCACTTCTGCCGTGTTCAAGAAATGTTTATAGAGCAATACAAGAGCGTGCTGGCAAATGTTTAACAATGAGACTCTGGGGGGGGGGGAAGGGTGCATATACTCAAGGTTATTCTGTATTATTAATACTTTATTAAGTCAAAAAAATCAGCCAAACAAGAAATCAAGCCCTGATTTGTAGTGATAGCCAATTTCTAAGATATAAACGCTCACACTGAAAATTCAACAATGTCTTTCATAAATCGGTGTGCTTATGTGATTGGCATACATACGACTGATTTACAAAGGAAGGAAAGAAAAAAATATATATTTACTAAGTGCCTACTGTGTGCCAGGCCCTGTGATAAGTGCTTTACAAATATTATCTCATTTAATCCTCACAACAACCCTGAGAGGGAGGTTCTATTAATTCTATTCATGCCTCATTGGATATTAAAATAAGAGAGTGAGTTGAACAAATATATATCAATTACTGAATTTTTACAAGTAATATTGTGTATGATTTATTTTGAGTGATTACGGCAGCCAAAAAGCCTAACCTAATTTTCGGTTGCATTAAAAGAAGGATATTGTACAGGAATTAAGGAAATGACAGTCTCATTGAACTCTGCCCTAGTCAGACCACATACGGGATTTTGTGTTCAGTCCTGGGTGCTACACTTTTTCAAAAACACCAATAAACTGGAGAACATACAGAGGAAAGCAACAAAGATAGTAAATGACCTTGGTGTCTTGCATTATGAGGATGAGTTAGTTGAAGGAATTCTACATATTTAACCTGGGGAAGAGAAGCCTTAGTAGGGGATATGATAGCTGTATTCACATATTCCTTGAACTATGGAAGAGTGAATGATTTGTTTTGCTTAGTCCCAGAGGGTAGAGAACTGAGAACAATGGGTGGAAGTCACAAAGAGGCAAATCTTGGCTTGATATAAAGGGAGAAAACAGCATCAACAAGAAAGCCTGTTTAGTATTTATTTAACTAGGAGGTAGTAGGTTCCCTCTCACCGGAGGCCTTCAAACAAAATCGAGATGACTACTTATCACAGATAGACTAACTGATGTTCTTGTTTGGGCATGGGTCAAACTAGATGTCTGACCTCTGAAATCCCTTCAAACCCCAAGATTCTGTATTTGGCTCCTTGTTTAGAAGGCTATACAATGTTTCTGGGTTTGGTGCAACAAGCAAAATGCCATCTACCTATAGAGGGATATGGTGGAATTTGCTATCTTGGGGGGATGTCTTTTCCATTTGGATTCTGCACTGGTTGTCCTCCATAGCTCTAGCAATGATCTCTTGTAATTATATATCTCCTTGTGGTCTTCATTTGATACTAATAACCCAAAGTTTGCTGAATAGTGTATCACTTTTGTTGCATCTTTCAGGGAATCTTAAATGATTTTAATGTAGGTGTGAGACACTTTGTTGGAAAAAAAAAAAACAAAGCCTTGAAGATCACTTTTTGCTCATTGAATCAAATCCTTTCTCCTACCTGCCCCACCCCCATTTGACATAAACAAGTACCCTACTTCCTACTGAAGTTCCATAATTCTAAATAAGTCTGTATCTAAAATAATTTGTTAAAAAGTACAGGTTGCCAGGAGGATTCTTAATTGCTAAAGTAATGATTATATTTTGACTTTACACAAGATAGAGGGCTCTGTTGAAAGATCATTTCCTCTATAATTCTCTCCAATTTATCCTGTATATATTTTGTCTGCACATAGCTGCCTCCATGTTGTATCTTTTTTCACCCTTACCTTTAGATTATGAGTCCTCAAGGGCCGGGATTTTTTGTTTCTTTTTATTTGTTTGTTTGTTTCTTTCTTTCTTTCTTGTGTACTTCCAATGCTTAGCACAGTGCCTGGCACATAGTAAGTGCTTAATTCATACTTGACAGTCTAAAAGAAATTTTTAAAAAAGTCTAAGGGAATATAGAGGAAGAAACCAACAATAACAACAACAAAACTCCTAGATGTTTGGTCCTATCACAATGGGTGGAAAGCCATTGCTCAAGGTTAAGAATTTAGAATAAGCACTTGGTCAGGGAATAGTCACTTTTTTTCTCCTACTTAAATACAAATTAGAGAATTTTAGGTTGCAGAAAAAAATGATCATATCGGGTCATTCTGCAACATAAGGCTCACCAGTACTATTCTAGCAATTTTTTGTCTGCTATGTAGACAGAAGACAAGAAAGTTTAAAGCAAATATTAAATGCTAGAGCCAGTGCAATAAGAATCAATCTTTCCTGTTCCCTGAAGCCCTTCTTCTAGTAGAAATAATTTGGTGTAGTACAGAGAGATGGTACTTGTTAGAGAATCAGAGGACCTGAGTTTGAATCTTTTCTCTTTTGCTAACTATCTGTATGACTTTGGACAAGTCACTTTTACTTTTATTCACTGACCTCTGAGGACATTTACAACTCTAAATCATGTGGCCCTTAACAGAGAAAGCCATTGCTGCAACTCTGAAAGAGACTGTGAAATGAGGACTTTAATTACAAGTGAAATTGCAAAGTTAAGCTCTTCAGTTCATGATGTTCCATACTGTGTCAAGCAGGTAAAAGAAAAGGGAGATCGGCTTGTGCATATGAAAATAAAAGCACCAATGCGAGTCCACAGGCTTTCTACCTGACCTTTTAGCTGGGCCTCAGCAGCAGCCAGAACTCTTGGGTGTCCCCACTCTGCCTAATTACAAGAAGAATAAAGACCCTGCAAGTTAGCCAAGTAGGAAAAGATTCCATAAACATATGTAAGGCCAAGACCAAAAAAATTATGTGGCCTGAGGAGAAAAGGATAAGCTTGACAAAGCTACCTATCACAAACTTTGCAAAGAGGTACCCATCTGCAAAAATCATTCAATGAGTAGCCTTAAAGAGAATAAAAATCTGGTGTTTGCTGCCCCAAGCATACCTCTGGGAACTGCTTAATAAAGGTCAAGCTGGCTCCTAGGCACAAAGTACAAATGATCTATACCAGGAACACACAAGGTCAAGATGCTTCATCTAAAGGTGAGGATACAAGAAAAGTTTCAGTAATGTTTTGAACACTTTCAAATATAAAGCTATCAGATTCTGAGAAAAAAAAGTTTGAAAAATGAATATCATAAAAGCTAAGATTCAGTAGGGAAGTCAGCAAATTTTGACTAATTTTACATAGATACTCATTGAATAATAAAATGGTATGAGTATGTATTGAATTACATAACATTTACCTATTCCTTTTTTTCCATTTTACCCAATTGTGCATGATCGTTAAAGTTCTTTAATGCTATTGCATTTAATCATTTTAATAATGATAATGTTATATCATTTTAAAATGCTTCATAAAATTATTTTTTAAAGCTCATTTTGACTTTATAAATTATGGAGTTTTTTTGGTTAAAGAGTAAAGACATGTGGTCATCCCAATGTCGTTAGTTCTCTAACAGAATTCTAACCCTATTGTCATGGCCAAGGACCTGCTATTCACCTGATGTGGATATATCTTAATTGGTGGAAGAGTACATAAAAAGAAAATAAACATCCCTTGAGTGCTGACCTTGCAAACTTTACTATAAACAGTAACATCGCAGGAGCAGAGGACACCACACTTTCTATCTAAGCACAAAGGATTATTTGCAGAAAAATCAATGCCTCCTTTAGGTTTGCCTTGTAAATAATTGACTATGTGCTGCTGGTCAGACCCAGCTGTTTCTCAGGTGGGAGTTGTCCATAGCCGAAATTCATTTGAAGAAACAGGCAGGCAGGTTAGCTTCACACACTGGGCTTAAAAGTAGGCAGAAACACTCTCTGTACTGAGCATGACAAAATGTCTACGAATAGTCGAATGTTAGCTTCCTGAGGATTTTGTCTTTATAGACTAGGTTCTTAGCACAAGGTTTTGTAAAAGTTAAGCACTTTATAAATGTTTGTTGGAATGAGTTGAACTGAAATTTCTATTCATACTCAGACCTTTCTAGCACCGAGATGTCTTAGAGTTCTAAACTGACCTTGGACTGTGACTGGTATTTCATGGACATCACATTGATGAACTGTTTTCCTAGGCCCTGGATAAACCTCCTCTATCAGATCTGTGATTGCTTCTTTTTTATTGTTGTTTATCATAACGTAACAGGAACTGGTCTTCCTGTGCCTCACCCATGTGATCTCATCCAGTACCATATGAGATTTTGTAGATGCAGGCCATGGTGAATACAACTCCTGGACCAGAGATTAAAACAACGAGGTAACTCTAAATATTGCCCTTAATAGAAAATACCATGTTATCTAGGTTATTTGGAAATAAGGTTGCATAATAGTGTAAATAATGTGCCAAATATGGTAAACTTGGAATCAGTAAGCCCTCAGTTCAAATCCTTCCTCCGATGTTTCCTAGCTATAAGTCCTGGGTAAGTCACTTAACCTGTGCCTGCCTCAGTTCATGTAAAAGGAATAGGTTGGGCTTGATGGCTTCTAGGGTCCCTTCCAGTTCTAAATAAATTTTAGTCAAATGCTACAAAGTGAATGGACTTTTAGAAATTTAAAAAAATGGACTCCTGTATGGCTCATATCATTCTCAAGAGGCTGTGAGTTGCTGGTGTAGCATAAGCCTAAGGGCTAGACAGTAACTCAACATTTTCAGATAAATCCTTTGGGGGGTTTTGTTTCTGTGAGAACACAGCCCTGATTTGATAATGGAAGGTAGCAGGAAAATAGGATTTGCTTTACAGATGGCTTTGATGGAACATATCTGTGCCAGAAGGGGAAGAATACTTTGGATAACTTTCTTTAACAAGGACAGAAGCCTACTGGTACTTTTTTATTCCAAGAAATGAACTGTTCATCTCTATAAAGTAAATTAATTCTTTTCAGGTCTCAAGGGACCATATGGTAAATTGTTCCTTTCTATTTGGTCAAATGATACCATAGTGGCCTATCAATGTTAATACTTTTCCTCAAGGTGGACAGATGACCTTAGGATGGGGCCCAAGCAACTGACTAAAGATATTTGGGGCTAAGCTTGCCCCTTTATAAACAAAATGTTTCATTAAACCTTTTGTTGAAAAAACAACAACTGACATTTATATGGTGGTTTAAGGCTTGCAATTGCTTTCCACATAGGTCCTACCTGTCAGGTAGGTACTAGAAGTATTATTATCTGTGTTTTATAGATAAGGATAGTGGGTCAGTATGGACTAGTCCAGGGGTGGGGAACCTGTGGTTTCAAGGCCACATGTGGCCCTCTAGGCCCTCAAGTTTGGCCCTTTGACTGAATCCAAGCTTCACAGAACAAATCCCCTTATTTTATAAAAGGATTTGTTCTGCAAAACTTGGACTCAAACACTGGACTTTTCATCAAAGTCCAGTGGCAAGACAAAAGTCAAGATGAATGGCAATGGCCCAGGATGCAGTGGATGACCTTGGTGTCTTTGATGTCTGACCAAGCTCTAAGCACTTCACAGCACGCCTCTTCCCATCCATCCAGTCCATCGAGGGAAGTCTTCATATGCTTGGGGCAGACATTCCCCTAACTCACTGACAGGCTCACAAGTTTGAGGCCAGTTGCTTACTGCATGACCCTCAGTGAATCACTCAAACTTTCTTAGCCTCGGTTCCTTTATCTGTACTAATAACAGCACCTAACTCATATGGTTCACTTGAGGATTGAGATCACATGTAGAACACTTTGCAAAACTTAAAGTGCTATATAAATTCTAGCTGTACTAGTGGGGAGGGGTACTAATGACTTTGTCACTTATAACAATAATCGCTAGAGTATTTATATAGTACTTACTATGTGCCAGACACTGTGCTAAACATTTTACAATTATTATCACATCTGATCCTCACAACAACCCTGGGAGGTAAGTGATATTATTATCCCCATTTCATAGCTGAGGAAACTGAGGAAAACAGAGGTGGAGTGACTTGGACAGGGTCAGGTGGGGACCAAGGCTGGATTTGAACTCAGGTCTTCCTGACTCTAGGCTGGCACTCTATCCACCAGGCTACCTAGATTCCTTATTTGAGCCTCCCACCATATTTGGTATCAGGCAGAAGGACTTTCCAGTGAAATGTAATGACTGAGCCTTCCTATATTCCCAACCAGAAAAAGAAGTTGAGGTTAAAAAAATAAAGGTGCTATTATTATTCCCATTTTACAAATAAGAAAACTGAGGCAAACAGCTTAAGTGACTTGCCCAAGGTCACACACAGCTAAAAAGATTTAGAGTCAGCACTCAAATCCAGGTCCTCCTGACTTAAAAGTTTAGAAATCCACCACTATGTTTCTCATAAATTTATCTGTAACCTCCCTTTATGAGGAGGAGAAAGGAATGACATGGTACAACTGCTAACATTTGTTGGGGTACTTTTTAAACATAAATTTACCATTTTTGACATGTATAATTCACTGCTGTTTTCTGGGAGTCTGTGCTTTGAAAATATGACTACAGAAATATGCATGGGATTAGAATAAAACCCTTTCCTTACTAATCAGTTTTCAATTCAGACTTCACTTAGCATGTTGCACTGACAGAATAAGACAACTGCATGAGCACCTAGGACTGAGAAGGCTTTTTGTCCTGGGGTGGCATGAGTGTCATCCAGAGAGCATGCTTTTCCTGAATAGACAGTTTCATCATTGCATTTTAGCTTCCTCTGTCTGAAGAGACAATTGCATTACACAAACAATTCTGTTGCAATTGTATATATTGTATTGTTATGACAGAAACGTTAATTTATTTTGCACTAAAGCTGTGGTAAAGCTCTTCAAAACAAAAGGAAGTATTATGGGATAGTTCCCATTTCCAACTTTAAGGGGAAACAACAATTCTCCCTGCAATACTTACATTCAATCAATACTGGATTTAGATAGGTCTCTCTGCTCATCAAATAGCCTCAGACTATTAGCTTCTTTGAAATAGAATTTGTTGTTCTAAATAACAGATTAAAATAAAATCTGAAGAAAGAAGCCTTTAACTATCTAAAGCAGTCAGTCTGGGTTTCATAGGATAATGTGGGGCATATATGGGAAATACATTGGATTGGCAGGCAGAGGACATAGGTTTGAATCATGGCTCTGCCACTTTGATATCTGTGTGACCTTAGGAAAGAAGCTTAAACTATCAGGGTCCTAGTTTCCTCATCTTCAAAATCAGAGGTTTGGTGAGATCATCTCTAAGGCTAAACTAGTTCAAAGAACTGTGAGAATACTTATATGACATTGTAAGGGTGAACAAGGATCCACAAAGCATCTTTTAAATATTTATTGATGAATAATTCTGGCTTTCTTCAATATTTGAAGCATTTATGAATATTCATGAGTTTTTTCTCATTACTTTTAGCAGCAATTAATATACACAGCCAATGCACTCTATTGTACAAACCATCATGTATGATCAGTTGAACCCAAGTAGCATCTACTAGAGGGTTCCTAAGTCTTGTACTTTTTATTAAAAATCTCATTTTAACATAATTGCTCTCAACTGATTTTGATGTTTGGTAATTTGCAACATGAAAATCATATAAAGAATATACTGTTTGCCAAAGCCCAGAGCTAAAGAGTAGAAGTCAACAATCAATCCTAAAGTTTTCAGTTAATCAAATTCATTTGAAAAATTGTTACAATATTTTCAAAGTGACAGGCAAAGCCATAACTCGGGTGGGACAACTGGAGCTTTGATTTAGAATGCCAAAATTTAGAGGGTGCTTAAAGCACTATCCCGGGCTCCACACTCAGACCAGAGACCCCAACCTCTACATCTCCAGAAGTAACCAATGGTTTAGCAGCATAGAACCATCCTATTTTCATATGAGCACATTTTCTTCTCCCAAGTGGCCATACCTCATATGAATCCCTCTTAGCCCCATATTGCCCTAGGCATGAAAATTCCAAGTTGTGGCCCTGGTGATAGTGTACTCTGTCAGGAATATATGGATTAGAATTGAACTCACTGTGTCTCTGGAACAGCAAAGATTTTTTATCTAATTTCATTCAAGAGAACAAGCATTAAAGCATCTACTAAGTGTATGGCACTGTACAAAGTGTAGGGGTATACAAAGATGGTTGTGAAACATTCCTGAATCCAAAGAACTTAACTTCTACTGTACTCTTGCAAATACACTGCCATTGTCCTAATCAATGGCATGGGAGGAACATGTAGAATCATCAAACTTGAGGTGGTCAAACAAAATTAATCAGAATGGCTCTTTCCTAGGGTACTCTGAATTCACCTCTACCCATGCCCTGTCACTCCAAATATGCCCCATTACTACAAGCAACTTTGTGCTTTGGTTGTAAAGAAGAAGAGAAAAATGTTGGAAGGGAATTAAGAAAAAGAATTGAGGATAAGAAAAGAAATCTAGAGAGAAGTCTGGGAGCAGTTTGCATCTGCTAAGACAAAGGGGAGTAGAATTAAAGCCAACAGTTTGAATATATGAGCATATACATTGGGCAGTCCACTTTCCTTTTTTACATCGTAAATCGAGGAGGCTAAATATTATTGTTAAATAAATCTGTTTGTATGGTCTACACAATACCAAAAGAGTTAGAAGAAAATAAAATATTCCATCAATCATTTTTGAGTGGGAAACCAATTATTGGGATATAACCAAAAAGGAGCTCTGTAGTCTGGAAAAAATAAACTTTACCAAGTGTCTGCGTGCTTCACTTACATGAAAAGAAATGTTAATACACAATTAGGATTTGGTTCATTTTTACAAAATATCTTTCAAGTACATAAGTAAATACTTGAAATTTCTAAATTCAATGTTAACTGAAGACAATGATAATTTAGTTACCAATGAGAGGAGTTTATATTTGGTCCTAGAAGTGATAGGGAGTCTAAGCAGGTTATTGAGTGGGGTAGTGGTATGGTCCGACCTGCACTTCAGGAAAATCACTTTGGCATCTGTGTAGAAGATGGATTAGAGTGGGGGAACACTTTAGACAGGAAGATCAATTAGTAGGCAACTGATAGTCTAGGTGAGATGTGATAAGTGTCTGAACTAGGTTGGTGGTTTGGGGAGCGGAAAGTAAGTGACGGATGCAGGAGATAGTCAGGAGGTAGAAAAGGCAAGATTTGGCAAATGATTGAAGACGTGAGGTGATTAAATGTGAAGAACTAGGGATGACAACTATTGACTATGTAGTACTGCAATTCTTCATGATATTTCTAAATTGAACAATAGAAAACTGGTTAAACCAATCAGTTTTGGATTTTTATGCTATTCTAGGATCATTATATAATTTGAACATGAAACTGTTCCTGAGAAGAATCATGATGGGCCTCTTTATTTGTTAATTTTAGATGAAGTCTATTACATGTTAGCACAAATACACCTTTTCCTGGAGTGAATTTGCTCTTATATCTAATCATCTGGGGAACTTCAAAATTAAAAGCTAGAAAATATACTATTAATTACTGTCTTTCATCAAAGCTTCTCTAAGTCCTTGATTAATAATAATAACTATTCTCTTTTATAGATGGAGGCTAAGAGAACTAAAAGCCAGGATTATCATTTAATAGTGAAGCTGAGACAAAAGCTAATTCTTACTGCCAAACCTCAGACCCCAGTACTAACCACAATTTGATTTTTTATGCTCCATCAGTCAAAGTAACTATCAACTTTACTACTGACTTTTTGTTCTAGAATAATACCATTTCTCAATTCTATAACCCTGGTTAAATATGAGAAAAATTTAGAATAAAATTGTGACAAAGGGTATCATTTCATTTATACCTAATACTCACAAAGACCCTGAAGACCATAGCAAACAAAAGTCATTTGCCTTACTTTCATTTGAATCTATTTAAAGTGAATGAAGTCCTTGATATATAGTCTCTGAACTGTTACAATATGGCAGCCATTATGCCGAAGGAAACAATGACATAATTTATCTTCACCTGTGATTTTACTTATATTCTACCCCTAATAAATCGATTATGAACTAACTGCTCATGTTCTTATTTTTGTAAGGTACCTATAAACTGTGCTTGAGTTTCCATTATAGCAAATGAATAGTTTGGCATAAATGTGTAAGGGTAAAGGATGGCCACAGTGGTTACACCCAGCATAATCAGTCAGTCAGTTAGCATTTATTAAGTGCCAACTATATGCCAGGTATTTGCTAAGCACTAGAGGTAAAAAGAGAGGCAAAAAATAGTCCCTGCTTCTAAGGAGCTCATAGTCTCAAAGAAGATAC